>NW_010972831.1:1154002-1446797 GCF_000737465.1 Haliaeetus leucocephalus | reverse complement strand
AAACAAAACCGAACCCCCCCCCCCCCCCCCCCCCCCCCCGTGATTCAGCAGCAGTGAAAGTTATGTATGTTTCTAGGCAATGTGGGTAAAAGTTTATTCCAGAACTCTCTTTCTTAGTAAGTGCTTGCTTCTGATCCCCCTGTAGCCTATCTATCCCAGTAACTTTCTGATTCCCCTCTGCCTCTGTTACCTTGGTAATGTGCCAGCATGGGTTATCTAAGGACATACCTTGAATTTTCACTAATGTTAAAAAGGTGCAGGTTGTCTGAAGTATGACTTTTCTATGTGAAAATACAATGGCAATACAGTTTAACATTTTCATTAATGACCTGGATGATGGGACTGAGTACAACAAATCCATACTCTTCCCAGTGGCATCCATTGACAGGATGAGAGTCAATGGGCACATTTGAAATGCAGGAAATTCCATTTAAACTTCTTCACTGTAATGGTGGTCAAATATTGGAACGGGTTGTCCAGATAGGTCATGGAGTCTCCATAGCTGTAGCTATCCCAAACCCAACTGGATATTGTCCTGGGAAACTTGCTCTCACTGGTGCTGCTCTAAGCAGGAGTTTTGGTCTAGGCTATCTCCAGAGGTGCATTCCAACTTCAATAAATCTGTGATGCTGTGAGGTTACATACAGCAGCATTGTTAATACAGCCCCAATAACACCTGCCTCTTACTGGGTTGACATATGATCAATCTGTGCTGCACTTTGAACCTCAGATCCTTTCCTAAGGAACTACACCCTAACCAATCACTCTCTGAATTTTACTGGTGCCTTTCTTCCAACATGTAACAATCTGCTCTGATCTTTAATTCCTTCTTGTGGATTTTCTATCTCCCCTTCGGTTTAAGGCTGTTCTGAATTCTATCCCTATTCTCCAAATTCCACATAAGCTGCCTTAGCTTACTGTCCATCATCCACAAATTTTGTATGTGTTCTCTGTTTTGCCCTCCAAATTCTTAATATTGAACAGTATCTGACCCTAGGACAGTCTCCTCCTCTTCCTTTCTCCCTTGTCATCGTTGAAATCTCTTCTGATTTTAGCAGCGATAATTCATGTAGGACATGTTTTTTAACTGTACTTCAGGTCACCAGTCTTTAACCTGCTTGTAGACAACTATAGAGAAAAAGGTTCTCACTGGTTGGCCTTGCTTCATTTCCCCATCAGTCTGTTTAAATTCAGGTGGTCATCAGCAAGATGTTATCCATGAATCACAGACAGCCATATCTCTCTAAGTCATCCTATGACAATGCTTATACCCAATGAAAATGGATTTCCCACTATGAATGGGGGAAAACCAACTTCAGGAAAGCTGGTTTATATGCAAGAGCAAATCCATTTGGATTCCTAAAGGCAAGCCCATGGCTTGCACCAGAAAAGACTCCAACTCCCACAGCTCTGATTACATGGCTGGGGATCACAACTTGCGAAGGAACACTTCTGGGCATGTTGATGCTGTGCAGAACTGTCGGTACAGCTGCAGCATCTGAGGTCCCTTGTCTTTCAACATGCTATTATGCCCTTTTCCAAACTCAAGACTTCAGAAGGCATAAGAGGGGTTTCACACTGAAGGAGTCAGAGTTTGGATCCTTGAAGCATATGTGGGCACAGAATTTGAAAGAATAGTTTTCTGACATGCAAACCTGGAAATTGTTGTTAGAATTATGTAACTTGGGGGATTCTCATGTGTATTGACTTAACTTTGGCCAATTAAATCTAGCATATATTCAAGGAGACTTATCTCTGCAGGACTTCTCTTCAGTGATTGAAGGGAGAGAGGTCCTTGAATAGGCATTTCAGGGCACTTAAGTTCATCTCTCCTCTGATTCAGCTTCTGCAAGCATCTGTCTGGTTCCACTGATCATAACACAGGGGCCTAGGAATGCTAACTCAGGTATTTAAGGTCAAGCATGGCAATACCTCCTTGAAGGTCTTGTCCAACCTAAATGATTCTATGATTCTGTGAGTCCTTATCTGGGGAAATGTTGCCATTTGTTATTGTCCCTTTCAGTTTAAATGATTGCCTAATGTGCCTTTTGACCTGAAGAACTTTTTTTTTTTTTTTTTTTTCAAAACATACTAGCAAGCTCAGTGTTTGGTCAGTTGCTTCAGCAGGATTACAGAGCTCAGATGCTAGGCCAGGCAGGAATTTTTCATTATAATGATCAGAAGACTGTAGCTGCCCTTTCATGGGGTAAGAGAACTTATGTACACAAGTGCAGGGAGATCCAAACAGCCAGAGGACTGAAGGAAAAAAGTAAGGTAAGAACCATCTTGGCTGAGGTTACATAGGAAGTAGGTAGAAAGTCAGGAACAGCCATGTCTTCTGTTGACCAGTATCCATTGGTTACGTTGTCTTTCCAGATGCTGATCCTGCAAAACTGTACATGCAAGCTGACACTCAACAAATCTCCTGATAGGCTTGGTCAGGTATTTGCTGCAGGTGTTACAGCTTTTCACATTTTATTACTGGAGAGCATTAAAAAAAGCCATCTCTGGAGAAGAAGTGTGGTTATTTGGATAGCTGTGAATGCTACTCACCAAGCTCAAGCAGCGGCCAGTTTGTATGTACCTATACAGGAGAGATAAACAGCATCCCACTCCACAGTTGCGAAGGGAGGAAGCTGGTTCTCCTTTAGCTGACTTGCACAGTGTTACTGAAAGCCTTTTGATTCCTGCTTTGTATGCGTTTTGGCCTCCTGCATGAACCTACCCACACTGTACTGAAAACTCGTGTCGCTCAGTGTGTCAGAGGCTCAGATGGTTCAAAAAGAAGTCGCTTTACAGAAAACTGGAGAGGATGGCAGGTAACTTCACTTCTCCTACCTTGTCCCTTTAAGTTTTGGAAGTTGCAAGTACCACCACAGCTGTGATGAGTAGAAAGTTCATTACCAGGGAGAGAGGGGTTGGGGGGTTTCCTCTAACGGACCAGAAAGAGATAAATCTCCATGAATTTACTGGTAAGCTAGTGCCTTTAAGCTATTATATGTAAAAAGCATGCAGTTTAAATAGCAGCCAGAAGGTTATTTGTAGAACAGGAATTAGCTAGTTTCAGCAAGGGTGTCTGCCCTCCTCAACTGGGTTGAGAGTGTAAAGGCTGTGACAGAATTTAATGCTTGGAAAAATAATACTGGTGTGAATCAAGTGCCGAAGCAGTACAAGTATCCGTATTTTGTCTGGAATTGCGAAAAACCTTAAGGAAATATCAGTGATTTCTTTTAAAATTGCTGTTACAGTTCACCCAAGTTTGTACAAACAGCAGCATGCAGGTAACGCTGAAAAGATGGAAAAGCTTAGTTTTGTTCCCGGGTTAAATGCCTAGATGCAAGTGTGCTAACTAGAGCAGGGCAAAGCCCTGAGCCCCTCGCAGCCTGGCTGCTGGCAGCGCGCGTGGCTCAGCCAGGCACCAGGAGCGGAGTTTTCCCTCAGCCGTGGCCGTGCTGGTGAGACATGGTGGCTGTGGCAGCCCTTCTCCGCAAATGCCAGCAGGGTTTTGCCTTCCCATGTTGTGCTACAGCCATAAGCTGAGGTCTGCTGAGCGTGGCTGACACCTGGAACCTTCCCACACCTGTGTGGGGCCGGGAGGGCAGCTCTGAGTGCTCCTCCGGCCCCACAGGTGTGGGGGATTAATGCTAACGGGCTCCACTCTGCTCCTCAGGAACCGCTCTGCCAGATGAAGGACGCAAGGAGAGGTTGCTGGGCTCAGTCGTGGGCTGCTCCGCATCCGTGCATGACCTGCCTCTCCTGTCCCTGCTCCTGCGCGACCGATGTGGAGGTCAGGCCTCAACATGCCAAGGTCAGCCGGTGGGTTTTTTTCCAAGCAGCATGTTAATTAGGGTGTTTGAGGCCTCGGATCAACTGTAGGCTTGTGCCTGGGGAACCGGTTCTTTGGGGGAGGCGAGACGGGAAGGTTGTGGGGGTTTTGTTGTTTTGTTTTGTCTTACCTTGGCTGTGAATGACTTTCAGTGCCCTGTTTAGTCAGCTGTGTCTGATTATATAAAGTAACCCCCTGGCTTTTCATATAACATATAAAGCTTATCACCTTTTCCCAGCCACTACAACACAGTGTGCTCATTAAAGCACCCCTCAGTCCCTGAAAAAACAGCCGCCTGCTTTTAGTATTAAAGATCTCCTGTGTTTTGTGCTTGCACGTATCACGCTGGTATCGGTTAAGCCCTGGGGACCGAGGCGCTGGGCAGCGTGCTCTTACTGGCAGGGACTGGCCAGGTTGCCTGTCCACATACCTGGCTGATGGAGCAAACTTTTAATCCTGTTTTTTTCTAGATGGCTCCCTCTAGTTATGTTTTAATGGCAACGTAAAAACAGTGGAGAAAAATGGAGCGGAGTGCCTTGAAGCCCCTCTATCATTGATTCTCCATGTTAGAACTGGGAGAAAAGTAAGAGGCCTTAGCCAGTTTAACTGCTGTGGGTATTCACGGCATCTTGTTGAAGTGCTGAAGTGAGGAATAGGGGCTTTGGTGCTTTGTTTGGTTTGGTGCTTTGTCAGTCTGGTGAGGGATGGCCCAGAGGGCACTTCAGACCTCTGAAGTGAGGAACTAGGCCTGAACTGGCTCCTGAAGAAGGCACCCGTCCTCTCGTGACCACTATGTTAGTTGGTGGCTAAATTCACCAATGGATTTGGGTAACTTGAAGTCATTCAAAACTCTTCTGATCTAACTTATTGCTCCTTGCAAGCACCAAGGCATATTTCTTTTGCTTTGGGTTAAAAATAAAACCCCAGTGCTGTGGGGGCAGCAGGGTGCGCTCTGTGAGCGAGTGCCAGTCAGCCCTCCCTGTGTCCCCGCCAGCGTGGGGTGGCCCCATGACAGCCCTGTTGGCTCCTCTTGGGCCAGAAAGGTGCAGACAGGGATTTGGGAACAGCTAATGGAGAAGTAGTTGAGGTTGAAGTGGAGCTTCAGCTGCCTTTTGCAAAGACAAGAGCAGATGTTCCCAATAAAACTTTGACTCCTTAGATGTGGGTACTTGGCTGATAACAAACAGCATGAGCGGGCCCTGTGCTATTAGACAAGTAACAAACGCTGATGTGGATTCTCTTATGTCTAATAAGCACCTTAATTCAGTGGGGCTCTTAAGTGCATCTTCATCCTTTACCCAGCTGCCTATACTGTGAAACCCATAGGAGCTTCATATCTTTGAAACCTCTCCCACTCTGACAGGCTTGGTTGAAGTTCGCATGCGGTTATTAGAGCAGAGGACAGGCAAGCGCATGTTTTATTATTCTATATCCCCCCCAGTGTGCTTTTTATGTGTGTGCATATATACTGCTGCTTCTGAATCAATTTCATGTTGAATCTTCAGTTTAGTTTAACTGGCAGAGATGGGAACTTGGAGGCTTTCTTTTCGTTTTCTTCTGAGTTGTTTCCGTCTACTGTTTTATGAATATTCCATTGCTCAATAATGGGAGGTGGAAAATGAAATCCCAAGATCATCTTTTAAAGGATGTTAATGACCATGAATGTAACCAATATAGTTAATAACAGTCCAGGCAGAGATGGAAGACCATTCTCTTCTTTTGAATAAGGGCCAACATAGCTTTCTGATTATCCCTTCTAGAGAGGGGATCTGGATATTAAGGGATAAGTCATGCTAAGTATTTCCTTCTTAGACTCCTTATTCATTTATGCCTACTGTTTTTTGTCATCTTTAAAGGTGTTGTTTAGCCTGGTTTGAATTACTTTAAACAAATGAATCTTTTAAAAACCAGCTCTTGAATCCATGGAGATGTTTACTAAATCCTTTTGATTAAAAGGGTGAGGGTTTTCTTCTTTAAGAAACATGCTGTAACAAAAGTAAGAATTATTCTTAACTGGAAGTGTGAAAGGGAGGAATGAGGACTCCAGACTTCAGAAAGCTCTACTTGGTGGAAGGAGTAGCGTGTATTCTGTTTTCTTGTACTTTTCTGAGTTAAACTTAGAAATTTGGAGGCTCAACAATGAAGTATCATGTCACAGATCCCAGCATGGAATTCCTGGGGGGCAAGGGGGTGAAGTATTGTTTCCTTTCCATAAACCAAAAAGCAGCAGAAAAAAAACCAAAACATTTTAACTCTGGAGCAATGAGAAGGTAAGGAAGTATTGGGCAGAGAGAAACAAAGCCCTTTAGGCTAATGAGCCTGTTGCCTCTAGGTTTATCTCAGCTCCAACCCTCTCCTTTGTCACTGTATTCTTCAGTCTCCTCCTCCAGTCTAGCTGCCTCTTAACCTCGTTAATACTTTGCTTTGATGGTCTTAAGTTCTTGACAATTTATTCCAGATGTTTGCTACTTCGAGTGAAATAGATTTCCCAAATTTCCTGTTTACTCTTAATGTCTTTTGTCTTTTTCTTCTTTGAAAGTGTGACAATTTTTTTAACCTCTTAGCAATCCAAACATGTTAGTTTGCTGTTCCACCCCCTCTTCCACCTAGCATCTCCTAAACTTTGGGGTGTTTTCCTTAGAATGGACACTCCTTTTTGTTGTCTTCTGTGAGGCAATCTTAACCTTTTTCACCTTCCTTAATTCTGCACACATGAAATTCTGAGCTCTAAAGTTTTTTAGGTGTGTAGGTTGTTTTTTTTTCTTTTCCTGTGGGTGCCCATGCACAGGATGGGAAGAAAATTATGGAAGGAAAAAAAAACCCTCCTACTTTTTGACACACTCCAGACCAAATGTTCTTCAAACATGGGTTTGCCCATGTTGCTTGTTCTATCAGGTGTTTTCTGTGGATGAATTACCTGGAGAGCTTTGAGTAGACATAGTGAGCTAGCATTTCCTTGTTGAGCTGCTCAAGGTGCAAAAGTTGGGGCTGCTCTTAATGGCATTGATGCAGCTCCCTGCAGTGTGAGTGCAGTTGGAGCAACATAGGTGACCTGGGAATGGCTGTACTGTTGGAAGTGCCCGTTATAGTAATAAAAACGTGTCCACTTTAAAGTGGTTGTATGGCTTTAATTATTCTGTTGTTTTCTTTAAAAATAAAACCAAAAACAAAACAAACCTTTAAGTGAACCAGTTCTTCAAGTACAAAAGCTGTGCCTAGACCAGGCCTTAGGCCTCAATCTTGCAAACACTTTCACAGGTGCTTAACTTTACCACTATGAGTAATCCTATTGATTTTAAATGGCACTACTCAAGCAATAAAGAGTGGATTTGTATGATCTGGGACTTACCATGGTGTGTATTAGAAGTCGCTCTTCTGAAGCTAATGATTAAATGGGTGTAAGAGGAGTGTCCAGCCCAGGATTTAGTTAAAATTAATAGTATTTTTGCTTGTAGGCTTCCTTTGAAGTATTTAAGTGTCTTGTCTGCTCTTTTGAGTGCTGTATCTTGAAGGCCATCATTTTTTGACTGGTGGCTTTTGTTACAATGTCCTTCAAAATAAATATTCAGGTAGTACTTGGTGTATTGCGGCTTTCTATCTCTTGGCCAAATGTAAGCTTCCATTGAGGCTATTGCACATGTCAGTGCCTTTACAATGTCATTTTCTGGTGCCCGACAATGGGTGAACTCATGCTGTAGCTTTCCAGCCTCTAGATCTCTCTTCTTCTATCCAGTTGCCTATTTTCATGAAACTTGTGGCAACATGACAGCTCTGAAACTCCTGTCTCTTTATCAAATTGAGCTGAAAGCAACCAACTCATTCAAAAGTTATTAGATATGCATGCTCATGCACACCATGATCATATATGCATTATTTTTGAAGGAAGTCAGGCAGAAAAAAAAAGTTATTTGATTAGATATAGATGCATTATAATGTTTCATGAGCTTGAAAAAATGACTTTGCTATATGGCTGGTTTTACAAATACGCTTTACCCCAACTCATCTCTCACCTCCCCTTGACAAAAACAGGCATAAGGCTACTTTTTTTGTGCAAAACATAGATGGGCAAACCTTTTTGGAAGTCACAAAAGGAAAATTCCCCTCACAGGTTTTCAATAATATAAGTAGGCTTGGCACTAGGGCTGAGAGATCTGCGCCAGTTGCCGACATGGTGGGTGAGTCATTTCTGCTCAGGTGTTTGCTGGAGAAGGAAACCTTTGAGTTCTGCTTAGTTAGAGAAATACTTAGGGGAAACAGCCCTGTTGTGTTAAAGCACCAGGAATCTGACATCATAACCAACTTGGTCCCAGCTGGCTGTGCAGCAGATCATTAAAGGGAAGTGTATTTTACTCACTCCAGCCTTTTCCCCTTTAAAAGGGCAAACCCTTGCATTTTAATTTTAAGAATTTCAGAATAGAAAACAAAACAAACCCAGGTACTGAGATCAAGAAGAGAACATCCAACTTCAGCTGGAGCATGTAGAAGAGGAATGTTCAATGTGAAAGGGTTTATTCCAGATGGCTGGAGTACCTGGATGTTGCACAGCATTATGTGTCACAACTCCAACTCTCAAACTGTGAGTGCTATTAATGCAGCAGTTGTGCTATGACACTTGTGTAGGAAATGTGACAGCTTTGGCTGGCAAGAACCTAAATTGTATGTTTTGCAGAAATTGTGGCAGAATTTCCATTGAGCTCTGCAGGAGCTAGTCAGTACTGACTCTCTCAGTTAAATCGTGCTGTCTGGCAATGTGCCACAGGATGCACTGAGGAATCAAGGGTGGGGATGTAGAACACCAGGTGAAGATTAAGAAAGCCTAGATCTTTTGCTGGCTTAATGAACTCTTGAACAAGTTGCTTTGCACTTGCTCATCTCATTCTCTTTGGCTTAGTCCTGGCACTTTGTTAGTATTCTTGGCACTGTACAGGTGGGTGCTTTGCAGAAGAAGTCCTTAAGGCCCATGGGAATTACAAGGTAGATGATGATAACTTGTATGTCCATTATTATTTCTTGGGCTGCATGTAATCACCTTGTTCAAACCAAGTTTGCATGTTAAGTTCACAAGACAAATGTCAAAAATCCAAGCTTTGGGAATGGGTGTAGGAAGGCAGCATCTGTGTTGATGCTGTTTCTTTCCTGCTGTTAAACAGCATGTACTGCCAGTCTCACTCTCCTGCCTCTGTTTTTGGGAGAACTGTGGTGCTTTGGAAGGGGATCAAGGTTACAGCTGCTTTTCTTCCCTTCTCCAGGTTGCAAGGCCAGACTTCTGGGTGCACCTAGAAATCTTGCACTTTCCCTAATGAAAAAGATGGGGTTCCTAGCTGTTGGACAGCCCGAGGGGCTGCTGCCACTGGCCTTACTCCTTCTAAGTATTGTTCTTGGGGCACTGCCACTGCTACTGCCAGAACTTGAGGCTCCAGCTCAGCTCCTGCTGATGCTATTGCTGGCTCAGATGCCTCTTCTGCAGCTTTCTGGTTAGATAGTCATTAGCTGCAAACCCGGGGTGTGGAAGATTGGTCACTACTTGTCTTAATTTCTCCTTTTTTCTTCATTTGCTATTCATCATTTTGGAGATGAGTGTAAAGGGAGACACACCAGGTAGAAATAATGTTAACTCTGGGAATGATCCAAACGGCATTTTTTTATCACAGTCTTTGATTAGATTAGGACTGAGTTGTGTGTCCACATGAGGCTGAACCAATGAATTTGGGTTTGAAGGCACCAACATTCTGTGAAGAGAGCTAGTGAAACTGGAGCTCAGGATAGAAAAATGTCTTTGTCAGGTTGTCAGAGCTATGCAGCTGTTCTATTTTCACTGTTAGTCTACAAAATAGTCCATCCCTTTTCTATCTCTAAGATGCCTCTCAGGTTCTGCCTGCAAGGAATAGCATCAGCCAACACCTTCCACACAGGACCTTCCTCTGTCCTGTGTCGTTTGGCAAAACAACACAGTAGAATCTTTAATGAAGGAATGTTGGTTACAAAATACCCGTAATGGGCATTTAAACACATTGAATTTGCTAATATTTTTCTTTATAACTTTTGTGTCTAGAAGCCCCAGCTGTGATCAGGGCCTTGTTGTGTGAGAAGTTATGCAAATGCATATTTTGTACAAACAGGATGATGCAATCACTTGGAAAACTATAATCAAAGCAGAAGAATGGCAAGAGGAGAAAGAAAAACACATGAAATGGAGTGGCTTCTTCAGGGTCATGTGGTAGGGCACTGGCAAAGGCAGGAATCGCAGCAGGTCTCCTGGGTCCCAGGCTGGTCCTTACCCACCATGGCATCCTGTCTCTTCTAAAACACCCATGTGCTTTCCAAGTGCTCCCTAGCCTCTCTTAAACTCTGTTGCAAAGCTGGAACACTAAGTGGGTTCAGCTAATTCAATTTAACCTTCGTTTGTTGAGCTGCTTTTGTATCTAGAGCTGTGTGGCTGCCCTATGTTGCTGGGAACTGAGCTGGATTTGTTAGGTTTCCAGAGAGGAAATGGAGCACAGCAGAACTGCCCTTAGAGCAGAGTTGGGATGCTGTACTGAACTGTGGATACGCCATCCCAAGAACAACTTGTGGTCACAAACCAGGCTACCTGGTTTTAAATCGTGTCTAACTTTTTGAGCCAGGCAACTAAATATTTCTGAAGCTTATTAGATTAACCAGTTAGACCAAGGCAATATACAAGGTGTACAGGCCAAAGAAAGCATCATGGGTGTAACTTTCTGAAG
Organism: Haliaeetus leucocephalus; assembly: GCF_000737465.1. NCBI lineage: Eukaryota > Metazoa > Chordata > Aves > Accipitriformes > Accipitridae > Haliaeetus > Haliaeetus leucocephalus. The sequence goes on along the minus strand of NW_010972831.1, from coordinate 1,436,246 downwards.
GAGAATTATAGTTGCTGCTGATCATGCTGTTACAGTAAATGTTGTGTCAGTGTTTCCATTATCGGTCTCTTTTTTTTTTTCTGTTCTTTTTTTTTTCCTTCAATGAGTTGTTCTGGGGCTGTGTGAAAAGGTTTGCACCTCATGAAAAGGTTTTCATGTGCTGCAAAATGTAATGTGAAACCACTGAATCTCCATTACCCAAAGAATCTGCACTGTTTGTACAGGGAAGGAGCAATCTTCAAAATTAGGATCTGAACCTGATGCTGAGCACCCAAAATTTTGGGGGAGTTCAGCTCACACTTGATTCTCCCTATTGTGAAAAGTATTCACTTTGGTTCTTGTTTAGCGCTGAACAGGTGACAAATCTTCAAGTCGGGTGCACTTCTGTGGTTCAACTGTGCCGATACAAACAGCTTTGCCGTATTTGTGATTTGTCTTGTTTTACAATTTGCATTACATTGCCACGTAGGGACACTGTGATTGAGGGTAAGATGCTATACAAGATGCTACCTTACCACAAAGACATTCTGTTACTGAGCAAGCTCTGTGTGTCAGCCCACACAAACGTGCTGTACTTGATTAATCATGTTCATTATGGCCGTATTTTCAAGCAACCAAGAACAGGGCTCTCTTATGCTGGGCACTGTGCAGCTCCAGAGAACCAGCCTTTCTTTGTTTCCTGTGTAATGTGCCAACCTGTTTCTCCAGGCCAAACCTGCTTTCTCAAGTGACAAAATTAGTGAAAAACTGGTTTGCGTCTTGCTCTTCCATCCGCCTGGGCATGTTTGGGAATCCCTTAGAATGACTGAATTCAGTGGTTTAAGTTTTTTTTTTTTTTTTTTTATTGCACACCTCCCACAATAACTCTGAAGTAGCTTCATAATGGAAATGCTGACACAACACTATCGTCTCAGCCCGAGGAGTGTGTTCCACCTTCTATTGTTTGCCTTGGCCCTCTGTATATTGTATACTGCCTCAGTTTAATTGGTTAATTTAATAAACTTCTGAAGTGCTGTATCAGTTGCCTAGCTTAGCTTTTATCTACTAGCCTGATGAAGAAAGTATAAGTTTCAAAAGCTTTCCTGCATGAACTTAATCAAATAAAAGGTATCTCCTACTGTACGTTGCCTGTATGTTTTGGAAAGACTGCTTGAACTGACACATTTTTACAATTAAAGCATTTAAAACCCCCCCTCTAAAAATCTTTGTGTAGCTAATGTTCCAGGCCTGACCTGCCTAACTTCAGTTTCAAAAAAAAAAAAAAAAGGAAATTTTAAACTTAAGGCTATGCAATGCTTCAGTAGCCACATCTGAATTATCTGTTAGGTCAAACTATACTTTAGATGGACTCTTGGGGTTGGAAAGGAGGGAGAAAAGTGGGGAAAAGCATAACAAAAGATTTGAAGGTACTATGGAAGGGAAGTCTTGCAATGCAGCTGTGTGTGAGACTTGGGTGATCTGTGCTGAATTTCTGCTTCTCGCTGAAGCCCTGCATAACCATGAGCTTATCCTTTAACACCTCTCTGCTCCGCTCCCTATTTGGAGGTCTTTTTCACATTTTGTGTGTCTCATTAATTCTGATTTTGAGATTTGGGGCTTGTATGCTACAATGGGGCTTTTTATTGCATGAGCTGTAATAATAATGAGTTGGAAAGATCGGTAGATCTCACAGTACGCTTTCACTGCTGGAGTAGTAAAGCCTCTTTCGGGCCAGTGCAGAGAGCACTTAAGAGAGGCCGCATGTGCCACACATGAGGGAGTATTTATCTGCATTCAGCAGAGCCAGAGTGCAACGCATATGTAATATGAGTCCATCTTTATCTATTTTAATCTGCAGCTTGAGCATCCCAAGATTTAGGGGTATTCATCTATCAAGAGTGATTTAGATATACTTGATCATGCCTCAGGGCAGGGGAACAGCCTAGGTTACTTCTTGATATCCCTTCCAGCCCTGTTTTTTTTATGACTCTATTAGATCTGACAACAACAGAATCGTATGCTTTGTTCCAAAGGATTCTTCCATTAATTAGTACTTTGTGGTGCATAGCTCCTCTTCCCTTGAGGAGCTCTAAGAGGTTGACAAGTGCTAATTAAGTCCTACAAGAACTGGTGTGTTGGGTAATTATTATTTTACAGGTAGAGAAACTGAGGTGCAAATGTAACCCACAGGAAGTTTTGGGACAGAATCTCACTTTGGTGCTTAGCATTTTAGCTACTTAAAATTCTCGCTGAGCTGTGCCTCTGGGCTGTTGTCGCCAATGGAGAATAACACTGGTGTTTCCCTCCTCCTGCCCACATCTGAGGTAGTCAAGGCTGTAACAGGCTCATCAGTCACATTTGGGCTGCATCAGCATCAGAGGGGGACTGCTAGCAAAATGAATCTGGCCTGTGTGCCAAAAAAAAGTTTATTTTTTCTCTATTACCATGCTTCCTGGACTTGCAGAATTATACTGACTTAAAAGGGGAGCTGCCCCAGAGTCCTGAATCAGGCCTTTTGTATTGGAAGGGAGGTAACCTCTTGCAGTCTATGCTGTTTCAGTATAATTTTCAATCAAACATTTGCCGGTGTAATTAGTCTGCTTAAGTTAGCTGGTGTGGAGTGACATGGCCAAGTGGCATTTGAGAACACTTGAAAAGGAAATGGGCTAATTAGCTCTGGGTCAACAGTACATCAGGAGCCATTGAGCCAGACCGGCCTCTACCTGGATCACTGGTGTTTAAACTTCTCTGTTTAGTCAGCAGTACCTTGCTAAAGGAGGGTCTTTCTAGTGTGAACAATGAGGTGTGTCTGGAATAGTTTCTTTTGTCCTGTAGTAAGGTTATTATCCACCTGTGTGTTTCTGGGTATGCTGTTCTATCTGTACGAGAGACATCACGTGCTAGTTTTTCCATGCTGCTTTTTCTGTGTCCCACAACACCTGTTTGTAAGGTTACACTTTATGTAGAATTCCAGGAAAACTTGCTGCTTCCAGAAATAATATTTATTGTCCTCAGTCAAATTCTGTCCTGAATCTTTAGCGATTCCACTGACTTCCTTGGGTCCATGCAGACTGTGCACAGGTATCTGAATTTGATCACCTGAAGATTCTGATGAAGTGAATTTCATTCCACCACACCAGTCCTCAAACCTCCCATTTGCAAATTATCCTGGTGAATTACCACCTGAGGTCTATGCATGCAGGCCAAGATCAATTTTACAAGAGCTTTTGCTGGGTCCACCTGAGACATGCACTAAATGCTGGCAACCCAGGAACACAGACCTGAGAGCGCATATTCCAGGGTGGTGGTAGATTTGCGTCCTTGATGTGATGTAGAGGGGCTGGTTAGACAAGTTAAACTCAGATTTGCAGCTTTCATGTGATAGAAATTGTCTTGCTGCCACTGTCCAGCTCTGTCACGCTGCTGCACATCAATTCCCTTCACCCTTCCAGGGCGTGGTCTCAATTAATGTTTGCACGCTGTAATTTGTGATGTTGCTCAGTTTAACAGGACAAAATTTGCCAGTCCAAACCACATCTTGGTGAGAAGGTAAGGTGCTTATTAAGATCGGGAGGTTTTTTGGTGTTCACACGTGGTCTCTTCTAATCCCACAAGCCAGGGTGTAATGCAGCTTTGCACAGCAGCGGTGGCTGTGAGATAATGGGTTGGTTGTAAGGAGGGCAGAAGGAAGTGGTAAGAATGAGCCCCAGAGATATTGCTTGTATAAGAATTTCTCTCTCTTTTGTTTTTTCTCCCTTATGAAGAGACTTTGTTGAGAAGCAATGAGTAGGGCTACACAGATAAGATTTGCAAGTAATCTTGTCCTGAGCTGTGCTTGACATGCAAATATTCCTCTGTGCTCTGTTATGCTCCTGCCAGGGTGATTACACCATGGCTGGTCTGATCACGTGCCATGCTGTGAAGTCTCTGTAGTAGTCTCTGTTTCTGGGGAATACTCCCATAGGGTCACAAACCTTAAAGAAACCATTCATGCGGTTCTGAACATCTATAACAGTCCCTGTATTTAATGTTTCAGAAATGGGGCTTGTTTTCTTTCAGAGGTGGTCACTGCAGTATGCAGAAAGAGGACATGCATCTCCCAGCTCTTTCCAAGAAAGCAATCCCAACCTGTTCTGCTGGAGAGGCAGTAGTCAGGTGGAGAGGTACAGAGAATCATCAGGAGCAAATAATGCCCTGTGTTTTTTCTCATGGGTTACAAGCTGAAAAGGCTTGTGAATGGACATTAGCAGTTTATCCTCCCCCTCCTTGACTCATTGTGGGCCAAACCTCCTCAAACACATGTCCCGCTCTGTTGTGTATCCAAGTCTGGAGTCTGTGCCAACCAGGAGAGGCTGCATTTTATGGCTGTGCGGGAGAATGGGGCTACTAAGGGAAGGTTCAATCTTCAAGGGCTGCAGTTGTGAAGGGGCTCTGATTAAGCCAGAGCCCAGCTGGGCAGACTGGCCAGTCCCTTGCTGCTAAGAGAGCAAATCAGTGAGGAGAAATGTCCCTGAGCATTGCTGAAATGGTCAATGGATCCATATCACATCCTAGCTGAGAGCTGGGGCATCTTCAGCCTGAGCATTCATGTGAAATCAAAGGTGAAGCACTGGCAGGGGCCAGCAACTAATCAGTCCAGGGTATCTGGGGAGGGTGTGTTAAACACCCCCTCTCAATTCAGCAAGCCCCTCTAAGCACGTTAGCATCCATCTGGCAGGTAATTAGCTAGATATCTAGTTGAAGAATCAGTGAAGGGATCCCTCTTCCCACATCTCCTTGTAAAGTGCCTACTCTAATTTTTGTGACATCCAGCTGGAGGGTCTCTGCATCTGTCATTACAGACCATTAAACTCCTTCAGATCCATCTATATATTTTAAGTAGTTTCTGACCCTTGGGTGACAGTGGCCAACGGGGATCTGACCTTTTTTCTTTTAAGTTAAGGAACATTTGCTTGGGTGGAATGAGTCAAAAAGTTCCTGGCTAAGGAGGGTGCGTGTTCCCAGACTCCTGTCCCGGCAGGCTGGGCATGGGCAAAAACCACCTTCCACAGCAGCGTTGTCCTACCCTGCCTCATAACCTGTTGGATTGTCCCTGATCTTACCAGAAAATGGGAGAGTTTTCTCTCCAGCAAGAATCCCTCTGGTTTCTAAGTAACAGTAGTCTTGATACTGGTAGGCACAAATTGTCCTGGAAGAGGCAGGAAGGAGTTGAAATGCTGCAGGGAACAAAACAAGCTGAACAGTCTGCTCCAAAAAGCTGCAAGGAGAATGTTTCTTAAAAACCAAAAAAGCTCCCCAGATTCAGGAGAGGATGATACTAGTGAAAGGACCAAGAAAGGGAATCGGTTCAGGTTGAATGAAATACGTTGTTTGACTTGATACATAATGCTTCCTTTCATTAAAGTGCCTGTAATCTTTTCTTGTTAATTGAAATTAATTTATTAATTTCAGTTTGAAAATGTGTAAGCACTTTCAGGCTGATGACTTTTATTTTTTCAGCTGAAGTGACAAATCCAACATAAATTTGCCATATTTTTGTTGACCCAAATATGCCTGTTTTCTTTGGGCAGGGATGAAAGTTTCAGCTGTGAAACTCTGCCTGCTTCTAATCTGGACAACACCTTCTGCCTAAGGATACTTTCATTCATAAATAAAAAGACAAATAACTGGATGGAAATGAAACCCAGGAAGCCAGTATGTGCTCTGTAAGGGTTGAGGAATTCACACAAACCAACAAAAAGTGAAATTGAAAGATACTAAAAGGTATGGTGTTGCTCAAAACCCTTTGGCCAGCCAGATGTACAGGATTATTTTCATAGAAAGCATTAGAGATAGCATGTGTTGAACAAAGTTAGCCATTTTGCTTAGCTGGTTGCTATGTAAGGTGTTATCATGACTTCTGTGGTGGTAGTACATCTCTGAAGTGTCCATAAAAGTGGTGAACTTCTATTAGGTTACATGAGCTGGAGATTTGTGTAAATAAAGTAGCGTGTATTCAGAAATGCACAGGGAAGCAGAGTACGTAGGAGACCTGACATCTCAAAGCCACCATTTCCAGCCTGTCTTCATCCTTCATCTTCTAAGCAGTGGTGAGAATGGTGCCTCATTTGCCCAGTAACCAGTCTTCAAACGCAAAACAGGAGAGTTTTGAGCCTCTTTCCCCATCTGCTCCCCCTGCCCCCCCCCCCCCCCCAAAAAGGGTCCTTTATTGCCTGTGTGCAACCACGGATGAAAAGGTGAAATTTTCTTTAGTTGTTGTCAATAACAATATTTTTTTCTTGCAAAAGGACAATAGGAAAAGTTTACAACACTGATTGCCAGTGGAAGCAGTTTTCTAAAAGGGGGATCTGGTATCAGCTGTTTAAATGTTTACTGGTGCTTGATTAATAGCTAATTAGACAAATATGATTTTATGTAGTCTCTAAATCTGTGAAATCTGGTGTCACTCAAGGACTGAGCCTGTATTTATTTACCATGTTGGGAAAAGTCCTATTGACGGTCCTCACTGATGTCCAAAGAAATAGCTGGCATGAGTGTAAACATGGAAATCATTGGAAAGGATAACTTACTGGGGGTCTGTTGCATTTTTCTCTAATACATATTAAGAACTTATATGAGTTTACTATATTCATATATAATATTTGAATGTAACTATATAAATACATCTACAAATATGTTACCTATAATAAATATATATTTATTTCATTTCATAAAGGAAACTAATGAACTGAAACTTGCATTTCTGTTTCCTGAACTACTTTTTCTTTCGTTAGAAAGCTGGAGAGTTGGGGTCTCTTCTGAGAGAGGTAGAGCTTTTTTTGGAAGGTGTTCAGATCTCAATTTAAGATAGCTAACTAAAAGTTGGATTATCAAAAGCATCCATCATGTTAAGTAGCACTTAATAATGTTGAGACTTTTCTGAAAGCTGCAGTTGTGAGGTATCCAACTGCAAACTAAACTTCTGAGCAATCAGCTCTGGTGCCATCATGAGTACGTGAAGGGAAGAGCCTTTGCCAAGGGCTCTCAGTGGAAGCCATATTTTTGAGCTTGTCTCTGCTGAAACAAATTGTGTTGTAAGCTTCAATAATGAGTAAATGTGCATTTCTGTTACCCTTTAAGACAATTCCTTGTACTTCCTTGTGTTTGGAAATCTTCCATTAAGCCCCTAAAGGCACAGAGTGAAAAAAAAGGTAAAAATCAGCTTACATAGAAGGGAAAGGGAAGGGCAGAGGAAATATTATTCTGTAGGAATATTCTTGCAGGAAATTGAAATACACCAACCTTCTACAAATTCAGAGTAAATAAACTGTTTACCAGTGACTACCTAGTTTGGGAGAGTGATGGTATAATCACCGAAAACATTCTGAAATACATTTCTAAATAAAAAAAGCATTTTGTGCAGTTGCAGTAATTAATGGTTGCTCTCTTGCAATAGCCTGCAGAAAACTAACTCATGCGTTTGACAGCAAACATGAATATGCTTGTAAAACTGAAGGGAATCGTTAGGCTTGTGTGAGCTTGATCACTTAAAAACAAACCAAGAAGCTGAACGTGGAAGCATGTTACGACTTAGGGGCTTGATTGAAGTCAAGGGGAGCATGTCAGTATTAAATCCTTTGGAAAGAAGGAAGGCCCAGCTCATTTGCAACTTCGCCAGCTGTGGCACAGGGGTTAATGTACGCGTTAAAGCTGCACACTTGAGGCCCTAAACTGCCCAAGCAACATGGATGTTTTGAAAGAGAAGGGCAATTGTAACACCATTACATATGTGGTTGCTCTGGAAAACTGGACCTTGCTGTAGGCAGATATGAGAAGACAGTGATTTTTTGAAATTGTTGTGCATACTTCTGTTTCCTTTTTGCCTCTGACTTGCATGAGGGAGACTTCTGTCGCATCCATGGAGTTCCTGTAGGAGGAAATGTGTTTGTTTATGAGGGTAAAGAAGGGGAGGATTGTGACAAATTGTGCAAATACTAAAAAATTCAAAAAAGCAAACAAAAGGTAATTCAGTTTGCTTCTCACTTTGCATGTGCTTACCCTGATTATTCCATCCAGTGAATTTGCAGGCATGAATTTTCAGGAGCATTCATTGGAAAAGCTTGCATGGAGAGTGAATTTTAAAAATCTGTGCTGTGTTGCTGTAGCCGATCCTTTTTTATATATGTCTGAGCAAGGGATGGAGGCACCTCATGTGACCACTCAAAGTTTCTCCTTAGGCAATTTGAGTATTTTAGATTTGGTGTGTACGTCAGGAAGTTGGAAATGGCGAGCATCGGTTTACAAATTATTCTGAACTGTGGAAAAATCTGTAAAATGAAAAATGGGGAAAAAGCTCTACTTATTTGCTGTAAGTCTGTTCACATAGGTGTAAGATGACATAGCGACTTGTTGAAGATGAGGTGCATAAATTCTACTGAGAACTATAATTCATGCTATAGAAATTAAATGTCTAATCAATACCCATTTCTCATTTGCATTGTGGAGTGCCAAACACAGAATTCTCACGGCTCAAATACATCCAAGTATCCAAAACTTAATAATTACTGGTAAATTTCAAATTTTCTGTTTAAAGGGATGAAGTTTCACTCCAGTTCTGGAGAAGCAAGCAAGTTTTGCTCTTGTTTACAGAGAGTTTAATCAGGAAGACCTCTACTGTCTGTCTGATCTACCCGTTTGGATAGAGAAGAGACCTCATGAGCTGTAAATGAATGCTTTTCTCCGTAGCAGGGCTTAACAAAAGCCGTTTGGAACAGGCGTCATCTTCATTGTGTTTATACTCTATAATGTTATTTCTAGTTGTCTCTTGGACCGTGTAGGATTGCTTAGTCCCTGGCATTACCTCACTTATGAATCTGACAATTTCCTGATAGATTGTTTATCAAAGAAAATATTATGTCAATAATGTCTAAAAGCTGTAGCAATATTGCTCCCAGCCCAGAGATGTAAATACTGTGTTATCTCATGGCACAGCCTTAAATGACGCCACACATCTTGAAATAACATGTCCAAATGTGTCAGAGGAAGAGACTGTTAAAGCGTTTGCCTTATATTACCTGCCTGCTAGCAAATGGGTGGTGAGAGTCCTAGAGTTTAATTTTTTTTTTTTTTTTTTAATGTCTATTAGGCAGATCATGCAACTATCTAAACACAGTTCTGGAAAACCTGTTTGCTAGCTTACTCACAGCCCCAAATGGCTTTGAGTTGCAATAGCGTGGTGCTTAACGCTTCGGGGGGAAAAGAAAAACATAGCAAGCCCAACCCAGTGCACCTTCTAGAACAACATCTTCCGAATTTGTGAAGATTGGGGGGGGTGAAGGGGGTGTAGGGAGGGGAAAAATGGCCTGTGTGTGAAACCACGAATTATATTATGTCTGCCAAACCCCTTTGAGAATTGGACCAACTGTCGGTTCAAATGATTTGTGCTTATCCAAACTTTACTCATCAAAGGTTTTTATGAGTTCACTTTGGCAATGGCTGTGTTTTTCCATGTGGTGAAATCATACACCTGGAAAACATGCAGCCAAAATGGTGTGGAGCTTGAATAACTCTCCTTGTTCTCCAAATGCTCTTGAGTTTTAAGCATCATGGTAGTTAAAGTGTTTGTGGTGCTATAAAATTTGTACAACTTTACTGTAAACCTGACTCTTGCATAACCCTCTTGGCCAGATGATTGGCAGCTTGGTTGTGATCTTGTAACACAAAAAAGGAACAAATATTGGCCTTAAGTTTTTACTGTACAGAGGGAAGAAATCTGAAAATCTTTACCTTTGTACAAGCTGTGCATGGTGGCATGGAAAACATCCTGTGAAGCAGCAGCCTATGAATAATCCTATTTTATGGTTTGATTCACAAACAGTGTACAGAGCTCTGTCCAAAACAAGCCAGTTCTGGGATGGACAACAGCGATCAAGAAGATGACTGTACTTCACAGAAGTGATGGGGAGAGGCTGACAGAAGCTACTGGCGGAAAATTCAAGAGAAAGGGTATGTCTACAGCAGTACTTGATGTTGACCTTGAAGTTACCTTAACCAGTCTGTGTGTTGTTTCTGGCAGCCTGCAGCAAAGCCAGTTATATTGCCCTCCTAATTTGCAAGTTGGGCCCTCCTAAGACTTGTTCTGAGGCCAGCTTGTCTTTCCCCGTGGGCAGTAGAGAGAAGCAGAGCTGGGGAGGAGTGGTGAGAAGTGGGAATGGTGGGACTGTTGTGGGTTGGCTTCTGTGCCCTGAGCCTGTGCTGGCTCCAGAACATGGTTCAGGGGAGCACAGGGTTGGAGGACTGGCAGTGGTGGGAAGATCTGTGATCTGTAATTGAGCAAAGGTCCCAGGATTGTGGTGGGACCACTAGTAAATTGTGGCTTTGGCAACCTCAAGGTTAATACCATTGGCGTTCTGGGTATTGGGTGGATCTTTGAGCATGGCTGAGAGAGGTGCAACTTTTTTTATTTAACTGAAGAGCATCCTTGCCCTGCATAGTGTATTAGTTTATTTTCTAACTGCAATTAAGCTGGAGTTGTCAAATAAAAAGGGCAGAGCATAATTGTCAAAATGGTATCATCAAACAAAAGATACATAAAACTAGTGTAACAAAACTGGTGAAGTTGTAAAGAATTTAGGCCACGGTGAACATCAGTTTCTTGACTGCAATGCCTAGTCACTTGTCTTTCTGTTTACACAACAAAATAGCCTGAAGAGAGTTAGTAGGTTTAGAAAACGGCACTTGCATGTATTTCTAATGGGAGAGGAAACTCAACAAATTGATGTGACTCAACAAATTGAGTATACAGAACAGATCACAGCTCTGATTAGGCCATTTGCAGATTGGTTTGAAGAGTGCTGGCCTCTGGCCAGTGAGCTACTTCTTACTTGCAAGGAACATAGACAAACAATGAGGACACTGAGCTAATGTTATGCTATGCTTTGTCTCTAGCAATGATGATCTCGTACTTAGAGCATACGCTCATGGCTGGCTGCTTAGCATAATGGAGCAGTGCTGCACCACACACATCTGTGGCCACGCTACAGAGGCTTCACCACAACATAACTGCAGACCTCTTCCACTAAGGCCTCGTAAATGGCACGGATTAAAAATAATATGGGTAACATAAAATGGAATTTAAAAGAATACGGATGGCTTAATATGAAAGTCATGAATAATGCTGCATAAAATGCCTGAGCTATTAGTTCACTTATAACCAGTGTACCTGTGCACAAATCTGTATGCTGGTTTTGCGTACTGTAATATAAATGGTCTTTGTTCTTGCCTTTATATAATAACGCCCCACCTAATATCTAGACACCCTTGTGTCTATTTTATGTGTACATCTGATTTAGTTGTTAAATATTGCTCCAAAACCCACATGTACACTAAAAGAACCGTATATTGTCAAACTGGTTTGAAATCTATAAAGAAGCACTGCTTGGGAAGGGAAGGGTTGAAAGCTGAAGAATTAAAGAGCATTCCTTTTAATTTAGTGGCCTTGTAATATGCTACTGAGTGGGAGGAGAAAAGAATGAGTCTGGTGGCTGGATTGGGTCTGCGTTTCCTGTGTTGACATGGGATGGGTGGAGCAGGATGGTAATGGTGTCTCCAGTCCTGGAAGGAAGAAACAAGCATTTGCTCTTGATGTGGAGCGACTCTTGGGGTTTAACTCTGGGACAAAGTTGTTAGATTTGCTACCCAGGCTGTTTTTCTCCTTTTCAAATAAACGTTAGTGCTCCTTCCCCTTAAGTTCTAGTCTTGTACTTCTCAAGAAACCACTTCTCGGAGGGTCTCACTGCTGTGAGGCGTGGGACCCCTCCTGGGTCTGTTATGTCCTGAAGCTGTGGTGAGGCTGTGAGTGCTTGGGATCCTGAGGGCAAGCTAGGAGAGGGAAGAAGCAGCTGTGAATTACTGAGGAATCTCAACAAAGCCAAAACACTTGGGTTGTCAGAAACCCGAGCAATGTTCATGAATTGCAGTGTTGGACTGATTTTTTTTTTAATCGTTATTTTTCTTTTTTTCTTGGTGTCTGCTATTGTATGAGGGCAAGAATCTGAAAAAAACCAAAGGCCCAACCCCAAGGAGCCTGTAAACAAAGCTAAACAGTTAACACATGAGCCTGCCCTGAAAGAGAAGGGAAGGGGAAGATGTTTTTCATTTTGTGACGAGTTGCTAACTGAGAGTCAGTTTGCCATCTGCTTGTGGGAAAGCCCTAGGAGGAGGCTTTGACGTACAGCCCATGGAGTTCCCCACTTCTCCCCCTCCAAACCATTCTTCAGCATGGAAAACTGATCCTGCTGTGAAAGCACTACATGCTGGAAGTCTGCCACACTCGTACTGGGGAAGTCTGAGGCAAGATGCTTAGTCTGTGCACCCTATGTCCCTCTCTGCACAGTAGGGACAGCCAGTGCTTCCCTACCACACAGGTGTTTTGCAGGGGCAATACTCATTATTAATTCCTAGATGTTTGGGATGCTGGAGTGGTGGGAGAACATGTCCAAATCTCAAATGATGGGTAAAGTGGGTATGGGGGAGTTCTTCCCCAGTGAGAAGAGGTTTTTCTGCATGCTGTGGGGATGTTCAAAATTATAAACTTGGCAGTTGTGTGTTGTTGTGACCACCTGTAGGTAAGTTTATCTACTGGTTGCAGTTGTACCCTGTTCTTCTCTGCATCCCCTCACTGTCCAGCCAATTCCCCAAAGAGATTTTCCCAGAGGTTTTCAGGTGCCCATTACAGATATGTTAAATACATGAATTAAAAGCATCCTCCCTACATCTGTTCTCCACCACGTTGTCTGGAGCACCCATCACATGACCTCCTGCTTGGTAGAGCTGATGATGCAAGGATACAGATTACTTCTGCTTGCAAGAATTGCATGGCAGTTCCAGCCATGTATTATAATTTTGTGCCAGTTGGCGCCAACTAAGTAATCTCTGTGATAGCCTTAGGAGCAGCTTTGCCATGAGATCTTAGAAATGATATGTTGTCTCCCTGTGAAAGTGCTGAATTAAACAAGTATTCGCAAATTTTCATGACAGTGAAATTCCATTCCCTGAACAAAACCCAGGAATTTTCTTGAATCTGTGGAAATTAGCTATATAGAGGAATTCTGTGGTTAAACAGTGACTCTGCCCTTTTAAAATACCCTGCCCTTTGTTATTCTTGTCTCTTTGAGAATGAGAATGGTTCTAAAAATTCTGGCATTATGGTTCAGTATGTTCCATATCACAGAGGTGAAAGAATCTGTAGATCTTTTATCAACCCAGGAATTTTGCTCTGTAGATTTCCAAAGGTGAGCACCTGCCCCTTGTTTTATTGAGTGAAGGTGGTGAAGTTTATTAAGCCTGTCTTGTTGTTGACTTCATCACTTTGATGTCCTCCAGATTACCAAGTTCTGTTTGTATTAACGTATCATGATTTCTGCCTGTATTGATAGACAATTATATATGCAACTGCACTATATCACATGATACTAAATGAGCGATTCATCCTTTGTTCCTTGTGAATCTAAAAACTGGGTCTCCTGCCTTTCCAGACTGTCTCTAATTTAGAGACTACAAGCTTAAGGCATCAAAATCTGCTGTGCTATATCTATGGTTTGTTACAAGGGAATTCACTCTTGATCCAGTTACCCCAGTGAGGGGAAGAGAGCCTCTCTCAAACCCATAGCTACCCTGGGGAGGTGCAAAGGCTGAGTCTTCCTGTACCTTTGGCTCTTCTGAGGATAGTGGGTATGTTCTTCCATTTAATGCATATTTAGAGCAGTGCTGCTTTAAGATCAAAAGAATTACTCTGGATTTATACCAGGATAGCTAAACATGGAATCATACATAATTCCCAAGCACATTTGTCTTGCAAGAACCACACCTGATCTGCCTCCCAGCTCTTATTTACATAAGACATCCTCATGGTGTTGAGAACATCTGGGGTGGGGTTGCCTGCTGCCAGGGTGGGCAGCCGTCATTGCTGCGCAAGCCTGAATCCTACCTCCTCTGTAACCGTAGATCCTGACCGCTTGCAACCCTTCCTCAGGCAGCAGGAACATCTCTCTCTGCTTGGTTTGTGCATTTCTGTGGTCTTAACACTAACCTATTTTATCCCTGAACACAATGGGATGAAATCCTACAGAAGAAAGACATATCTCAAATGTTTCCAGGATGCGTACATCAGTGATGCATGTGTAGTTTCTAGCACAGAGAGGATTAGAATAAATGCATTCTTTGTAGATGCTGTTTTAATCTTTCAAGCTAAACTTAGATCTCGGACACCTGTCTCTGCAGCAGTCTGTCTCTTGAGCTCATGAATTTTGTGCGCAGCTGTCAGTGCTGTATGTGGGGTTCTCTCTTTTCAGCTGGCTCTATTCCCAGTTGGCTGAAAAGTAGGAGCCTGTCTTAGAAAGAGAATTTCCACTCCTGCATACTTTGATGGAAACAAGAAGATATAAAACAAGATTTAATGACCCAGTTTTTTTTGAACCATTTATTAGCTGTTCTGTACATACTCAGTCTCTGGGGAACTAAGTTACATATTATGATAAGTATAGAGTGCCTGTTCCCTATGGACTTTGTTTCATGATTTATGTGGATAAAATAAAGCGTGTAAACCAAATAAATTACCTTGGATAGCTTACTTTGAAATAGGACTCCGGGAAGTGCCACAAGGTGGCCAGATGAAATGCTGACCTGAATTGGTGGTGCTAAAATGAGTATACTATCTCCTGCCTCTGCCAAGCCCTTTCTTTAACTTTGAGACTGAAGATTACAAAAGGAGGAAAAGCGTTGTTAGGAAAAACATCCACCTATGTTGTCTTCATTCCTTTGGGGCTGATTAGATGGGGGGCATATGTCACAAACTGAATGGCTTCACCGTGAGCTTAATGATGAGTGGTACCTGCAAAGTTTTGCAGTGCGGTCGACTGCTACCCTTTTTCTCTGAGAAATGGCCATTGGAGACTTTGGACCCCACCATGTTCTACTCACACTCTTGGTGGCAACAAAAGCAAAGCTGCTCAAAATGAAGGGTTGTCTGCTAGGATCTGCAGTCTGTGTGGTCCTTGCTCTTGTCTAACTTGGGTATCTTCAGTCCTCTAGTCTTGTTCAGTTTAGGTGTAGTCGTTCAGTTCCAGACAAATGGCCAATTCAGCGTTCTCAAAAATGGTAGCCATTGGGTGTTTGTGCTCAGAGGGAAATCTTGTCCCCAAATTGTCTGCAAAGAGTTTAAGAAGCCTGGTGCTATACGAGGGAAGCGTAGAATTGAAGTCCTGTCCTTTGTGAGCAGTAACAGGGATATATTTCCAGGGAAAGGCATGTCCTTTTGCCTAGGTCAAGGGAGAGGGTGCATGTGGAGATCAGGTTTGCACAGGTGCAATAATTGAGATTTTTACCAACAAGTCATCCCATGAGTAGTAACAAGGAGGTGGAAAGGGAGCCCATAAGTTCCAGTGCTGCTTTCTGCACAACACAAGTTCAGCTTAGAGGATGTGGCAAAACTGGAAGGGTCAGCTGTTTTAGCTGTGCCTGGCTGTCTCCGGAAATGTAGGGTGCTGTGCCATGCCACCGAGAAGAGCTGTTTTTCTTCCTTGTTTTTGCAAGTTTTCTAAGATAACACTATGGGCAAAGTAAGTCTTCTATATTTGGGAAGCAAAAAGCATAGCCTCCCTTGGGTGAACGTGAGCCACTCTGCATTTTGTAAAAGATGCTGCTGAAGCCATCAGTTGTGTACTGCAGGGGGAAGGAGCCTGCTGGAGCCTTGTATCCTCTCTAGAAAAGAGAAGAAGCAACTGAAGGAATTTGGCTCTTGTTAGACGATACACCTACACTACTAGATAATGATTTGATCAATCGGCAAGCTTGTCAGATCGGACCCCAGATAGGATGGCAGCTTGCCAGGTGCTGGATCAGAGAGACTTTGTTTGATGTTATCAGAGTACAATTAGGTTACATGCATTGCTTCATAGCGCAGGCCAAATGCGGGCAACCGGGAGGTGCGTTTGCTTGCCATCAGAGGCCCTGGGTGCCCTGGCACCTCTGGTCACCGGCTGTGGTGGCCGGGGGCAGGTCTGGCGGGCGGTGGGAGGGCACCCCGCAGTCCCTGCCTGGGTTTTGGTTCCCCTCAAACTCCTGTCAGCCAGCAGATGAGAGAACAAGTAGATTCAGTTTCGGGAGACCTCAGGGCTTAGTAAAAAAGAAAGCTCAAAGGAATTACTCTGTAGAAGAGTAAAATACCAGGTGTAACATGCAGCTAATTATGCCACTGGTTTACAGGAGGGATTTTAAATGTTTCTTTCTGAAAAGCCTGAAAGGAAAAAAAAATCAAAGGGGAAAGATTGAAAAACAAGTATGAGAAGATATAAAACAAGATTTATATCTAAATAATTTCCTCTAATTGCTGTTAGAAGACATTAATTTTCCTTTTGATGCTCCACTTTACCTTAGGCTTTGCTGTACCTGCCAGGATGGCAGGGAGTCAAAGAGGATTAGCTCAGCAGCTCTCTGCCTTAGTAGCCTCTGTAAAAGATTTAGCAATGGGAAGAATACATAGGTTTAAAAAAAAATTTTAAAAAATCCTAATTTAAACAGGCCAACTTCAACCTTCGTTTATCCTGTGCAATCATGATGACTTCACCAGCATCCCATGGGTACAAATGAGGTAGAATCTGGGTTCAGAGTGCCAGGTGTGTGTGTGTTGCTTTTTAAAGATACAGAAGTACCTGATGTATCTGTGGCTGCATAGGTGTCGGCAGTGGTTTCAAAACCATTTCAAGTGGAAAACATTTTGTCCATACAGCCAGCCAGCCTAAAGCCCATGCACCAATTAAGGTTTTCCTAAATCTTGGTCTGGAAAGGACTTAAATAATGCTCAAGGGTGAGCTATCCCTTTGCCAAGGGGGGACTTTGCCTGGGGAGGATCTAGACAGAAGCAATATGATTAATATTTAATTTTCCCAGATTTTTATAAGTTTCCGTTCTGGCTTGCATGTGTGTGGGACTTCTCTCTGTGTCTGTGGCGGCATTTGAGCTGTGATTCCACTGTTGTCCGTTCTTCTGTCTCCTCTTCTCCATCTGAAGATTGTGCAATTTTCTTGACTGAGGCTGGGAGCGCGGAGATTACAATTTGCCTGAGAGTTTGCTTGATGAGACTAAGTCTGCTGGTGATGCCAGCTGGATAGGTCAAATGCTTTTTGTTTCACCACCTTCTTTGTCAGAATTTTTCATTTTAAGGGTAGTTCTGGATCTCTGATTGCACCTGAAATCCAGAATTGCTTTTGGTGGTTGTGGCAACCACTTCCCAGCTTGACTCAGACATACAGATACCCGTTCAGTTCAACAGGAGTGGGAAAGTCCACGTTCCTCAGGCTGCACTGAATATCTCAGCCTGGAAGTGTTGTTTATCAAAACTTCTCTTAGATGAACCTTGCGGTAATTCTCCATTAATTTATTTCCTCCAGTTATTACAATGAGTTCTGCTCAGGGGTATCCTAGAAAACCACTTGGAAGCATCAGTGAAGAAAAATGAAGTGCGGTTGGCTGGAAGGAGCACCCTATGCCACATCACAAGATTCGATCTCTTATTTTCCCACTGCTTTAATCTATTCTGTTCTCTGTGTAGGGCTTAAACAAAAGTAACCTAAGAAGATACTGTCTCTTTGTTTTTGTCCTGCATATCATTTTGTGTGAGGCAGTGGTTCTTAAACACAGCTCATAGTTCAACAATCGTGTAGACAGGTCTTTTGGGTGAACAATAAAACAGATGGAGGAATAATGAGAATCAAAAGCTGCTTTTAAATTGCAGGTTGAAGTTATGAATAAATCCCCTCCTTCAGATGGAAATATAGGAATGTATAATGTGTATTAACTGTCCAGTTCACTAAGGTCATGGTTTTCATGAGAGTCGTTCTCATTTAAACACTGTAATAAATACCCAGGCTGTCCAAAGAAGTTAGTGTGTTGAAGACATACACTGTTTGCTGAGCTCTTCTAAAAATCTGGTCCCACTAAATCAAGAGCAGACAGTCTCTCTTATTCATCTCCTTGTCTGGTGGTGGTTAAACAAATGCTTTTGAGTCTGAGGAACATTAAAATTCTGCAGCTTCCATAAATGACTTTGATTTCAAGATGAACAACGAGATGTTACAATCAAAACCAAAACCGCTGCAGAATGTAGCATTGAAGGAAGCTGTGCTAATTTCTTCAGAAACAAATGTAGAAGTTAGTAACATGAAACAGCTGACCACGAGCCAGATGCTTTAAAGCGATAGCAAGTAGTTCAGGAAGCCCCCAATAGCTTTGGCTTTCCAGAGAACTTTAAGATCCATATGTATACCTTTAGGGGTAAAACTGCTTTGCTAAATGCAGTAGTGCTCCAGATAAAAAAATATGAATTGTCAATGCTTGCCAACACCAGTGAGTACCTCTTCAATGGTAAGACTAGTAGATTTGTCCTTTTGAATATCAAGTTAGGAATTAAGTTATTTTGCACAAGCAGCAGCTACAGAGTAGAATTGATAATAATCAAAAGACTTTAATCTGCTTTAATATGTTTGATGAAGTCCATTACCATCATATTTATAAGAAGCTCACAAACCCATACCAACATTAGGAGTAGATTACAAAATAACTACTTAAGAAAACATGCATTATTTTTGATTCTTCATTCCTGCTTGAGAAAACTATTCAGTGCCCCCAAACGTGACTGTGCCCTCTGTTAAATCCATTGCATCTTGCCTGTATTCTGACCTGCTACACCCTCTTTAGTCACAATTTGACCCAATTTAGCACACTTACTCTGGTTTGTACAACATGCTGAGTAATGGTGCAGACTTTGAACTAAGTAACAATGGTTTGAATCTTAAGCAGTACCAGAGTTACTGTAACTTTCTAGTATCAGACATGTTCTTAAAAGGAAGTCCTCTTCTGCTGTCAGGCTTTTCATTTTCAAAACAATAGATGAGTGTTTGGGAGTTGAGGGGAAGAAAACTAGTCTCCTACAGGAGATAAGATCTGATACAGAGGCCTCAGAAATAAAAATACAGCTAAATTTATGGTTGCTGGAGTGCCTGCTCTGTATCTTATTTATCATTTTTTACATTCATCTGAAAGTATATTTATTGCTTCTCAAACAGTTTTGTGTCACTAAAAAAGTTCTTTCCAGTGAATTTAAGGAATAATTTAAAGAGTGTAAGAAATGGACAAAATCTTCTAGAGCCTCCTACCTGAAGTTTCCTCTGTTGGGGGCAAATTTTTTAAGGGCAGCCAAATGAGTTAGTGATCTGTCATATGGAGGCTTCTTTGTACTGAAGGGTGATGGGTACAAATACTTCCGGAGAGGCCTCGTTCAGGGTCAGGGCCTCGCAGTGCTGGTTGCTGTACGAAACAAGGAAAATCATATCTGCGTACCCTTCAGCATTTGTTTTTGTTGTACGGTCATGTGTTGTGCCTAGGATCATGTGCAAAGTCCTTGGGAGAGCACAGAGCAGACATCTGCCATCTTCTAGTGCTGCTTCCGTGTTATATCCAGCAGGATAATGCACGAACAACGTTGAAGGGGCCTCCAGCTATTGCCTTTACTGACATCATGTGTGTGATCCCTTAGCTGAGGGAGGGAGGGAGGGATGCTGGACTGGGAGCACCGGAAGGAAGACCTCGTGTTCCAGCAGAAAGGAATTTGCTAACATCATATGTTCCTTTTTATCTTTTTTTTTTTCTGAGGAGGAGGAGGAGGGGGCGCGCTATCAGTCTTTCTGAAAGCAAAATTCTCTAGCTGTCAGTCAGGGGACTGCAGGACTTAGTCTTGCTTTCCAGATTTGAGCATTATAGCTATCGTTTATGCTTGCAAAATAACACTAAGGCTGAAATTCCCAATCTCTCTTTCAGGATGCAGTGCTTTTCAGTCTTAATTCATCCTGCAGTATGCGTTTGTTTTCATGTTTTTATACACAAAGTGCTGTGGTACTTAAATGCCTTTGAGTCCTTCTTTCTCATAAATTTACCCCAGCTCCCCTCAACTAGTGACTTTGACCAGAGCCACGAACATTCATGACCTCTGAAAGTCAGTCCCAGGCTCTCTCAGTGACAAAAACAAATTGGGGAGTTGTTTTATTTTAATTTATTTTAAGTGAGAGGTTTATTTACTTGCCTGGGAGCCTGGGGCACAGCCAAAGAGAGACCTGAAGGTGTTCACAGCCCTGGTTCATGTGAGCTGTGCTAGACAGTGCTGCTGCCTTATATTAGAAAAACTTGATGATTAAAAAGAAACAGCTAGATATATCTAATTTAATAAGATACAACCCATGTGGATCATAAAAGGGAGATCATTGCTGATTAAAACTGCATGAATTGTTTCAAGTGCATTCCTCAATTTTTAGACTAGAACAAAGGAGATGACCTGATTTATCCTGGAATATGGAGGTAGATAAGAGCAACTACCTTGACTAGACTTTTCCTCTGCCAGTTCAGGATTGTATATTTAAAAACTAGTCTGGACAAACACTAGCTGTGTGCCAAGCAGCAATGTTTCCATCACTTCCCTTGGAACAGTATTCCATACGCTAATAGATCTTGTTGTCAGGAGGCTTTTTCTTACAGCCCAAATCATTCACCTCAAAACATTAAGGAACTGAGGCAAGAGTCTAATGGGTTGCTTTTTTTCCCTTGTGCCTTGCTCCTCTCCAGTGTCTCTAGGCTGTAGCCACGATATGTGGAGCTGCTGTTGAGCCAGATTATCACGCATTTGGGAAGACTTTTTATGAAACAGACTGCTCTGAAAAACCAGCATAGAGACTGGTTAAAAACTGGCTTTTGGACAAAATAGAGGACGTCACAGCTAGGAAAGAGTTCAAGATGGAGAGGTATGGCAAAGGTCAATTTTGGCTACACTTTTTTTCCCCTTATACATAAAAATGGTCTTCACCCATTCTGGGCTTGAAACAAATTGCTGTTCAGGCAAATGGGGACCAAACAGAGAAGGTTTTTTCACTAATACCAGAGTAGTGTTTGGTAGTGGTGGTAGTGTGGTGAATCGAGCTGACCTGTCTGTGTGTCTGTCCTTGTCCCTGATCAGTCAGCCCACACTTTGTGGGTTTTGTGGTACAGGACCATCATCCTTACATGCTGCGGGTTATCTGTAAATAAATAAAAACAAAGCAGAAGCAGTTTAAATAAGCTGCCTTAATGTGTTGGTCTGATAACTGATTTATGGGACTCTTTCCACTCATGTGAATTGGCACAGCTCCACTGACCGAATTAGGGCTCTGCAGCTTTACACTAGCTGAGGATGTGGCTCATTGCGTTTAATATACCAGGAACTCTCGGGCCAAAAATAGCCATAGATACCTTGAAAGGAAATGCCATGTGAAATGCTGACCGAGAACAAGACTGTTGGGAGGAGGAGGAGGGGAGTGTTGGTGGTGACTAATACACTACAGCCATCTGCACAAATTGGCAGCTGTGAAGTAAAAGCAACGAGGTTATTGCACTATATATATATTGAAGCATTAAGTGTAAAGTGTGTGGATATACTGTATGGAAGCATTCAGCATTAATCAGTGGGGAACGTGAAATAAAACACGTAGGCTATTGTGTGCGGTTTTAGTTACCTTATTATGGGAAGCGTGTCGCACATTTGAGAATGCAGAAGGGGCAGTGTAGGGCAACCAAAGTTATTCAGGGATTTGGGGAATGAATTATAAAGAAAGATTAGCTAGGCTTGGCCTCTATAACTTTGAAACAAGAATTGTTGAGCTGAGCAGCTTGCTTAGGCCTGGTGATACTGAATTGGAAGCTCAGGAAAATAATACCTTAGCCAAGTTCTTTGACAGACTTGCTGGAAAAAGCACCATGAAAGATTTGGAGGGTGAAGCTCTGTCTCAATGTACTGAGGCTGACCTCGAATCCACGTGTGGGATTTGAGTGCAGGGATAGATGAGACCATGGGGAGTTTAGACACCTGAATTTCATTCCACTTTTGAAGTTGGAGAATACTTTTCGTGGTGAGGGAACAGAGAGAAGGTGAGACTGTGGTTCTGCTGAGGCATCGGTGGTGCTGGCTTTCACCAAGGCATTCCACATTTGTGGTTTGTGTGCTGAAGTCTGTCATTGACTTCTCAGCATTTAAAAAGGATGACCCGCAAGCCTGGCATGAGGTGTGTTTTTATTTTCACTATGTTTTGGCTTTCATTATGATATTTCTAGCTGGGTTTTCTGGAAAGCTTTTTGGAGAACCCATCCTGTTTTAGACTTTCTGTATTGAGGACCTATTTTCAACCTACCCTTAGTATCCCTGGGAATTAAACCAGGACACTTAACCTGTCCATGGCATCTCAGATCATCCACCTATGCCACAAGAACAAAGATGAGTTTGCATACCTTGGTGATCTAGGTATTTGTGACCGTCTCCACATGTGTGGAATTTGTGGCTTAATGAACGCCTGAAAAGGGATTTGAGGTCCTTGGGTTAAAGGCCCATATCCTGTAAAACACCACATTATGATTATTATATTCCTCCTCATTGATCAGCTGTCAGAGAGACAGACTCCAGTGCCACTTCAGTGATGAAACGGCAGCAATACAAATACTAGTGCTGCTCCATAGAGCAGCTTGCAGTAATACTGCCGAATGCAGCTCCAGTAATTGCCTGGCAGAGATACAGGCAGTAGTGCTGCTCCATTGATCAGCCACTCATCACCGAGGCTCCAGCAATGCTCTGCCGATTGCTCGGCACCACTGTGGGCTCCAAAGCTGCTTTGCAGAACCAGCAGCACAGGAGGCTCCAGGAGATCCTCATCTACCTGGTGGAAGTCCTGCCCCGAGAGCTGTATTCAGGCTATACAGACAGGACCTTGATAATTTATTTGGTTTCCCAGGTGATCTCCTTCTCAGCCATGATGGAAAATGCTGCACTAATGCAAAGTTGCTCCACCTGAAAGCCCAAGGCTCACTGCCTGCTATTCTGAGTAATTGCCACAGTCACCAGCCCTCTGCTCTCCCATCCAGTCCATGCGCCTCCTAGTAAAGGCATCTCTTGCAGAAGTGTGTGGGTGTCTTGGGATGTGTGTGAAATTGCAGTAATTCCCGTACCGCTCCATGGACAGACAGGAATAAATGTTTCATAATAATGGAAATACAGCAGTGTCTGCAAGTGAATTAGTCCTTAGTGTTTCGAAGGCTGGGGGTGAGAGGTGGAAAGGAAGTTGACCTGAAATGCAGCCAGAACATGCTGTTGGTATTTTAGCAGGGGACTCCCTAAAAAATGTGCTCCTTTCACCTGGCTGATTGCTCCCAAGGAACAGGAAGCATGCTGCCGAGAGAGGCAGGCGGGTGAAAGAACTGAGCACATGAGATGGCTTGGCACAAGCTAGTTTTCACACTGTGCCACTGGAAAAGAATAGATGAAGGTGTTGCTTTGTCGTATCCCACAGTGGCCAGTCCTGCTCATCACGGCTGGCCCTCTCAGGGCATGCACATCTTGCTGTTTTGTACGTGGGGAGGGATGGGGACTGACCCCTTTAAGGTTCTTACTTTTATTCTCTTTTTTCTTCTCTTTACCCAGGAGTGACTGTTTCTGAGTTCAGCAAAGCTTATACATAATAAAGGGAAGCCCAGACTTTTACTTTGAGGGACATTCACCAAAACCAGCCCTTTACATTCTCCTGGGGTTAACACTGATGAACATACTTCATGGTTAACTTCAGGTGTCTGGTCTTCACTTGGTGTTGAGGTTTTTTTTCTGTTTTGTTTTGGTTTTATGCTTGCTTTTTTTTTTCTTTAACCCCAGGACAGTTCAAATGTGTTAATTACTCCAAGGTAAAATACACATCTTTTAATATGAAGGCTACCCCTGCATATGTGAAATATTTAACACTTGGTATGCTGAGACTTGCTCTTCAAAGTATTTTTTTTAGCTTCAGGGGTAAATAATGTTTGGCAAGGATGATTTAGCAGGCACCAGAGAGAGGGTGCCTTCGCACAAGGAAATCACCCAAACACCCCTCCAGTTTGCAAACTAATTTCAATATACCCTGTGCATCTTGTTCTACCGTGCTGTTGAAGCACGGAAAGTGCAAAGTGGGGGCAGATACTGTGCTCCATGGGAAGAATCTCATTTTATCTTGTAAATTTTATTAGCATCCTTTAGTATGTACCAAATATTCTATTGGCATTTACAGAAAGAAAACTAGTTGATTAGATTGTAGATGTGTGATTTGGGACGTGCATATGGTTAAATCCCTGATGTTTTCTTTACAAACTAATTCCTGGCCAATTTGGTTACGTGAGGCAAAGCCTTAGATGATGGCTTCCGAGCATTGAAGCTTTGTGGAAAACTTTAGTGTACTCGATGAAAGGCTGTATCCACAACACAGAGGTCTTCTGAATCTTGGTATAAGTGTAATGTGAATAGTTTGTTTCTTTAAAAAAAAGAAAAAAGCTAGAATTAGTGCTGTAATAAAGCAGACAATTTAAATGCAAACTAAAAGGAAATTCATTTCAGGGGGATTTTTTTGATCTATGGTTCCCAAGAAAAGTTCTTCTTTTACAGTTCAGAAATTCAAACACTGAAAAACTCAGGGGTTTGGCAAAAATACTTTTGTTTTTAGGCATTTAGTTTTTCAGGAAAAATAGGGCAAAAAATTTCCACACAAACCAACACTTTTCACAGCCTCTCATGTTTCCTTGGAAATTTTCCTTCTAATTTGTTTCTGTTGGAGAACTTGGGCTCCACCCCCTGCCCCCCCAGGGGAAGGATCTGCAGCCTACCTGACTTAAGTCCTCAAGAGCAGGCTAATATAAAGTTACTCCACTTCATCACGGTTCTGTGGGCAGAGAAGGGTTTCATTAGCGCAGGCATGTCATGGATATTCCTGTGCACCCTTAACCCTTTTTTTCCTAAACCTTTCCTTTAGCACACTCCTAAACACTCTGCAGCTACCAAATGATGGTGACTTGTGGTCGTTGATGAGTGCTGTGCTGTGTGGCTTGCTCTGAATCAAATCACAAACAAGCATGTTACGGCTTCTGCTAGAATGCTTGCTCTTTAGTTAGCTCAGGCTTGCAGGTGTACCTCAGGGGTTCCCAGCGAACCACCAGGAAAGGTGCCTCTCTTAGTCCTGTTCCACAAAGGAAGGCTGGCTCGGTCGTTAAGGATTGATAGAGGATTCATATTCTCAAAATGGTAGCTTTGTATTTCTGGAAGCTGGAGGGTAAAGGAGGAGCCAAGAAGGAGTATAAAGAAAATAGAGGATTGCTTTTCTGCTGGAAAAAGGTATTTTGCAGGCAAAGATGGTGACAGTCCCCAAAAGCTTTAAATCTGTGGTTTCCCTGTAGGAGTTCAGGCTCCAAGGAGCTTCTGCTTTTAGTTGCAAGGTAAAGAAAGTATTACATATGGAGATTTGCAGAAGACACACTGTCCCCACATGATTTAAATTACTGAAGCAGGGCTGCGGGATTCCCAGGTGTGGATTTACCTGGGAGCTGGGGAGCAGGAGGGGCAGTGTGCCTCTCTCATCCTCTGCTGATGCAGAAGTGGCCATGTGCTTGCAAGTGCCGCTCTCTCCCTGCCACCGTCCTTGTTACAGCTACGCCTGGCCCTGAATGCTGAGGTTTCATTGCCTGGATTCCCTCTATGCTCCTTTGGCTTTATCCTGTTAGGCTCCAATTTCCAAGTGTATTCGGATGCTTGTCAAAAGCACCATGATGCTCTATTTTTACAGAAAATCAATGGGGTTTAGCTGTTAAGTGCTTTCACCTGAGTCTTTTGAAAATGTCCCCCATAAATAACAAAACAAAAGCAAAAACTGTGTGAGCCAAGGGTTTGCAAACTGGCTTCATCCATAGGACTAGCACCAAGAAGTCAGAAGGTGCATAAGGACACATCTCACAGCAATGAGCTGTGTTAGCGGGTGTAAGGGATTATCTTTGAGCTGTAATTTCCACAGAGAAAAGTTCACACTGGTCTTAAAACGTTTATTCTCACAAAGTGAGTGTGCCGCAGAAGCAAAACACTCAGCCTTTTAATGTCTTGTATAATTAAGGACCACTTTATTTTCTCTTTTTATTAATGACTTACCTTTAATGTTAGCCCGATGACACAGTTGTGTAATTTAATGTGAAATGTATTATTCAGCTAGCTGCCGCCTTACAGAAAGGTTTTGACAGGCTGTAATGGTTTTGGTTTCAGGACAATAAACCCTCTTTTTTACAAATGCTGGGAAGAAACTTGAAGGAAGTGAGGTGGCTTTTTTAGTAGTTTGATGGGATTAATTGTTTTAAAAGAAAGTGTAACTGAAGAAAAAAAATACAGTAAAGAACCTATCATAGCAAAGGCAAATTAGTTGTTCAGTCCCTAATTCAGAGGAAGCATTTAGGCATATGCTTAAGTCTCACTGGGGACTTGCCTCAATGAAGCTTATGCTCTCTTGGCTAAAGATTGAGTTTAAGCAATTATTTACCCTTTGCATAGTGAAATTTGTAGAAAAAGATATAGCATTTTTTTTTTAAACCAGCATTTTGTGAGGCACATCAGCATGTCCTTTGTCTTATGAAATGCCAGCTGGAGTCAGCTGAAAATTAGCAGTTGCTTTAAGTTAAACAAATTTAGGAGTGTTCCCATGATTTTGTTGAACTGGGGGGCAGAAAAATTAATAATTAAATGGGCTACCTGAAAAGGTTTCCTGTGGGAGCAAGTGATGTGATTCAGTGACCCAGTCCTAAGTTATATTTACTGAAGCAAAAACACAATATAGGGGGAAAATGAGAGAAAGTTTGTTGCAGTCCTGTGCTTTATACTTTCTTCCAACTGAGTGAAAATGTGGAATCTTTTTTTGGTGCCATTTTCTTAGGAAACAGAGCCAGTGCAGTCAGTCTGTGGTACTCAGTGACTTTGGATCTGATGACTGATTTCTTCCAAATTGGATGGAGGTTTTGGAAGAAAGCTAGTTCCTGCAGGTTCTGTGAGATGAGGTGCTGGGCAAAGGCAATTGCCCAGGCCCAGGTCAAAGTCTCCCACAGGATCTTCAGCACTGAGGCACCAGAGCATCCACAGGGGCACAGAGCAGAGGGACACCTGAAACATGGTAAAACCCTGGTGGGAACTAGCACTCAGGCCAAGGCACGCACCCAGATGCTATAGGTCTCCTTTGTGCAGGGACTCTCCCAGTTAATTTCACTGGCTTTCAAGCTGGCTCTCCTATACACCATCTCCATCACTGGCATTGATCTCTGATTTTTGTGTAGGCAAAAGACTTATTTGTACCTATGCAAAATCAGATTATTATATCTGTCCCTGCCTGCATGCCAGGGACAAATTCCCCAAAGAGAGTGCTTAGAAGCAATGCTTGCCATCAAGCACTTTAAGTGCACAGATTGCTTTTTCACAGTACAAGCCTTTGGCATTGCATGTCACTTCCCCCTAGCCCTGATAAAGGTAATTTGTTTTCCCTATAGACCTCGTCCTAGAGTACCCAACCATCCTTGGAGTACTGCCTACCTATGTTCTAGCAGCCTTATTGAAGGTGAGGGATGTATTATTGCTCTTATGGTCAAACCAAAAGAGTGAACGAAGGTGCACAGAGATACCAACTGAACACAGACATCCCTAGCAGAAGCCTAATGGTTAAGCCACGAGGGCTTTTCTTCCTTTCCTCTCTGCAAAAAGCAAATAATTTGGAGGCAAGCACGTAAAGGAGGGGAAGAGAAGTCTGCACTGAAGACAGTGGTGGTTGCTCCCTGCCCTGCTCACCCTGCAGGTGATCTCAGCAGCCTTTCCAGGGCCTTGCATGTCCTCCTGTAGCTAGATACCAGGTACGAGGGGAGGCTGTGGAGAGGAGTTCGTCTCACGTCCCATCTACATTAGGCAGCACTGATATGCTTAAATTATGATCTTGCAATTAAAAACTGTATTAAAATCTTCTGCTGGTTCTGGAGTGGGGAGCTGTAGTAAATCAGATAGCTACATGGAGACTCTTAGACAAGTTACGAATTATTCATAACCAATTATGTAAATTCCTCTGGAGCTGTAATAGTAAAAAACATCCCAGAGCCCTGTACAAAAAGTGTGTTGGTTTGGTTACCCCCAGAGAAGGAGAGGCACTATTATTGTTTAAGTCTAGTCTGTAAATGTGTTAATGGATCCACTCTGAAGTATCTGAGGGGAGAAAGAACAGACGCAACCTATTAACTGCCCGTGTCCTAGTAATCATCGAATAAATTGACTTTTATTGTATCCAAAAGTAAGAAATCTTCTGGGATAAAAAACCTTTTGCTACTTGGCTGCTGATAATTGGAATCAACAACTCAAGGAATTAAGGAGGCTAGATCAGCTACATGCTTTTAAAATGATTTGTAGCTGACGTATTGCCAGTTTTGCACTCTATGGGCTAATCTCTAATTGTATTTTCATGTATGGTTCTGGACTGAGTGGGTGATTTATTTGACACATGGTTTGATCTACTCATCGCCAGCCCTTAATATACAGGATTTGCCGTTCCAGATCGAGCTCTTTGTCCAACGAGTCTGATCCTCTGCCTTTGGTAATGGCTAAAAGCAGGCTTTCATGGAATCAACCTTTGCTGAAGCAGACAAACAGGCAGAGGGGTCGCTCGCTGCTGAAAATGGTGAATGAAGGCATGGTTCCTGGTAGCACTGTGGCTGTTTTCACTGTCGACCTTCAGACACCCCTGCTTGGGGCCTGACCTCTCTGTGTATGCAATAGAGACCGGAGGCACTTTCCAAGGCCGCTTCAGAGCCATGAAGTTGTTGACTGTGTCAACTGCTTGAGAGCCTCAAGGCAGAAGCCAACAGGCAGTATGAAGACCCTCATGTTCTGAGGGAACCTGTGTGGTTTAGGCACTATTTCAGAGGCCAGGAAACTGTTAGCTAGCTCTGCTTTGGGAGATATCGAATCAGTTACTCTATCTCTCTGAACTTGTATCCACCCACTCCTCTTGCATAATTAGACTGTAAGCTCTTCAGGGCAGGGACCATCTTTTTATAATCTGTTTTGTGTAACACCTAGCACAATGGGGTGCCAGTCTCACCTGAGGCCTGCAGGCACTGCTCTGTTATAGATAATTAGTATTTTTTTAGGCACCACTGTAGTACAAATAACCAGGGTGTTTTGTTGTTGTTTATTCTTGGCCAAATCCTGCTTGCAGGCTGAAGGCATGCGGCAAGCAAAGGTTCAGCAGATGCACACCAGACTTCGTGGCACAGGCTGAGTTTAGAGAAGAGCAAATACTCCTGTGAGCTTGTGGTGATGACGGAAGGGATCTGCAGACCTCTGCTTTATTCCTAGCTCAGCCACTGTTCCCAAGTTGCTTTTAGCTAGTCACTTCATTATTTTCACCAAAGTTTCCTTTCTATGACAAGTGTAATTAACAACCAGCTCCTTTATAAAGGGCTTTGAGAGGTTTGGCTAGAGACAATGAGTTTCAGCAGAAATAGTAAGAAATGATACGTGGCAAATTCTGTTTAATTCCTCCTTACGCTTACATAGACAAGAGGATGTTCTTACAGCACTTCTGTAACATGCTGTGCTCTGGATAGGCAAAAGCAGGGAGAAACGACAGAAATTCAAGTGCCAAAGTGTGTGTGTGTTCATCTGACCAGCCGTGTATGCCTATGCTCATGTGAGTCAGAAATGCCTTTTTTTGTTGTTTTTTAAATTCACACAACTGTTCTTTGTTTCCTTAATCTCACTGTAGATGGTTTCCTCTTTGCATGCCCATTCTGTAATTCCCCCAGTAGACATCTGTCAGGAATACACAAAAAACTAGCACAGCTTTGATGCAACAACAGAATCCTGGAAACTAATCAAGAAAAAAAAAAATTGCCCTTGTAAAACTGGGTCTGTAATTATAATGGGAGCCAAGATATCGAGATAATAAGGAGACAGCCCTAAATAACGTGGGGGAATTACAGAAGGTAATAATGTACTGCACCACTGCCAGACAGAGTTAGACAGACAGAGTGGCTATGGGTTTTGGCCTGGGTTCTGCATTGTGTTAGGGCTGCTCTGTCGCTGCCAGACCGAGGAAGGAGTGTGAGGAGAGGGGCCGTGCAGCCCTCTTGCCTTGGGCTGCACCTTCCCAGGCAGCACTGGAGGATCTGCAATTCCTTGCTCCCGTTGCCCTGCAGCCTGGTGAGGCTTCAGTGCCGCCTCTTACCTGGGAGCTAAAAGGGGCTGTCGCAGAGTGGCCTGAAACCTATTGCGATTTCGGGGATCAGCTTTTCCTTGCTGTGTCTGCTTGGCCGTGACATCTCGTACCCACGAGATCATCTGCTCAGTTCCAACAAGCCTGCCTCGAATGTAGAAATCTCAGCCGTTGCCCCCCTTGCAATGTGATACTGGCGTGGTACCCAGCGATGCAAAATAGGCAAAGGGTTACCAAAAAAAAAAGCAAAACTGTTGCTGTCTCTGAGGGAGGGAGTGTCAGCTCTGCTTTGCTGGTTATGGTAAACTGTTGTACACAAGCTCGTATCCTCAAACAGGAATCTCTGTGCCAGAAAGTCCATGTAGCCTTGGAAAACAGATGGTGTGGGAGCGAGCTAATCAGGAGTGGTTGCCCTGTTGCATTTGTGTGTTGCCAGAAGAGTCAAGCCAAGATCACGTTGCTTTCTTTCGCAGCCACCTTCAGCAGGGCAGGAGAAGCAGGGTAAATTAGCCTGCAGAGGAAATTTGCTCAGTGCTGCTGGAGCTAGCCTGTTTCCAGTACCAGAGTGAGCTTGTTGAAAGCTGGCATGGGCATCTCAACGCTGTGGTGTAGACATATCCTTTGGGTGTAATAACAATAGAAAGATGAGATATGTAGTTTTCAGAGGTTTTGGAGCAATAGGGTGTTAAGATAATACAGGCAATCAAGCTCAAAATATATCTGGTGGTGGTTTCTAACCCTACTGGTATTTCTCTTCGGGGTTCAGTGTGTTAGAAGAGACCAAGGGCATGTTTTAAAGTATGCAGAACCCACAACCAGGAGTAAAGATTTCCAAGGATCTTAGCACTCATTTAGACAAACAAAAATCAGCCTGTGATACAAAGCTGCTCTGCAAACTGGGGGCTGAACTCGTTTGGAAATTCAGCTTTCAAGTGCCATGGATTTACTATTCAGCAAGACAAGATCTTTGCATCCTTTTCAGCAAAGCACATGCTATTTAAAGACACAAACGCACACTTATTAAACTTAATGTTTCTGTTTTGCAAGGGTGTTCTAACTCCAGGATGGGGACGTAGAGCTGTTATCCCTACAGGCTGACTTCAGTCCTCAAAACTGAATCTTAAACAGCAACCTCTTCACTTTTCCACTTAATCTTGGAGATGCACTAAAATACTCTGTGCCTTCCTTAAATAGAAGAAAAAACATGAATTTCAGATGTGTGAGCACTGGAAATCCTAGTAAAGCTGAAGAGTCACCCTGAATAACAGCACTTTCCAGGGACACTTATTACCTCTCTTCTAATGTCCTAGTACTCAGTAACTGTAGGAGCATGGCATGCTACTGCTAAGTGTTTTTAAATTAGGATTTTAAAACTTCTCCTGTGGCTACCCTGGTTGATTATGAATCTGTTTTTTTTCCCTACCAAGACCCAGAGTTTTGGCTCCAGCACCCTCATCAGTTGTAATTACTGTGCCCTTTTACATGGAAAATGTGATCAACTTCAGCTTGTCTGAGCTGCTTCATCCATCTGCACCTGTGGCTATGGAGGGAACGGCTCATGCTGGAAATTCTGACTCTATCAGAATGGCAGTTATTAATCCTAGGAACTGCATTAAAAAATACCTCCCTTTTTATTAGTACTATTAAGAGAAGTCTTATTCTTGATGATCTGCTAATCGCTTGTCATGTTAATTCCAATGTAAAGTATAAAACCTCTTCTTTACTTTGAATCAAAATCATGTGCTTTTAAAAACATAGTAATATATTTGATGAATGAATGTGGTTGACTGAGGGTAAATATGGCCAGGGTAAGTCCTTTCACTCCCTCTCTCTTCAAATCCTGTTTAATTCACACAGAAAAATGGCAATACAATATCTTAGGCATTTTTGGATTTCAGTGGGCCTTCTGACTGTGCTAAGCACAAATGGCCTTTGCAACTCAAGAGTTCAAGATGAGCTTGATGGGGTGTTACGTGGCACACAACTGTTAGGAGCATCAGCTAACTCTGCCTATGTCCTGCATCTTGCTGCAGTTCACACCTGGGTTTGGATTCTTCTGTGGCTTCAGTTTCAACAAAATTTTCTCTTGATCAGGCCAGGAGGAGCAACTCTGAAGGTTTGCTCTTTTAAATTACTGTTTTGGCTGCTTCTTTTGGTACTTCAAATAAATTGAGGGTAAAAAGATGAAAGTTCACAGTCTCTATGCACAAACAGAGGGAGAGAGAGAACAGGAGTAGTTCCCAAGTCCTGCAGCAGCCCTGGAAGGCACTATATGTCTCCTCCTTCTCTGCAGCACGTGTCCCCCTGGCTTAAGACCCATGCTCAGATTAATCCTGGCTAAGGAGCTAGGATATCCATGTGCAGTGGTCAGATCAAACGGCAGCTTGTGTTGCTGGACCTTGCTTCAGTTCCCACTGCTCTCCCTGCAGCTGCGCAGCTCTCCCAAAGCCCTGCAAACATCCCATGTTTGCAAGCCTCAGAAATCCGCTTGCACAGAGGAGAGGTGGGGCACAAGTGCTCCTTTTGCAATAACAAGCTTGTCTTTCCACTGATTCTGCCTGGGTGGCACAGTAACCACAGGCTCTCATCATTAGCAACAATTGGTGGGTCCCAGATTTAGCTCTGTCACCACAAACCCTGTCTTTTGCTCGAGCGGTCTCCAGCTTTAGCAAGTGGCAACTCCCTTAATTATACATTTTTATCTCCTCCACCCCAGCTACTGCACTCGGGGCTGGGGGAAGGGAGGAAAGAGCAAAAAGAAGGAATCCAAGGGGGAAAGTTAATTTAAGTACCTGGCTGCAGGGAGCACTGTAGTCCATCTTACTGGCTAGAGCATAACTCTGCTCTCTGCAGCACGATGTTAGCAGGAGCCCTGGACAACTAGTTTTTCCTTTCTATTGGAGCTGCAGCTTAGGGCTCTATTTTGGGGCTTCCCCCCACCCCTAACCTTTTCTTCCTGCTCAGGAAGGCTTATTGTGTGATTCCCCTTCTCTGGCCAGCTTTGGGGTGAACCCAGCTTTGCCCTAAGCCCACCACAGACTCCTTGGGCATCCTCCTGCCCCAGCCGGGGACTTTCCAGGTCCCTTGGGCTTCCCTGCTCCTCTTTCTTTTTCCTTTGCTGCCCTCTATCCCCCAGCCTTGCTCTGCTGCCTCGCACGTAAACCCGTAATTTGCTGCATAGGCATAAAATACTGTGAACTGCTGCACCTTTTGCACATGGATAGGTCAAAAAGAAGTGTAGCAATTTGCTTGAACATGTGCACGGGCAGTATTAATGCAGATCAGTTGCAAGAAATAACGTAATACAGATTTGCCAACGTATGTATTGCATAAATGCTGACAGGTGCTGACAGAAGTGTGTGCGTAAACATTTAATAGCACTGTTAATTCATAGCACAACAGTTGCTGTTGGCATGGTTTGGAATTTATTATATTTTGCTATTTATTCCTAGTCAGCTTGTTGTCCATCAGCCTCCCAGATGGCATGTCTACCGCAATTCCTTCCTCCTAAAATTTGCATGATGCTTTTCCTAGGAGCAAGGCAGGGTGGCTGATAGCTCAAGTTGTTCCTGCAGTCTCCAAAGCTTCCTTTCTTGCTCAATATAAGCCCACTTCGTGTCTGTGAAGAATTCCCCTAATCTCTTTATATCTTAATTGCTCTCTGTGAATAGGGGGAAATAAATATTTCATTCCCTTATAGATGTGTTTCCCTTTTCTGTTTTTCTTTCCTAATCTACTCAGATTGCTGTGGTGAAAACCTGGCCCCACTGAAGGCAAAGGCGAAACCACCACTGATTTCAGTTCAACAAAGATTCACCTGAACTGACTCTGCCTAAAAGTTAGGTGTCTAGTCCAAGATAATCATCTAGGCTCCTTTTATAGTCCCTGTCAAAAGATACTGGCACCTCCAGCAGCAATTCACCCTACCTGTCTCAGATAGCTATCTTGGGATGGGATGAATAGCCCTCCATAGGTGCCAATTTCTCTCTCCATTGACTACAGCAGAGGCTGAAAGTTTGAACTTAAACCAACTTTTAGGTGGCTGTTTTTCAGTTGCAAGTGACAGGGATGACTTCTTGCAATGTGGTAGCACTCCTTCTCTCCCTGCTGGAGATGGGGGCTCCAGTGGGATGTCAACCTGCTGCAACATTGCAAATATTTGTAGCTGGACCAAAAGGGTGTGATTTCTGCCATGGCTTTGGGTGTTCCCCTGCAGACTGCACTCAGGTGGCCTTGGATTGTGCCTTGCTCTGGCTGCCCACTGGCATCACTGCGTTAATCCGTGACAGGTTTCAGAAGCAGCAGCAGCAAAAGGCGCTTATATATGCTGAGCAGTGTTTTGCTGGGTTTTGCCAAGGGAAAAACTGAACCATCGTGTGGGTTCCAGGTTTTGCTTTTCTCAGTGGAAAAACTGGACGCTATCAAATGACACGAACGGCTTTTCTTTCCAGCAGTAAGTGAGAGAGGAGCATTTTCACTATTAATCTCTAAAGGTACACAGTAATCAGTCACGTTTCAGGTATGAGGGACAGTAAATGCCTGCTTGGGG
Source organism: Haliaeetus leucocephalus (assembly GCF_000737465.1). Taxonomy (NCBI): domain Eukaryota; kingdom Metazoa; phylum Chordata; class Aves; order Accipitriformes; family Accipitridae; genus Haliaeetus; species Haliaeetus leucocephalus. The sequence continues at coordinate 1,401,596 of NW_010972831.1, read as the reverse complement.
GTCTCAGTGCGTGTCTAGTCATGCTGCTCATCAGGAGCGTAGGAGTTCTGAATGAGTGAGCATGTGTGATAGTCTCTAAGACACGTTCCTGATTGTTTTCCCCCCAAATCAAGGATGCTGGTTAAGAGAGGACAGTCTCTGAGGAGGCGATTGCCTGATGGGATTCATCCCTTTAATTTCACCAGGAGCCCCATAGGAATTGCAGTGTGGCCCTCTGGTTGTGGCGGGGGGTATGGGGTGTGGGTGGGGGGGGGTGTTGCTGCCAGACGGGGGTAGCCATAGGTGCTGAATTACAGCCCTAAAAGCTGCTGGGATGTCCTACTGACAAATGAGAGGGAGAGAAGTTTCTTGGCTTTAACAGAGTTGCCACATAGGAAAAGTCAACACGGAGAAGAAAATCAAATCTTTGTCCTCTGAATTGTGAAAATTATTTCCTCTGTGGGTGTAAATTGATGGGGGATATTCTGATTTATCAGGTAAGGATCATGGTCTAACGTGCAGTAAAAGCTTCAAGTTTTGGCTGTAACTCAGGGGTTAGTCCTTTAGGTAGTCACATAGGAGGTTTTGCAAGGGGATCAGAAGGTAGGGCTCTTGGGAACCCCAGGAAAAATAAACATAACCCAAAAAGCTGTGAGAGATTGTGTGACAGCCTCTGGTGAATGAAAAGTGACTGAACACCAGGTTTTTCTCTTTCACAGCCATAAAAACCAGGCTAAGGAGGCTGTCCATTACATCTCTTCTACGGTATCACTCCCCGTGTTTGACATAGCTCATATGATCTACGAACTGGGGCCTGGTTTTGATTTAGCACTGTTTATTAACCTAACGGTGCTGACATATTTTAGTGCAACATATAAAATCTAAGGCTTTTTCTTAAGCTGAGGAAATGAGGTTATGTGACATTGATCCAAAATGGAGGGGAGTATTTTAGGTTTCACTTTAACAGACAAGGGAATCGAGACAAGGGAAATGCAGTCTTTCTCCTGTCCCCTCTGCCAAGTCCTCTGCAAATGGGGCAGAAACACCAGGTTTCAGTAAAGTCTAGCACACATTTAAAACTAGCTGTAAATGGCTTTTGATCATTTTGTTGTGTTTGTGAAAGATTCTAAGAATCGGTTTAAAATTTTAATTGAGGCAATAAGAAAATCAAAATAACAGGTCTGCTTGAGTTACTCATGTCCAGGTCCGAAAACAGTTGGACACCAATGTCCTGTGGCTACAGTGAAGGTACAAGACCTTGTCCCCATTATATGGAAAAGGAAACTGAGGCCAGAGGGTGGGGGAATGGCGAGTCTGATTCTATGGTGATTCAATGGGTAGAAAAGAGATTGGTCCTCCTGATTTAGGACCTTATGGAATCCCACCAGTGTTACAAATGTCAGTTAAGGATAACTGATTAAGGAAATCTAGAGCTTACTGGCACAAAATAGTGATCTGTAGACAGGCAATGACAGGCCATTAATAGACCCAGTAATATGGATTTGCATTAACTATTTGGAGGTATTTTGTAAGCCCCTTGGCTGCATGTCAAATCACTAAGCTGGTACATTGTTCCAGCATTGGAGTTACTGTTGTTGGTGTGAGTCCAGAGTTGTTGTGGTTGTGCAATACTACCAAGTCCTTGCTTTTCTCCTGGTTACCTTTTGAATGGAGGTCCTTTCCTTGATTTTGGTAACAGTTATTAAACTTGGCTGCACCCACTCAACATTGCTGAGCCTCTTGGAAATAGGGTAGCAGTTGTGTAACTTCCATTCATCCATCCATACTGAGCAGTTAATTTCCATTATTGAGGTTTCCCAACATCATAACAGAGTTGCATTAATGTCGCTTATCTGTGATAACCAGTGCAAACTAGTGCAGGAAAATCCATGAGCAGAGCCAGTCCTGTTTAATTCAGTCTGGTGACTGAACGTTACACCATTATACTCCACCAGTGCCGCTTCGGGGTGTAGCTGCACCATCTCTCAGCTTCCTGCTCCTCCCCACATGGTTCCTCTCCTGACCTGTGCCGCAGTGGTCTCTCTCTGCTTGGATGCCCACTGGCTATATTTTGATCCCTGTATCTGCTGGCGTTGCCTGTAACAAGTTATCACAATCAGTTACTGTGTGATCTGTGCAACCTGGGTTGTAATTTCACCAAATTCCCTCTATTCCCACCATGACTGTGTGGTTGCCCTTTTCCCTCCTGCAGCCAGCCCAAAAGCTCACTGGTGCATCTTTCCTTTCCCATCACTCCAGTCACCCCATGAAAAAGGGCTGAAGGAGCTCACACGTTGCCCCATGTAATCTCGCTGCTAGTTGACGTTTCTCCTCCTCCTCCTCTCATTTATCCCAAATCCCTTCCTTTTCAGATTCCTTCATTTCCTCCTGCTCTTGGTTTTTAAGCCTTCTCTTATGTGACTTACTGTCTAGAACAGCTTCCCTCTGTACTTCTCTCCCCTTTCAAATCCTTTCTTAAACCACAGCCACTTCAGCAAGTCCTCCTTTTCAGAGGCAGTAATCCCCATTTATGCCGTAGCCCACAAACATTATCTGGTGTCATGTCAAGCATGTGTACAGCCTCTAAGGTAGTCTGGTGAGGTTTCTGAGAGAGAGCAGAGCTTCTAAATCCCTTTGAAATGTAATAGAAATCTGGCACCTAATTCTCTTTGGTTTAAAAATCCCAGTTCTCCTGGGGCAAGGCATGTGTATTGATCTAGGTGATGTGCTACAGTACCACTGTACGATGCTATGCGAGTTTTATATTGAACCATTAATCATTTGAATGCACAGCAATGTGTGAGTTAAGAGCATGTGCCCAATATTAAGATGGGCTGATTTAGATGTGTCTCGTGGGACTGGTTCTTGCTCAATTGCTCATTTCCAGATGTGAATTTTGAGAAAGGCAGAGCTTGCAATTGCTGTGTCTGTCTTCTGTTAAGGATCCCCCATAGTCAGTACCTATCTCTGTGTAAGTAAGTGGGATTACTCCCAGTGGTATCAGCCACAGCAGGACTGTAGACGCTTTGCTTCTTGGTTACTTGCTGTGAAACAGTTTTGCTATCAGCCGTATCTGCCAAGCAGGTGAATTCCCTCCTTTCCCACTGAGGCTGTTACCGTGAGAGCACTGTACAAAAGGTGACCTTGAGCATTGTGGAATTGTCAGGAATATTTAGCCTGCTATGTTTCTCAAAGGAAAGGAGGCCGGAGCTGGGATTTAAGAAGAGGATAGTATGGTCATACATGGGATTAGGACTAGGGCTAGACATGGGTGTGACTATAGGATAGTTATGTGGATTGTTGTCCAGTGTTGTCCAGAGCAGAGAGAAGTAATTCAGGAGATAGTGGGTCTGCTCTTACATCCTGGAGAGACAGGCTGTTCGCACAGGGGCCACCAACAGTCCTACACTTGGCCCATGTCTGCTTTTATTAACTCAGTGGTAAAATTTCTGTGGGGAGCCTGCCAGGTCCGAAGTCCTAAGCACTTTTGAGAACTTTCAGCCTCTCAATTTTGATCCATTACATTTGTTCCTCATGTTGTGATTTAATTCTCAGGAGCATCATCAGGAGTAGTCCGTGGGCAGATGGGACTCTTGTGTCTCTTCCTCTGGTGCAGGACTTTGCCTGATAAAAAGTGCTACCCAAGTAAATGTAAACTGTCAGCCATGGTCAGTCCTTAATGGGAGCTGTGCTAGATTCAGCTCAGTTAGAAACCCACTTTGAGGGGAAAAAAAAATCTACTGTGTCAATGTTTATCCGGTAGAGTAAAATGCAACTGTCCTGGGAAGGAGCTGTGGTCTGCAGACTCGTGCTGGACTCAGCTCCCTCCCAAGCAATGGCTGACAGCAGATGCAATGCAGCACGTTTACGGGATACGTTCTCCTCCATTAAAAAGATGAAAGGTAGGAGAAGGAGAGGAGGCTAATTCTGATCAATTGCCAAAATCATAAAACACGGGGGGGAGGGAGAGAGAGAGAGAGAAAGGGGAAGAACCCTCTGTAAATTACCCAGTGAGTCCATTCTGGAGCTGGGGATTAAACCCAGGTCTGCAAAATTCCAGTCAATTACTGCGAGCATGAGGCCACTTGCATCTGCTGACTCCCCGCTCCAGGTACTCCTCTTCTGAAGCAGTGAAGGTGCTTGCAAAGTGTGAGTGGCAAAATTTGGGCTAGTCAGCAATGCTTTTCTAAGCAATACAATTCACACGAGCCCTTGAGTAACTACGGGGATGGCAGGATCACGTACCCTCCTGCTACGTGGCACGCTGGAGCTGTTTAAGAAATCCCTCAGTCTCGTGAGCTCCTGGGCAGAATTACTGCACTTGGTTAGGCTGAGTGGGGTTCACTGGCTGTAGTTTGTGCAAGCCGGGTGGTGAATGAGTGACTGGAGAGGATGAACAGCAAGGGAGGACAGGCTTTCCATTACAGAAGATCTGGATTTATTTCCATTCATTCATTGCAAGTCAGAATCCATTCTCTTCATTTTTATTCTTCCATGCTGTGACACCTTTAAAATCCATGGTACATTTAACTTTTGATTTTCATTTAATACCCTTTAAAGTGATCTAATGCAGACAGATTACAGACAGTAAGGGTTACCGTCCTTTGGTGGAAATACCTTATTTAATAAAATGTTGTAAGACAGATTGGCCACTCCATGCATTACAAAAAGAAAGATATACTAAGTTTAGATGCTATGGCAGTAAAACTTTAGAGGCTTATCAATTTTAGAGTCATACTTTCCTGAAGTTTTCAAATCACTTTGAAAAGGTAACTAGCTATCCTAGTTTTGAAATCGGAAATAGTTGTTGTTGTAGTTTGCAGTATTTAATGTAGATCTATGTAAATTGCTAGGGGAGGGGGATGAGAACAGTTTGATCTTAAAATATAATTTGGACTGTTCTCATCTTTTCTTGTAAAGGCTGTTTTGATCGTTTGTTGCCACCTCCCAGTTTTCAAACATCTCAAGTCTCTCAAAAAGTTCTGATACTTTTAAAGATAAGGATCAGATTTTATGTATTTTTGTCTCTTAGTTCTCATGCCTTTGACATTCAGGTTTGCAAACTTCTTCCTCTATCAAAGGGCTTTAACGTCTTTCCTTTTTTTATTTTTAAATGAAAATTGACATTCTTATTTCATAATGTGACTCTAGGAGCCAAGAGTTTAAGAAAAATACCAAATACCACAATACCTATGGGAATTTGCAACCTTATTATTAATAATGGGCGCTTCTCACTTCTCTTCAGGCCTCCTGAGATTTTGGTGTTTCATCTAAATCCACCCAAATTCTTGTGATCTTTAAAGGTGGGGAGACAGTGGAAAAGTACTTCCTCGGGAGAAGAACTGATTACAAAGCATGGATCCAGTTTCCAGTCTGCACCTCTTTAAACATCAAATATTTTCAGGTTTAAGGTTTGGTTGCCTGCAATCTTGTTTTTTCCCCACTCCTTTTTGCTTTGCTGGTAGAATGAAGAATTTGATTTAAGGTTATATGCCTGGAAAAATAAAGCATTTAATTTACATTTTACAAGGCAGTTATTGCAGGTTAATTAAATATCAATTGAGTGTTATAGGCCATATTAAGATTTATTAATAACCCAGCAGATAAATCTCCTTGGAATTCAATTAAATGAAAATCGCATAAAAATATATGTGTAATTTTATTCATATAATACATAAAACTTGTGAATTATAGTGCAGCATTGTACAGTAAGTTGATTAATGGGAATTAATTGCCGAAATAGAGAAAAATCAATTTAAACTTCCTGTATCAGATGTAAGAAGCGCGGTATACTTCTCCCATACCCTTGGAAAGCTGAGTTTGTGTCTGCACTTAAACTGTCTCACTCCATACTATAAGATGTATCTTGGGCATAAATGTGCTTCCTCTCCTTTCACCTGCTTTAGCTCAGCATTTTAGGCTTAGAGAAAGGAACAACTCTGTACTGCCAGTATGCTCTGTTGAGTTAATTGTATGACTGAAGATTTTAGAGTTGAATGAAGCAGCAGACCAGCGTATCAGCTGGTGGGTATCCCTGGCGCTGAAGGTGCACATGGGTTCATGTCTTGTGTCACAGGCAAGATCTCTGTCTGTAAGGGAAAGGCTCGCAAGTGTATCGAGAGGTTTGGGAGTGTTTGTACCGATGGGTGTTGGAGACTTTTGCCCTTGCTGCTTTTTCAAATCTCTTTTTAAGCGTTCGTAAGATAGTTAGCAACAGAAACACTGCTAGCCAGGTTGTCTGTAAACTCAGGAGCACATGGGTATGTTGGCCTTTAACCAGGATTAGTGAGTGGATCTAGGACCATTTGGGGAAGCAAAGCTTCTGACTTTGGAGATGAGGTTCAGGAGCTGGACTTGGAAAATCTCTTTCCAATATTTGCAGAACAATTGAGGCCTGGCATGCTGCCATCTGTTCCCTGCGCATCCTGTGTTAAATACTGTCAATATGAGATTATGTTCCAATTACAGTACCAGACTGACTGGTTTAACTCCTACCATGAATCTATTTTCCTTTATTACTATGTACTAACTATGTGACTGATGTACCAGACACCAAAAGAGATGGTCTCTGCCCAGAGGGCTTTGTCTAAAAGAAACATGCCGGGAGAAGACAGAACGCAACAGAAAATGCAGATGAATGAGTAACTCAGTTGAGATTTTCTTTTTAATTTGGGGATTCTTTGCTTGTTTGTGTGTTTGGCTTGAGTTTTAATATTACTAAACTCGCTTCCTTCAGACGTTGCACAAGAACAGAGACTTCCATAGAAACTCAAACAGGGTTAGGCATGTGGCTCTTTGAAGTGTGTGTGTGTGTGTGTGTGTGTGTTGAGGGGGGTGTGAATGCTCAGTGCACACATGGCAACGTTGGAGGATGGAAGACAAAGGGAGAACCATGTTCCAGCTCAGACGACAGCTCCAGCAGACACCATGGCTCGTGCTGGGGAAGTTTAGCTGTGTTTAAAATATAGCAGGTGTCTTTCTGTCAATGCACTCCTTGCACATCCTCCCTGCTCCTCTAGTAGAGAATGCATGTATCTGTCTCCTCTGTGCTTCATCTCTGCTTCTCCCTGCAATAGTTGTCAGGGATATTAGCATTAAATACTTACTGCCTGGCTTAACTAAGGGGTAAGATAGGATTTAATTTGTATGGCTGAAATCCAATTATATAATGGAGCCCCTGGGGGAAGCAGTTATACCTGCTGAATCTCTTGGATGAGTAATTGTGCACAAAGGCTCCTCTCCAGAAGTAGAAACAGATCTGAAATATTTTTCTTTTCTCTTTTTTTGCTGCAGCTGTTACATAATAGGGCTGAGACCCTGAAAAGAAAAGCCAATGACAACCCAGTGCAGTAGAAAGAATTAAAGCATTGCCAGGAGAAAACAAGTTATAATCTGATAAAATCAAGGATCTAACAGGAAGTCTGCAGCAGCATTAGCTTGGAGGAGCCAAAATGCAGGGCAGCCAAAGGAAGCTTACTCATCTTTTTGGAAAACAGCACAGAGGCTTTGCTGTCTAACTTTTTCCCCCACTTCTACCATGAGCAGGGAAAGGGAATCCTCTCCTTGCTTTTGTCAAAGCTTAGGAGGTGGGTAGATATAAAAAAAGCTAAGCAGCCAGCTAATTCACATCCTTTTGAAAAATCCTGCACTTAACTAGCTTTAAAAATCCCTGCTCCTTATCCTGCATGTCATCTGCATCCTGATAAGCATCAAAACCATAGGTGATGATGAGCAGGACAGGAACAAAAGCATGATGAGGTTCCCAGTAAGGTTTCTGAAAGCAGGCAAACTTGTAAAGCATTGATCTCTGGGATAGTATTGGGGCTTGACAACTGTCCCATCTGATATCTTCAGCAGCTCTAAATCCCACAGAGGAATATACCAAGGGCTCTGAATGGGACTGAAAGCATCAGCTCGTTATACTTAGGCAAGTTTTCTCAAAGGTCAGAGTGCCATATTTAATTCTATTTTTAAAAATGGAAAGCAAACTTCTGTTCTTTTTTAATGAGTTCTGAGTGGAAAAATAATTTCCTCAGTCTCTTTGATTACATGACTACATGAAGATAAAATGATGGGTTGCATCCAGCCAGCCGAGAGAAGTCCAAAACTCCAAATGCCACAGAGTGAGGCCAAACCCAGATGGTCAGATACCCCCACCCCATCCATCAGCCCTGCTGTCTGGGCAAGTCTTTCAATTCTTTTAAAAAACAGCTAAAGCAAAAGCAGTTGCAACGCTTGAACTCCTGAGGAGAGGGTACCTGTCTCACAGACTTGCAGCTCCACCCAGTGGCTCTTTTTTGGCAAGATAAAACCAAGGTTTCAGAAGTATTAAAACCCGTTGAGGCCAACGTTGTTATACTGTGGCCATGCTCTGGCAACGTGCTTGAGCAATTGGGTGTATATTTCTTTGTCAAATTCTTAGCCATCTGTCATGGCTAATATTTGAGTAATGGCAAAAAAACTGCAATGAGAATTTTTAGCGGAATAGAAAACCCAGCAATCTTACTACTCACTTTCTTAAAAACCTCCCAGCACAAATGGTAGGAAAAGAAAAAGTAGGGAACTGATAACTTACATGCTTCACCTTCCCAAATTCTCTATGAGCAGATTGCAAAAGTTTCCTCAAAATGTATTTGATATATGAAATTATCAATGAATTACCAGAGCAAATGTTTTTTTTATCTGTAAGCTCATTTTGCAAGGAATTCTCTTGTAAGTGTGAATTTCAGAGAAGTTAACTTGGCAACTCACACCATACTACTTTGATTCCTTCCTGGGTAATTACCGTGACTAACAAGAAGCAAATTTTGATCATTTCTATCAAGGATGCCCTGCTGAAACTTGCTTTTTTCAGGAGGATTAGGACACTTGTAATTAAAATAAGCTTTTATTTGTGCATGTGTACACTTCTACTGTAGGAAAACTTGAGAGACAGGTACGTATTCACAGAACGTGGAAGTGTGATACCAACAGAATTAATTTTAGATTTGAACCAGTATTGTAAAAATATACCATTCTTCCAAACTCAAGTGAAAACTGAAATCTCTATTGTGCTTAATGTAGGTTTACCAGTCTCTCTGTATGTCTTCAAAACAGAGGAGCTGATAAACTGAATCAAACCACAGTTTTTGTTGTGAATCTTCTTGAAGTGCTTGCCCTGTCTGCGTTAGGAAAATATCATCTGTGAAATACTGCTCCCGGATGGACTGTGTAGCTCCTGTGCTATGGAATGAGTTGAAATGACCTCTTCCTCCTGAAGTTCAGACATTATTTAGCATAAACGCAGCCCCTAAGGCCTTCACTGAAGTTGCTGTCTGCCAGTGTGGCGGCTGAACGTGGGCTTTAATTTGTTTTGCTTTGCTGCTAGAGTCCTGTGAGGTAAGAGAAGTTGAGTTACAAACTATATGAATCCCACCTCTAAGCTTGTAGACATCAGTTATCCATCCATACGATTAGAAAGTCAGTCAGCCTACACATTGTTAGCACAAGAGATTGGAAGTTTCTTTTTACAGGGATATTTCAAAACAGATATAATATTCCACATGTTAAAAATAACAGAAAGCATCTTGAAAAAGGTAGCTCTGGAAAAGGGAAATTTTTTTTCTTTTATTAAACCCTAAAACAGAGCAAGAACTTGCTGGGATTTACTTGTCTTCCCCAAAATTATCACTGAAGACCCTTTGAGTGTATGAGCCACATACAGCCATGCCACCAGATGCCCAAGGCCATGGCAAGGGAGAGGTTCGTTTGCTGAGTATGGAAAGAGATGGAGGCTTGTCAGGCTGTGGAACAAAACTGGTTAACTAATTTTATCAAAAAGGTGTTTGCTGTGCACAATCTCTCATCCGAACCTGTCTCTCTCGCTCTCACAAGTGATCCCCGTGCGGTGGTGGCACTGTGGGAATGACTGAGGCCAGCAAGCCCTGCATCTGTGTGCGCATAACTGGTGTGATAAGCTCTCTCCTTGCCCCAGACGTGCTGCTTGGTTCTTCTTTTCATGAAGTTGGGGAGGTTCCAGGTTCCCTGCAGCTGCTCTCAACCACTGTGCAGATCTGTGCTTGCTCTCTTTCCAGGTGGAGAGAGGTTTGTACCCAAAATGCCTGGAGGCTTTGTCTGTCTTGTAGGAGAAGATGGTGACTATCGTGTTCAGTAAAGGCAAGTTTAGGAAAGGCTGTGGCTTCCAGAAAGGGTACTAGATGACCTTGATTATCCTATGCAATTGTATCACTAACCACATCTTCCAGTAAGGGATGTGTGAGCCTAGTCGCCCTGAGGGGTCCATAGAGGACAACAGCTGATGCCTGATCAGAAAAGCTTTTCTTGTTGGAGTGTCATCGCAGGAATAATACACTTGTCCTGCGAGTAAGTCGGGTTTCAGCTGCAAGTTCCTTGCTGCAAGAACATGCATCCATGCAATGTTCCCTGGAGAAATAGGAGGGGGAGCGAAACAGGTATTCAGGAGGAGCTGAATTTTGCTGTTTGCTGTAGAATGAGTACCTTGGATCTGCCAGCTTCAGTGCTGTGAAGTAGGGAATGCACTCAACATGTTACTCAGCTGTACTGTAGCAAGACTGAGTAGTTAATCCAGACCTCCAAGATCCTTTAAACCTTTGGTCTCCCCTTTGAGCTGGACAATTAATGTGCCTTGTGATACTGGTTCATGTGAAGCGAAAGGGCAGTGTTTTGTAGTGAGAGCAGGATGAATGGGAGGCAGTGCTCAAGGGTTTTATTCCTGGCTCTGCTGTGAGCCTTTGAAGAAGTCACTTGATTTATCTAGGCCTGATTCTTCTCTAACAGTATTTTCAAACTACTGTTATCTGCACTTTTGGAAAAAGACATATAAGTGTGCTGCACAGAAATGACTAAAATCCTGCATGATTTAATGGTGAGTTTTACTCCTCTGAAGTGCATTCAACACCACAACAAACTCTTTCTATAGGTTTTGTGAGTAGTTTCTTGTGCTTGCTAAAATCAGTTACGTAGTACAGCCTTTTTTGCAAGGAATTTTACAAGTAGTATTAATTTAATTTCTTCTAATGAAGAAGGCATTAAGTGTCTTTTCAAACCAAAAACATTTTAAAAATATTGCCTGAATTTCTCTCTCTCTCCCCATATATCCCTTGAAATGTTTACCTAGAAAAAGAAAGATTAGATCTCTATCGTTATTTCTGCTGACTTTTTTTTTTTTTTTTCAGTTTTCTAAACAACATTTTTCCTATGCTGAGGGGAAGAAAAAAAAAGAAAACTCTTCCCAGGAGAAAGAGTAGAATGTAAACAACTGTTTTAAAAATTCTTTTAGCCAGTCTAAGTTTTGTGGTTATAAAAATATTTGTGCTCATTCACCATATTCATCTCTCTGTCTTGGAAGATTATGGTTAAGTTAATGTGTAAAATCCCCTGTGACTAAACCAGCCTGGTAGCACCACATGCAAAGAGATCAGTCATTCACTCATCCATGTATGTCTAATTACACTCTGTGTTTTCAGGCTCCAGGTATTTCAACACACCATTCCTGACTCTGGCAAGAGAATACAACTCTTGAAGAAATGTTGCTTTCTCCCCATACACTGCGTTTGCATGGATGATGCAGGTTGTGAGTTTGCCACTGTTGCTCAGCTGTAAAATGAGGGAGGGATATTAGCAAGTGATGGATTCAGAGATGAAATCTTCCACAGTGATATTGGGTTTGCCGGATAAAACCAAAACCCAGGAATATTGGGCTAGAGGAGTCAATGTTTGCAGAGGTACTCTGGACATTTAGGGCCTGGTTTGGGTCCCTAAAAACGCAAGGTGTGCCCAGTTTGATTTTTTTTTTTTTTTTCTTTTTTTAATAGCATACCTGCACCCATGTGGTGCTCACTGAGAGAAGTTGGATGGAGGGTGCTAGTGGCATTAACTCTTCTGCGGTTGCGATGTATAAATGAGTATTTGCAACAACCAAAATCAGGTACCAGAAGCAGCCAGCTAAGCTAGCTGGCCTCAACTGTAACTGGGGGAGAGATGCTCCAGGCAGTGATTTAAGACACAAGTCTCATTTTTACATTCTGCTTCATCCTCTAGAACTCATCTGTCTGCTAACTGTACTGGGAGTCTAAAAAGCCTAGCCAGCTAACTTAGGTAGGTGGCTAACTCTGAGTACACTAACATTTTTGATTCTTAAATCACTCAAGCACATCTGAAAATTACACCTTTATGCAGTATGAACTAGGTAAACCTGGTTTCTTAGGACCTAATTTAAGACAGCTCTCTCCAAAGTCACACTCCTTCTGGTGGAGTTGAAGCACAGGCTCAAAGGGCAGCACCCTTTCATCTTGCGAGAGGTTGGCAGCTTCCTGACGATGTGGGAATATCAGGCTTTGATAAGCTTAGGGCAACGTGGTTTATGCATCAAGTCAAGGCAGCGGTTGGATACACGCTTAGATATGAGTTGTGGGGTCTTTCTAACCATCTCTCTCCTTCTACCCATCCTGTGCTGTAATACCAGGGGCACTACCATTGGCTTTTGTACCTTTTTTCCATTGGCTTCAAATACAAGTTTTTCTGCCATGGCCTTTGTCTTCCCATAAGGCAGCTCCACTTCCCCACTGTATTTGGTGTCCTCATTTCCTCTGAAATAGATTGTGAGAGACGGTGAGTGACCGTGGAGTAGAGCACAGGGCTTGGAGACATTTATCACAGCGTGATTTACTCTGCAATCCCTGCTCTCCAGGGACTTACCACTGGCTGTGAGTTATATGAATCTGAGATCCTTGATGCAGTACAGGAGAAATAAAGCCTCAAGAAATACCAGGCAGTTCTGGGTGTTCATAGGCAGGTTTGCGTGTGGGTAGTGGTTTGATTTCTGAGAGCTGGATTTGTTTTTTGCCTAATAGTGCGATTGAAGGACATGATATCCTGGCAGGCAAATTAGAAGGCAGTGGAGTTACCTTTTTAAGCAATTCACAAGTGGCTGAACAAGGTGGAACAAGCACAAGAAGATGGAGGGCAGGAAAATGAGAGCAATCCTACTTCATTTTTTCATTGGAGCTCAAGAAAAGCCTCTCATGAGCCATAAACTAAAAGGAGAAGCTGCTGCTTAATTTTCTTACAGAGTTGGGAGACATTTGCTGGTGATGCGATAGAGCTGCTACTGATCTCCCAGAAGACATGCAATCAGCTGGTTTGTGCTGGGTTATTCCTTCATCTCCCCTAGCTAATTACACTCGAGGGGAAGAGCAAAGAAGTGGACCCATGATTAAGGGCAAGCAGGGCTTGCAGCCATGCTGGGGACACTTGGTTGCCACCATGGAAGACAACCCACTCCTCAGCCTCCTAACTTACAGCTGCAAGGAGGAAAGCCCATGGGATCTAACATCTAACTGGCCTTACAGGCCCTGAAATAATTCCAAGGAGAACCAAGAAAGCAGCTCTATTCCTCACCAGGGCGCTGGTGTTTTGTCCTAGTGGTTCTAGATCAACATTAGCCTGTGGCAGGATTCAGTTAAGCAGATTCAGTGGGCTCTGGAGAAGCTGGGGAGTGAAGAAACCTTGTTTGAAGCACTGGGAAGGACCATCCCTGAATACGATGTGGCCACTTGTTCCTCTGCTGCCAAGACTAGCATGAATAGGTGCTCTCTCCCTCTGCATGCTGCAGGAGACTTTCTTCACATCTTTAAATTAATTTACTCAATATTTTGCTCTCCTAGAGAAATTGACCCTAGGCAAACACCAGACTCTGCCAGGCATGGGGTACCCCCACACGGGGCAATAAAAAATTATCATGCTCCTTTGGCAGATGGGGCTCAGATGCACCTCTTGGAAGAGTTAAGTGGCCTGTGATGAGTTCATGCAGCAAATCTGCAGCAGAGATCTTTTTGTCAAACACGGGGACTTGGGAGAGCAAGCTCTGACTCAGGGTCCCTGTTTGACCTTGGGCATCTTGCTTACTCTTTTCTATGCTCAGCTCTCCATGTGTAAAACGTGGATAATACTATTGCCTTTCTCTTGCCTGTTCGGCAGTCTAGTATCTCATGTGTCAGATATCCCAGCTGAGATCAGGGCCTTCTTGTGCTACAGCAACAGAAATAAATTAGAAGCATCAGAAATACAGCCTCCTCACATACCCTGGGCTTTTATCACAAAACCCTCCTCCCCTTCCCTGTGTTTACGGGTGATGAGCAAGAGACAAACCAGAAAACAAGCAAGACAAAAGATTGATTGTGCATGGTTTGTTGCAAGCCCAAGAGAGGCCCAAGACAATTAGGGGGGTTATCTAGAAGTTCTAGTTTTAATTGCTTTCTTTTTTTAATCCAAATTTAGTTTTTTACCTTGCAAAGCTTTTAAAAAGCAGCAGCTTCACAAAGGGGTAAACCTGCCTGCTGTTCCTGGGCTGCAGAGCTCTGCTCGTGTTTGCCTTCCCCCACCCCTTCTGAAGCTTGGTAGTAACAAAGAGCTCAGCATAATGCTCTTGCTTTTCAAAACGATCACAGATAACTGAACGCTAATAAGACTGGAGCAGCATTGTCAGAAGGTATCTCAGCGGTGGCTGTCTCGGAGGGATTGAGACTGACAGAGGCATTTTCTATTATTGTCGGATGCTGAGGTGTGAGCATTATCCCTGCACCCATCACCCTGTCCAGAGACTAATCATGCTTTGTCTGTGTCAATTCCCAAGCACGTAAAAGTGAGTTAAATGAAATTATACGAGGAATGATGGAGAAGGGGGACAGAGAAAAAGGCAGGCAGGCAGGATCATGGATTGTGAGGGAGAAGAGCAGAACAGATTGGGTGGGGACAGAGGAGATGAGGAGGAAGGGGAAAGCCACATCACCTGTGCTTTCAGTCTGGAAAACAGAGCCATATTACTTTGTTTTCCAGTCATCACTGGGCTCCCTATTGAGACAGGTGGTGTAACTTTTAACTGGTGGGCTGACCCTTCTCTCATTTTGCATTATGTAATTCCTTTAGTTTAAAATCAAAATCATTGGAGAATGAGGATCGCTTTCTTCCAGCATCATGGGAGAACTTGAGTGTGTTCTGCAAAATGAGTTAAAGGCTCTAGGTGGTGGTTTTGTTTGCATTTGTGGTGGGGAAGGATCAGGAATTGGTGAGCAGAGGATGTTCATGTGTAGCTCTACGAGCACCAGCCCAGATGGGTTTTTGCTTGCACCTGTTGGTGCCATCATTACAAGCCAAAGGACTGTCCTCTCAGGCAAGATTTGGGGTAGATTTTTCAAGACATCTATTCACATCTATCTCTTAAGTTGCAGGACTAAAATACTAACAAGGATGTGCCTGTATCTACATTCATTTTTAGAAATTATTTAGATGCACTGATGACCAAATTCCGTAGCTTTTCAGTGACACAGAGCCTCTAGTGCTCACAGTCCCAAGTTGATTGAGGTTTGGTGCTCATGGATTTTTTTCATAAGCCAGACATTTATTCTACAGATTTGGGTGCTTAAACACTTCTCAAAACAACTAGGTTATGCCTTAGCTTACTTGTGAGTATGAAATTTAGGCTTATAGGTCACTTTAAGGTATGTCTTAAGCAGCCTTTTCTGGCTGAGCTCAGACTTCTAGAGCCAAATGACTGAAGCCAGCTGTGTCTAGACCAGCTGCCTATAGAGGCAAAACTTGACTTTGAGCCAGTTCCCCTTGCACACAAGTTTCCATGGTTTGAGCAATCTGTATGGCTACAGCCATGCTTGAAATCAGCAAGGAGCCTTACAATGGTACGTATCAGACTGCAACTATCTCTACTTGACTTCAAATTTAACCTAAAACTTCAGCTCCTGGTCTTCAGAAATATCAGCCCTGTTCTCAAGGCACTGCAAGTACTGTTGGCCCCATGAATACAGAAGGTATGCAGATGCTGAGTCCTGAGCAGGAGCGTCAGTTGATTGTGAAAGTCAGTTTGAGATATCAAAGATCTGTAAGCAAGAAAACCCTCCAAATCGTAATTTTGACCACTGTCTTTGTATCGCTCCAAATCCCACCTTTGCCGCAGGAGGTTTTCTAAAGCTCTGCTTCTTCTGGGTCTGTGGCTCACCCTCATAGGAGCCACATACAGAAGAGATGGGTTGAGCATAATGCCCGAAAGCATAAAGTCCAGGAGTTAGGCCTCGTAAGCATATTGCCAGGAAAAAGGATTTTGAGGGATAGAAGGGTGCAATTTACAGGTCAGATCCAGGTCACAGAAGACTGTAACTACACATGAATACTGCAGGGCAACTTCTCGCCACATGCATCTGTCCCCTAAGACTAGGTAGCCAACTAACTTTCTTCTGAGAGAGTGCTAAAATAGTCTTTATACGTTTGACCACATTTGATAATAGGAGCTGGGTACAGCCTTGCTAGCAGTTCGCTATGGAGCTGAGAAGAGGAGGGAGAATGGGTTGGTAACAATAGAGCATCACCTGCCCTTTGGATTGACTCAGTGTGAGGGGAGAGCAAAGACTCAGACCCAACAGCAGGATACTACTTGACCATATAACAAACCTGAAGCATCTGAGACCTTACCTGAAACTGATTTTAGGGCTTAGAGGAGCAGAGCTGTACATACAGGGGACAGCCTGGACATGCAGTTGGGCCATGCATCTCTCAACCAACTCTTTCAATCGGTGGTATCCACTAATGGTCAAGTTTAGGTTGGGAAGAGGTGTTGTACCTGAAAGTGAAAAGCAGCTAAGAAGAATTTTCAAGAAAGAGGAGAATAATAGACAGGAAGGGGAACACATATCTTGTCCTTTGTAGGCACAGCAAAAATCTCCACCTGGTTGCAGTTTCATTGCTATTTAACCGGAAATCCAGAGTGACGGAGAAGATTTGCTTAGCCTTACCTGAACATGGGCTTATGCAATGTATTGGGTCCCACTGCAGCCGTGGAGCTTGTGTAAACAACATATGGGGTGTTCAGGACACAGCAGGCCCTTAACACATTTTCAGTACCTGTGGGGCAGGTTAGGAAGGACAAATATTAACCACCTTGCTTTGATTCCTGTTGTGCAAATCAAAAGAGATTTCCTGGCTTGGGATTCTGACTTGGAACAGATCCACCTTTTTTATGGCTGAAAATATGTAAAGCCATAGGTCGAGGCTGCAGTTCCTCAGGTATGTTTGCACAGGAATGGATGGTTTATAACACAAGAGTAGTAGTTACATCTGTCGCTGTAATGTGGCTTAACCTTTGTGGCTATTGACAACTGACTTAACTTGGACTTAATAGTTGCTAACAAAAAGGAAGCTGACAACTCGGCAGAGCAAAACTCCACATTTTCCATCTTTTTTGATTCATGGGCAGACTGTCAAATGGTGAATTGCAGCTTTCTGGCAAAAGGATTGGTGGTTTAGTTGCATGTATTGCTCTATAGAAGTTCTGCAGGATGACTATAGGGTGAAGATCATTGCAACAGACTCTTGATAGCTGCAGAATTTTGAATAAAATAGTGTGGGCAGCTTACAAGCCCACATGAAATCCAGGTGAATCTGAAGCATGGCTTGGTTTAAGAAAAGTTGTCCTGGCTGAACTCGTAGGTCAGTGTGTGTGGTTTTTGTTTGCTTGGGGTTTGGGGGGAAGGGGTAGGTTTAAATGATTTATGACTCTTCCAGGGATGGTTTTTGCATTCATTGTGATTTTGATTCAAGTTGATTCTACGAGAACCTCTGTGACAACAGCATAACCATGGTTGCGTACTGAGGGCCTTCAAATCTGATAAGGCAGATCTTAAAGGAAGCCACTCATAGGGTTGGTTTCTGGAAATCTCCATGCTATTTATACCTGGCTAATCAGGCTCTGCCCCTGAGCCTTGCTGTAGATCTTGTGTGAGGCAGGCTTGTGATGTCTCTGTTCTCTTTGTTGTTAAGGGCATAATCTGAAACTACCAAGGAAATCCTGAGTTTAGGATAATTTCAGAGGGCATGAATCAATATGAAGACCTGGTGGAAGAGAATCAATTTACTTCTCCATGAACCTATTGCAATATGTAAAGTTAACTGAGAACCCCTGTTGAGAAACATCGCTGGAAACAGCTGCGTTAAAATCCATTCAGCTTAACAAAAAGCAGATTAAAAAGTCTTTAAGTAACTAGATGGAAAAAATAATTCTTGTAGAAGAGGGCTCTTCAATCTAGTCAACAAGACTATAACAGGATTCAGCAACCAGTGGTTGAAACAGAGGAGATAATCAAAGCAGAAGACGTAAATTTTTCCCAGAAATGGTAATTAACCATAGCCACACTAATACTCTTCAGCATTGCTATGGCTTGCTGAAAGACATGATAGATAGCCCATTAACTTGCAGTCCTTAATTCTAGGCAACAAGTCTTTTGAAAAGGCATAGTCCAATTTAGCCACAAATTGTTGGGCTTAAGGCAGTAATTGGATGAATTTCTGTGGCCTGAGTTACACAGCAGAGCCAGCTAGAGGATTATATAGTTGACCTGTCCTGACCCCTTTTTTTTTCCATAAAGTCTACAGCAGGTATCAAATACAGTTCATTTTTATTCTTTTACCTGATATGGTTTTAATAGAAACCTTTAGACTAATCTCCCAATTCAAGATTTTGAGAAGTCCTAGTGAGTGTAGCAGCCTTATTTTAGGGAGGTCTACATGAAGCCATCCAAGGGGAGGTGGAAATGCAGAACAGTTTGTCTGAAAATAAGGCTCCTGTTAAGACACCTCAAACCGTGCTCCTCAAAGAGGCACTCAGTCACATTGGAAAAAACTTTGCATGTGTGGTTTTCTGGGAATGTCGCAAACATCTGCAAGAGGTTTGGTTTGCTGAATAGGGGAGTTGCCCAGTGTTCTCTGCTATCTGTAAAAACCTCACTACGCTAAAGTACCTTGCTCATAGCAAACAGACAATGAAGAAGAAGATCTCACAAAGCCATTAAAAGGCAGCGGGAACCCTCAGGCTCTCAGTATTCTCAGTACACATGCACAATACAGGCTCTTAAAAGCATCTGGTTTTGAAAACAACTACAGCAATGAAAAGAGGGATGGAATTTAAATGTTGCCCTTGAATGCATCAGCAAATAGTAGGAGCCCTAAGCAGTAATTGAGTTTGAGATATATATATATAAAATATATAAAATTCCTTCCTTGTGGTTAACAACTATTTTAGTAGCTAACAGCCTGAGGTGCCATTGGAATTGCTGCTGTAATAGGGATTTCATTATTTTTATAGCCTGTGCTTATTTCCTAGATTTATGAACAAATTTTCTTTAAGCAGGTCTTGCACCTAACATGAAATCAGCTCTTGGTGATAGGAAGAAAGTGTTGTGGAGCTCTCAGTTATATGTGGCTTGTAGACATGTAATAGTTGTGAACTCTGACTATAATTAAAATAACATGACTCCCTTAATAGCATGGATGCAGTTCAACTGGTATAGTCTTGTACTGGTATATAGTGTAGATTTTTCTCCCTGGAAATCCCTGGGAAAGCTATAAGCTAACTAGAATAGGAATTAACTTTTAATTGCTGTCCTTGTCACATACTAAACAGGTTCTTACCACTATAGGCATGTTCTGAATCACCTCAGTACCATTAATGAAAGTTAAACCCTTGACCAGAATAACTACATAATAACTGGGTCCAGATTTGACTTTCTAAGATGAAACTTTAGCACTGGAGAGGAGCAGCATGGCCTGCCCTGAGCAAGGACAGAGGGGCAAAGACAGATACCTCCCTGCTGAAAAGGAAAGGTCCCAGGCACCTTTCTCATCTTGTAGCAGTGGTGTGTGTGGAATTCAGGGGACAAGGGAGCACTAAATCAGAGAGGATATGCTTGTTTGTAGCCTCTTGTATGGCTACACCAAGGCATGTGAATTTAAGGCTGTATTTAATTGCTTGTTTTAAAGAGCTTACCCCCAACGTTGCCAGCTCTCATTTCCCAAAAGGGCACACTGTTTCTGTAGTCCACAATAGCAGCTGTGTGAATAACCACGTGAACTCCCTGCATGGCAGCAAGGAGCAGATTGTAGTCTCAAACGTCTCCTTTCATCACTGTCACACGAGTGGTAGCTGAAGAAAAATAATATAATCAGAGATGCAGGGGAAAAAAGTACAAATCAGCATCCTCACCTTCTCACAGAATGAGGATCCTGCTTGGAAAGCTTTCTTCTCTGTAGGGCAAGCTGAAGCACACTCTAACTAACGACTATGCCATTTGAATACATCACACTAGCGGAAAATACATCCCTATTTTTGAACCCCAAGAAGCCGGATCTACATCCAGTTTAATTCAGCACAGCACTTTGCCAGTTTGCATCAACTGTGGGTCAGAATAGCTATGTCTGTTGTTGCAAATCTCTAGCATGCATCCAAGGATAGTGCTGAGCGAGAACAGGAGGCTGTTGGCCCAGAGCTGCAGCTGGTTACAGGACTTCCTCTAGTACATGTGAATGAATGAAGCTGTGCTGGACAATTTTCTTCAGATGGAAGATTGTTAGAGCTTGCTGGGAATAACACCAGGCGAGTTCAAGGGACATTGCACATTTAAATTGCAAATACTATAGATGGGAAGGGAAAATAATGTAACAGGTTAAAAAGTTTCATAGAAAATTCCTCCGTTGAAGCCATTCAGAAGAGGGGGGGGGTGTCCCACCATCTACCCCCTGCCGCCCCTTCTCCTTCAAAATAGCAGTTCCATATGTGGCTACTGTTAGCATCTACTGCTGATTTTCTTGCTTTGAAAAGTGTTGTAACAATTAAGTAGGATTCTTCCCTTTTTCCTTGTCTGTATTTGGGAATAAGCCAGCAAGAAGCTGGGTTAGGAAACTGTGCTTCTCAGGGATTTTGTAATGAGCCAGACAGCAGCAGCAGGATTGCTTTGGGAAGGAGATGTCTCCTCTGCCCTGGGCTGGCAGCTTCCTGGAGACCCCCATGCAGCCAGGGTTCCAGGCAGTGATTTCTGAAGGATCATACACATGAGCAGCTCAGGAAAGGGTGTGTGACTCCAGCTGTGAAAGTGGGATGATATGGAAACACTCAGTGAAAAAACTACATGTCAAGGTGATAAAAGAACAGGGTTATTCCTCATGAACTCAAAGGGGGGACAAAATTCAAGGTAGGAGGTCAGCCAGCTGAGCCTTTGCCAAGAAGCATGGGATGTAGGAAGAGGCAGAAGTTTTACAAAAGGGTCAAGCTGATTTCTTAACTTGCATAACCCAGATTTGGTGGACTAGCTCATAGGAGTTTTAATATTAAATTAATTTAATATTAAAGCACAGAGTTGATTCAGTGAGACTAGAGGGGGGGAAAGAAAGAAGGCATTGTCCACATAGCAGAGGTAATACACTTGCCTGGAGGACTAGAGCGTAGAGAAGGATGCTCCTGTGGAAAGTCTTTGCTAGTGCTGAAAGGTGGAGCAGAACATCAGCAGCCTCATGGTGGGATTTTGCTGCTACTTAGTGGTGAGGGAAAGCCTATAACCTGTCAGATTGAAGTGTTAAATAGTCTCTTTTGCATCACCTATCTTAAGGCAGCTGGTGCAATTAAGACCAGCAAGAGAATGATGAGAGCTCAGCCAAAACCAGGGAGGATACAAGGCAACCATGAGAAATTTTCAAATTGATAAGGCCTCATGAGCTTTATCCAGGGCTACTAAAGAGGTGACAGATGTGACTGCAGCTTTATTGCATTATCAGCTACTTTGGAGAACTTTTGGAGGCACTGGAGGACTGCAGTAGAGCAAATGAAACACCTGTGCTTAGAAAGGAGGTAAAGAAGAGCCAGGAAATTACAGAACAGCTTGATTTCAACCCCAGGAAATTCAGGAACACACACTTAAACAATATGTGTGTGAGCACCTGTGGGATAATAAGGAGAATAGAAGCAGCTGACATGGATTTGTCAAGAACAAATCAAATCAGATAAATCTCCTTTGTTCTTATGACAAGTTAACAGGCTATACGGATATTGTGGAACAGGTCCATGTCATCTATCTTGATTTTAGAGGGGCTTTGGCAACTCTGTGTCATTCTCATAAGCGAGCCAGTAAAACATGGTTTAAGTAAGGCGCATTAGGGTGAGCACAAAGCTGGCTGAATTACAGTTCCCAGGGAATTGCCAGCTGTGGTAGGTGGCTGCCCTGGGGCTCTCCAGGGCTTATTGCTGTATTTGAGTCTTTATTTTATTGTTTTCATCAAGAATCTGGCAGATTTGTTCATTAAATCAGCAGATAACATCAGACTGGGAGGGACTTGAAGTACACTGGAGGATTAGAATATGAGCTGAATGTAACTAATAGAGTCTGGGGAAAAAAAAAAGTGAAATATGACAGGGACAAAGAGGAGTTGTTGGGTTTAGTAGGGAAGAGGCAGCGGGTCTTCATGAAAGAATTAAATTGGGCCAGGGCAGCTCAGGAGCTATTGCCTGTCAGCAGTGTCTTGCAACTGTGAAAAAGGCATAATTGTGCTGACAGGTACAAATAGGACAATAGTTCGCAGGACAGGAGAAATAAATCCATCAGCTTTACTCAGCATTGGGAAGGCCACAGCTGGCCTCTCTGTCCTAACCTCGGTGCCCCTCTTCCAGAAAAGAGCAACACCAATGCCCTGAGACACAGAAACCGTGAGCTGCAGAGGCGAGAGGACCACACGAGAGCTGTTTTAGCCTAAAGAGGAAAATAGTATGGAGTGGAAGGAGGTGGTTTTCAAATCATGAAGGTTGTTGTGAAAAAATGATGGTATTACCTTGCTTATTCTACCTGTAAGGTTAGATGAGAAATCGAGGACTTAAATTGCAGATTAGACTGTACCAACAGTAATGGCCTGACAGTGCAGAAATCGGCTGCCTGAGGTGGCCTGGGGACAGGATAGAAAAACATCTGTCAGGAAGGTCCGTGGCCAAGCTGGTTCTGCCTTGGGGTGAAAGCAACGTTGCGGGGGGAGCTGGGATGGCGTCTCAGGGCTGCTTCTGCCTCATTTTTCTGTGATTTGCTGTGGTGTTAGGCCACAGACCTCTTCTGGAGCAGGGATTATGGCAGCTCCTTAAGGTTTAATCAGGTTTGGGGTTTTTTTCAGTTATGGGTGCTTTTAAGGCAATGGGCTACCTGAAGCCTGGGAAACCAGTCTGGTGAGTTCATCTGCCTAGGGACAGTTTCCGATAGTGGTATTTCCCTGGGAATCTTTTAACTTGCTTTAAGTGTATCTCCTTTCTGTTGGTATCTCCTAATACATAGGAACTCCCTTACTGTGTTTTCCTCCCTCATTCCAAGCAGGCTGAAGGTTTGGGCAGTCAGAGAGAGGGGGACCCAGCCTACCATGAACCACACAGAGCACCATGAGCTGCATTGGCTTGTTTTGCTTGGGTATTCTCAAATCCAGTAAAACGGGTTGTTTTTCCCCAACATATCTCACTGTAATCAACCCTGATGAAACATCAGAAGGCAGGTCTCAGAATATGATCAAATGGATTGATTTAGTATCTTTGAGTGTGTTTATTGAGACTCACCTCTTCCTTTTTTATGCACAGCACAGTAAGGCTTAAGGTTTCTCTCAATTCTTTCAGTAATTTATTTCACAATATCTGCAGCAGATGCTGACCTTGTCAGGGTTTGCTGGTTATTTTTCTCAGAATTGGTAACTGGTCGGTGAGCAGTTCAGGAGCATGGTTTTTTGTCCCTTTGCTGTTAGTCAGACTGGTTGAGCAGAAGAAACTGGGTAGCCAAGTTCCCATGTCAGGTACTTGGTGTGCGTGTTGCTCCTTACAACTTATCCTGAGTGGGGACTTAGATCCACCTTGTGATGTATCTCTTGGGGTTACACACTATGGATCTTTTTTTTGGTTTGATTTAGTCCTATGCTGAAAAACCTCTCTGAGCAGAAGTTATTCTTCATCCAGTCTGTTTAATCCAGGTACCCACCCCATGCCTGTAACGGTGGAATCTCCAACATAATACAAGCTGTCTTGAAAGGGAGGGTTATGGCTGCTAAGTAGAAGCTGATGCCCTTTTCTTACCTGTGGTGAATTTTTCTACTTCTTCTCTTGCTACTGAATCAAAAACTCTGACTTCTTTGATGTAGTCTTGTTGAGACAACAGCTCTACGATCTTCTCCCCAATAAAACTACATCGTCCTGTCACCAGGTAGACCCAGGCTGTATCCATTTCTGAAGATGTTTTTGTGGTTGAGGAGTAGAGAGAAGGTTGCTGCCAAGATCCTAACGTGCACTGTTAATCTTTCAGCCCTATGTATTTTCTGAACTAAGTCTAAAGTTTAACTGTCATATAAAGTTGCTGGCTGAACATTAACTCCATCCAGTTATATATAAATCAGGTTTTCATTGGCAGTCACACAAGTGCTGCCACAGACATACCAGCGCTGCGTACAGACCAGTTCTGGGCTCTCTGACTCAGCCTTTCCCTTCTACCATGGTAGCCCATGATCAGCTGGGCACCTCGAGATTGCCTTGGTATGTGGCTAGTCGCAGTCCAAAATTTTGATGCCAGAAGTTTTCCGCCCTGGACAGCCCTTTCCCACAGGCCGAGTTGTCAGTCATTGTAGCCTAGATCTCTCTGGGTGCTGCACAAAGATGGTGTGTCCTAGAGATGTGCTTAGGGCAGCCGTCTTAGTGTGAAGCTACAAAGATCTTGATTCCATGCGCTAGTGATTTTGTATAGACGGTGTATAGCAGGAGATCTAACCGGTGCTGAGCTGTATTGTGCACAGTGCAGGCAGGGTCAGGAATGGTCATCTGTGACGTTATGATCACTGACTTAGCAGTTTGATTATCCTAGTATGGCTCTTCTGAATACTTCTTTGAGTTGGAATATACACACACACACACACTCTCTCTCTCTCTCTGTCTTATATTTAGAGGAAGAAAGTCCTCTCAATTTGAAAAATGTCTAGGAGTAAAAGCTCTACCACATCCTTTGGCAAATTGTTACAGTGGTTAATTATCATCATCGTTAAGAGTGCACTGTTGTTTTTTGTCTGCCAGATAGTGGCTAATATACTTTTTCCTTGCTAGGCTGTGAAGGATGTGTGCTATCCAGTTTGTCATGTGGATTAAAAAAAAAAGGAAAAAAAAAAAAAGGGTTGGCTTTGTCTAAGGATGCTTGATCCTGTCCTAAGGTGGGGGGGCCTGCCCTCTGGCACAGCTGTTTCTCTGCCTCTCTTATAAAGAGTCTCAGAGATAACTAAGTCAGGCCTGATTAGCTACCAGTCTGTCTTTGATGGCAAGCAAATTATTTCCTTAAGTCTGCAATAGTCAAGTATTTTCCAATCCATCTTTGAATCAACTTGTCACTGGTTTTGGTGAACTGTAGACACGCTGTCCTAAGAGAGGTAGCCGTGATAAACGGGGTAATGTAATCTGCCTGCTTACTTTTTCTTTATAATGTGTACAGCTTTCTGCCTGTAGTGCTGCTTGGGAAGCTCAGTATTTGTTCCCATATTGGGATCACTGCTTTCCCCATCACCAGTTCCCCAGTCTGTGAGCATGGGTTACAGATGCTCATTCAGGCTGCACTGGGGTGGGGGGTACTCCTGGTAGCCCTTCCCTGGTCACAGACAACAGGCTGAAATGTGGAGAGCAATTCCAACGGCGTGAATGTAGAAAACAATATTGTCGGAGCCATCCTTACTATAGAGTTAGTGCTTGTCTGTCTTTAAAAAGTAAGCTGTAGCATGTGGTTAATGAAGAGTTAAGGCAGTGTATTCAAAGAGTAATTGTGTTTTGTTTGCAAATATATATGTTTTCTTTTAATCAGCTCCTGCTAGAGGTTCAATCTGTTCAACTCTGCCATTGATTTTTCTTGTGCCGTGTTAAGCGTTAGGAAAAGCGCCATTTCCCCTTGCTGTGATTACAATCAGTGGCCATAATGGCCCAGAGACCAACATGGGCCTGATGCTAATTTGGTGCTTGGCAGACCAGCACAGCCACAAATGTCCTGAGAAATTAATTTAGCCTTTTATCCAGCAACTCCCAATCTGTACAGTAGTGATTAACAGAACTGCCTTCCCTCAGAGGACTTTTTGCAAGGATAAATATATCAGAGTTGGAGGTGTTAGGACACAAAAACCAAGATAAATACACCCTGAGAGACCCAGAGAAGTGCTGCATGGGAATGTTTGGCATCAAGTAACCTTGAGCATGTCCTCATCAGTGATGCAAAAAGCTGTATGAAGCAGAGGCCTTGATGCTGTGGACGTTTCTCAGTGTTTACAAGACTTAGCCTTTGCTACAATATCGGTGTCTGCATATCTGCAGTGTAATGTGATCGGTAGGGGGAAAAAATTGGCTGCGATTTACATATCTCTTGTTTTCTTTAGGATATAAGAAACAAGTTCAGAAACCAGAACTGTCACATCTCTGACAGAAACAGCCCAGGTCCTCTCCTACAGCCAAGGCTCATGCAGAGTAAAGCCTCCCTTTTCAAACAGATAGGTAGTTGCAGCTAAATGGATAGTTGTTCCCATCATAGGAAGGTTAAAAAAAAAAAATCCTCTTCTAACAGTTTGAATTGTCACAAGAAGTGACGACTCTGGGGGTCTCCATAAGCCCAGAGGCAAATCAGAGAAAGGGTAAGTGGGCAAATACAGGCGCTTCTGGAGGAGGCAGATGCCCAGGAGGTACTGGGGGACTGCAGTGAGGGGACCCGGGGCAGCTGTTGCTGTCTTAGATTAGCTAACTCGACTTCCTTGAACTGCAGGGAAACTTATGAGGAAGTGAGGCAAGTTGCAAATAACAACAGATTTTAACTTATGCTCTTAAGCACTGCAGAATTCTCTCTCTGGCTCGTTCCCCGGTCGCACAGTCTGCTGCAGCCAACCCGTTCTCGGAGCACCCTAGCTCCATGGAGGGAAAGCTGTGATCCCTGCATCTGTGCTGAGGTGAAACTCCTGCAGGAATAGGAGGGCTGTTCCCACAGGAACAGTCTGCCATGTCCAGGTAGTGCCTTGCTCTGCAATGCAAAGCAAGATGCTCAAAGCTGACGTTGCTTGAAGGCTTACCTAGGCTGATTCAGGAATTAAATGCCTCAACCGTGAAGGCAGGATATGCCCCTGTGTTTGGTTAGCGTGGCTGGGAAGGCAGAGTAGTGACTAAGCGCATCCTTGAGGCAAATCTCAAACCTCGGAGATGGCAGTCATGCTTGCTGAAGCAGTCTAGCCATTATCTGCAGAACAGTCAGTCCCATCATGGGCAAGGAAAATGTCAGATTTGGCTTTAGTTAATGAAGGCCCTTTTTTGCCCCTCCACCCCCTGGAAGATGACCCAGAAGCAGGGCCTATATGCACAATCTTTTTTGAGAGACCTGCAAACATATAGTCAGAGAAAGTTGAGATGGCAGGAAAGAAAAAACAGATGCCCTAATTTCAGGATGCAGTTTGCTTGAACTTGCTCTGAACTTTGTAAATACAGGACACCTGACATCATATTCATTTACAGTATGTTTATTTCTCAGTGCATTACATGAAAGGTCTTTGGTATTTGTGGGTTCTTGAATACTGTTCCCACTCAGCTCTGTAAGAAAATGCTGAATACAAAACATTCCATATACAGTAACAAAACCCATAGCAAATAAAGAGAAATAGATATTTTGAACAATAACATAGCAATATGAAAACAGATAAGTAACCATGCAAGAGGTGGAACGAACAGGTTGTGTTTAAAACAAACATTAGAGCCTGCCATAAATGAGTTCATTGTGTCAGATGAGATTTATTCTTGCTCTAAGTTAAGAAATTACACATGTTTGCAAGATACTGCGTACAGCTGCCCTATAAAAGACCAAATGGTTGTAAAGCTTATTACAATGAGAGAAGCCGGGACCATTTGCACACATACGAAACACACCGATATAAATAAAAAAATACTGTGTAAGATAACTACTGAAAAAGTTAACATTTCCTTCTATGGATGGGAATGTGCTTTGTGAACAACTATAGCACCTTTGAATTGCTTGGTTTCAATGCAATCACAGAAACTGTGAGTAGTGTAAACCCCTGTACCACCAAACACCAGAATGGAATGTAATCTCGAGTAAGACAGAAGCTGTAAACGTGGAGGAGAATGGATTTCCAATAAATTGTATTGAGAAGTAATTCCAGAAGCTGATTGTCTTTTAGAAGCCTTTGTCACAGTGGTCAGGTTCCTACATTAAAAGAGTTCATTACAGACACTGGGAGTGAACCCCAGTCCCAGAGCCAAACTCTGAGAAAGCCACTTGTGAGCCGTATACTCTGCTCCGCTAAAAGCAGCACCAGTCCATGCTAGCTGAAGAGCTGGATCTGATTTTTATGGTCTGTTCCTGTGAAAGTTGATGGCAAAATTACTCTGGAGTTTGGTGGGAGCAGGTAAGGGCTCTTCTCTCTAGTTTATTCCTATTTCCCTGGGTTGCTATCAATTCTTTACAGTAAGTGCAAATTAGGTACTCTGGAGAGACGCATTCACCGCCTCCCAGGAGTACCAGACTGCTGGTGAACATCAGGGTGCAGGAATTGCAAAGATTTTTGGTTGTGCAATGTGCTGCTGCTGCTTCCGGTTAGCTCAAGGCAAGGAAAATGCATTACTACTACCAGAACCGATCCAAATCAAAAGCACATTGGAGCTCAAAGAAACATTATGAGTTTCAAAAAAGCCTTAGGAAAAAAAAAAGGAAAAGAACACACTATGGTATTGCACAGTATGCATGTAAGATAAAGCACTAAACACTTCAATTAAAATATATTTCTAAATGAGCACGCATTCAAAATAAATCCACTCTCTAAGTTACATAGACACGGCAAGATGCACTATATGCCCTGGCTAAAACGAACCTTACTATCCTGCCTAAGATGGAAAATGTGGTCGGAGTGGTTTGCTTAGTCATGAATATCATTAATGTCAGCATGTGAGGCTGTGTTCACCTTTAAAACGTAATTAAACTGGGACTGCACAACAGTGTGGTCCAACCCTTGTGTAAGTAGAGAGGAATGAAACCCCAGCTGAGAGAGAAAGTCCATTTGGTATAATCCTACTGTCACCCAAATTAAAGATACAGTACCACATAAGAGAGAGATGTAGCTAAATAAAGCAAGAAGTGTGGGGAGAAAAAAATTACATAGCTCATACAGAAATCTGGGAAGGCCAATAATTAAAATGGTTGCAACCCAAACCTAACAAGTCTTTTGACAATTGACTTGGCAGGATTCACTGCAAACAACTGCCATTAAATTTCCTTTCATCTTGCCAGTAATTTGTTTTAAATAATTTAAAATCCAAAATCTTAGTCAATATGAATGACTTGAAGAGAATACTCATCAAGCTAATGCAATAGCTTTGAATTCAGGAAGACAAACTTGGAGGAAGAAAAATTTCTGTTTCAATTCAGTGTGAAGGCTCAAAAATGTCAGGGAAGTGAAAATGGCCCTATTGTACTCCCTCTTCCCCAAATCCAACCCTGTAGCTACAGGACCAGTGAACCCAAATTTTGCCATTTCCCTTTTTAAAAGATTGCTTTTGTTTAGTTTAGTTCCTGAAACTGCCATGAGGAAACTTCCTTAATGTGGCAAGCAACTACAGCTAGCACCAACCTGCCCAGTGTGCACGATTAGATTTCTCCTCAGTCTTCAGGGCCTGATTTTCCAACACCTACTGGTAGGCATAAGGGGTTCTCTCCTGGAAGCCCCCAGCTATGTCGTGTAATGGCCACATGATCAAGACCAAGACAGTCACTATTCAACAACGAGGTAATCAAGTACTTCTCAATTCCCACATGGTAGTCAGCCTGTAAATGGGGAAACATCTTTTCTGCACATTTAATTCTTAAATGGAAAGATTATTCCAAGAATCTATCAGCATGGAGGGACATGGGCTGCTGTACAGTACTTCAGTCATTTGCTGGATGTTGAAGACCTGAGCTGTGTGTATTTGTGACTGGTTTTAGGCTGCGAGCTGGTTGCCAGCCTTCCTTAAGACACTGATTTAATTCAGCATTATTTATATACATACTGTTGTTAGAGTTAGCACTGGATTAAGAGTTGGTGCTGGATTTGAAACTAAGATGCATTCAGGAGACTTCTTTATTTCATTCTGCCAAAAGGATTATGAACACAGGACAACTGCTTGAGGTCAGTAACTTGCTTGACTTGGGCAGTTTTACTTGCTTTCTTGCTTTCTGACTGCATCACGCTCCAGCTGTAATTCAGAGTACAGGCAGGCAAAGGAATGCTGGAGCCTGAAGCATCAGCTCTTGGCAATACTCTGCATTCACTTCAGATGTTTGAGTCTCAGGGAAAGAGAGCACCTGATTGTACCTTGCCTTCAACTCCCCAAACTTTTGTAACGCTTTGGGCTTGTTTCTTTGAAATGTAAATGTACAAAGGAAAACTTGAGC
The DNA here is from genome assembly GCF_000737465.1 of Haliaeetus leucocephalus. Taxonomy (NCBI): domain Eukaryota; kingdom Metazoa; phylum Chordata; class Aves; order Accipitriformes; family Accipitridae; genus Haliaeetus; species Haliaeetus leucocephalus. The sequence continues at coordinate 1,371,312 of NW_010972831.1, read as the reverse complement.
ATACGGAAGTACAGCCTGTACAACCTGAACTACATGGGTTGACTGCTGAATGAGCTCCAGCACTGGCATTAGCCAAGCAGCGCGAGGATTCAAAAGCAGGGCAAGTAAATGCATTTACTGCAGCCTCCAAGCCAGCTTAAACCAAGGATGTTTATTTTTTAGCTGTACAGCAGTAAAAAGCTTCTGCAGGAGGACAAGTTTCTGGTGCCTGCTCAGCATCAACTTACACCATTTCACCTGTTTTGAGAGGGATGATTGAATTTCTAAAGACCAGGGCCAAATAAAGACATATAGTGAATTCAGTCATCCTGAAGTAGCCTGTAACCTGTTCATTTCTGAAAATACAATGCTCTTCGGAGGAAAGATTTGGATGTGCTGATGTCTCTGTAGGTCTACAATATTTACTATGTATACGGAAAGTTAATTTAATGTGTGGCTAACACTGGGCTGGCAGAGCTCCTTAATTTTTTTCACAGAAATATTGTAGCAGTACAGTTTGCCTTTTTCAGATAGCTGTATCTTGCACTAGGAACCAGACAGAATGTCACAAATTTACCTGACTTAACGACATAAAATGACAAACACAAACTCAGTTTCCTCACTTTTGTCCCAGGCTGAATTTGAAAACTGTCAGAATGGAGCAGGAGGGGAGGGAAATAAAGATACAAAAAAAAAAAAAAAAAAAAAAAGGCACCATTGGTTCTGTTGGTTAGTCCTCACCCTTTCAAACAAAAATCACTGTCTACATGAATGATATCAACTTGTCCGATTTGGTTTGTACAGCAGGTGTAGTGATTCATTTGTCACTGAAGGGCAGGTTCAACAACTTAACCCTGGAGCTGGGACTTCCCCCAAAATAACAAGTTATTGCAAAAAGTAAAATGACTTTGTATTTAACTCCCAGTGCAAGATAAGCTCTTGACAAGACTCTCATTCCTTAGGCTGTGGTTTGCTACTACACTGTCTCTAGATTCAAATGGCAAGGATTTACTCACAAGACAAAAATGAAATAGTGTGAAAACATTTTTCCGTATTGATGTAGGATTAAGAAACTATTGCAAAATATCCTTTTCTGTGAATAGTTATTGCTACTACTTAATTATCTCTGGATGTATGCACAAGCTGAACACAATATGGGAAAATTCTTGCACAATTCCATCATATCTCATACAAACTGCTCTATATTTTCACAGAAACAGTCTAATCTCACTGTAGATAGAAAACCAATGTTGCCATGAACATTTGCATCAAAAGTCCTTGCTTAGCTAACCACGAATAGAAATAAGCTACATGAAAAGCCAAGATTTTGATGCTAAATTCCAAAGAGTAACCTGAATTTTCAGAGTAACAGTTTTAAAAGTTCTTTGAATTTTCCAATTTGTTCTTTGCTTAAAAGAAAACCTTGCAGGTAGGAATGCTTTAATAGCCTATGAAAGGGGTATCTTCACCTGGAAAGTCAGCATCACACCACCACATGGAATAAAAACAGATGCCATCAACTATACCAATGGACAGGGCTAAGGCTTGGCTTTGAGTCTAGATGGGACTGATTGTCTCAGCCAGTTAAGCAGTGCTTTAACTGAGTAACTTTCAAGGGCAGTGAGGAAACAAGGGGAGGACTAAACTCTTGAGACAGAGTCAGGAGGTGTCATTTCTGTAGACAGCTTCTGAGGATACCTGCCATCTGGTATTCCAAAGGCAAAACAACAAAATCAAGAAAAACATTCATAAGACCCTCTCTGAGCTATGGATAAGACATTCCCTGCAATAAGGACATAGTATTGGCCAGGTAAGGAAACCCTCCAACTGCCAACACTGCAGCCTCCTACCCACTTCATTTGCACTCTGCAATTAAGCACTGGGATACTGTATCTTTAACTGGTGAAAGGCATGGAGAACACACAGATGCTCCTACTTCATCCGATTGCTTCTCCTTTTGGCTTCACTGTCATCCAGCAGTGAAGAGAGGATCTGGTAGGCCTGCGGCTGCTGGGGTCCTCCACGTTTGATCTTGATGTTGGTTCGCAGAGGGGAGCCCGGGATCACATCTTGTCCAGAGCCTGGCTCAATGGAAGATAAAGAGTCTGTAAGGAGAGAAAGTCACGGGAGAGCGCTATTTAAAAGACGGAGGCTAAGGAAAGAGTAAATGGGCCCTTCTGAATGATACCTCTTCTGGAAGAAGTGTCGTCCTTCCTGTTGTCTTTCCATCCAGCAAGCAACTGTGGCACTTAACATGTTTGCTGCTGTCACACTACTCCTATGTTAGGTCTTTTCCCTCTGCTCTGTCTAAACTCTTTGGGGCAGGTACTCTTACTGTACATAGCCCGGCAGGTCCTGTTGCCATTTGTAATTCCATTTCTAAAGCACTGTTATTAATTATAAATTTGCTTGGGCTATAGCTGCTACTCAGCATTGCCCACAGATTCCTGTTATTGAAGGATGAGGCCAAGTGGTCACTGGGAAGTGAAGCTCCTGAGGGTTTAAGTACCATTTCACTCCTTGTAAAGGAGGACATTTTCAGGCACTGAAAGGATTGAACAAAAGGATTGATCTGCCCTCCACTACAGCCAAATTAGCAATAAAGCTGGGAATAAATATTAGCTCTCCATTCTCCCAGCATGCCTCATGGTAACACACGCATCCTCTTTCTACAGCATCCTGTCTTGCAAAGCTAAATACACATTTGACTACAGCCACTATTCTATTTTTCCAGCAGTCAGCAACAGATGCTGATAACCTGATGCTGCCTCATCATTTTTAACACCCTAGTTTCTTCTTCCTTTTGCCTTCAGAGATGGACATTTGCTTGTTTCCCTGCCAAAAGCCCAACCTCACAAGCCAGACACCCAGCCTTGGTTTGATCCCACGAGGCAGCATTTCTGTTTCAAGTGAGCGTTTGGCTGCCAGAGGATTTGTGCTGCATTCGCTGGAAGTAAACACCGCTGGGCTGCTCTCTGCAGTTTGCTAGGCTAGATAATCCCAAACTGCCCTCCCATTGCAGAGAATTGGTTTGTTTGCTGGTATGTTTTGCCTTGTTGCTTGGGTGGCTGTGGTTTTGGAAACCACACCGATTGTGAACTTTCTTGGGAAAATGAGAGCATGCAATTGGCATTTCTGCGTGGGTCTTTAAAGCTGGGCTGAGTTGGGCTGCCCAGGAACCTGTGGTAAAATCCTTAACACCTACGGTGGGAACATGACCAGATAGTTGGCGCTGGGTGATTTAAACCAGTGTGGTGCTTTTCAGTGCAGGGAGGTCTGTGCTCAAGGATATTCTGTTTTGTTATTTTATGTCTTTTTCTGTTGTGGTTTTTTTTAAACCATATACACGTAAAGGGATGAGCATAACTGCACAAGGAAAAAATGCCTTACTTTCCGAGTTCTCTTTCTAAACAGTATTTTTGTAGGGCCTAAAATATGTCTTAAGTTAAAGAATGGAACTATCTCAAAAGCACAGAGTAAAAATATAATTATCTATACTGTTATTGGATAAAAAAGGAACTATTTATATAAAAAGTCATACAGTATAGGTGTTTAAATATGGCCTTAACTACACTGTGTAATTAAAACCCATCCATTTTTGCTGATGCAGTTACACTGGTATAGAAGTATTCATGGGTATAAATAACTCACCTCCATCCCAAGTAATAACAGAAAATATATTCATGTCAGTAAAAATGGTTTGCGAAAATGACCGTTTCAAAATAACAGCAGCGCATGCCTTGTTGCTGCTGTATTGCCAGACAATGTATAAAATAGATAAACTAAGCAGTTCTGCAGGGGCAAAGCTGCATGAATCCCGCAGTCCAAGCCCCAGTGCCTACCCAAGCTTCCTCATTTTGCTTTATACTAGTTTAAATGAAGGTACAAAGTAAAAGATAATGGAGGGCCAGGCCCTGGGTCCTGTAAATACACTGCACTGTGCTTATGCACTGGGTTCCCCTTCCCCTCCTGCCCGGGGAATGTACTGGCTGGGCATGGATTGCTGCCTAGGTTATCTAGTGGGCATCTTCCTGGTACCTGAAAGCAAAGCAGCATAAAAACATCTCTTCCTGCCCCTGGTGTATAAAATCCAATGAAAATATGAAGCAAACTAGGATTAATGCAGAGGTAAGGTCAGGGTGATTGTGGTTAAATCACGGGTTCGTGATTCATGATTTCCCGAAAAGCTTAAGCTGTTGCTGCCTATTGCTTCTCGAAATAGTACTTTGGGCCTCTAAAAGACACACGGCCACAGAACAATGAAGAGCAGTGCTGAGACCCCAGCCAGTTCAGCCATATAACGGAGCACCGTGCACTGACACTGTTTTGGCTCTGATGTGCCCAGTGGCATTTTCATTTTAGCACTGTGCTGGCTCCAGGAGGAGCTTGTGGGCTTTCAAAGCATGCTGTCTTACTGCACAGTAATAGATACACTTTAAGTCACTTGCTTAGGAACTGCTGGACATTTTAGCTGTTTAGCATTTTCACAGGCTAAATCAATATCCAAAGGCCACTTCATAATAAAAGTGGATGTCAATCTGAAGGAAGGTGTGAGCAGGTTGCTTTACAAGCAAGGCCAGGAATGAGGTGCCATGTGTCAAGGAGAAAATAAGAAAGAAAAGTGCTATGGGACTTGGTTAAAAAATGCTCATCTCGGTGCCAAGGAACAGGCTTGCTTCTCACAGGCTGGAATAGTAGATCTAAACAACATTTTGCCTCTACTGTGTTTCTGAAGGGGGAGAAATTGGCACAGCAACTTTTGGCAGCTGTGAGAGAATTGATCCTCGAGTACCCCAAAGGGAGAAGTCTGATCTGTGATGATTGCACAAGTCCATACTCTGCTTAAGGAAAGAAAACACTCATTAAGGGATGATGCCACACACTGTACCAGCAATGGCAAATAGCCTCAACAGAAAACTTAAAATCTACCTGAATAAAGAACACATGAGACTTTCTTTAAAGCTGATTGTGAAAATAGCTTTTATGTAAGTTATAATCCCAAGATGTTCAGGGATCACTGGTTTTCAGGGTAGCATGTAGCACTGTGTGGGCTTTCTCTGTAAAATATAGTGCTACACAAGGCCAGGGCCTCAGTGGTGTTAAAGTAATTTGGAAGGCACTATTAACAGGATTAAATGATCTGGCCTAAAGACTTGAACAAGCAGCTCCCTGGGAAGCTGGTAGATGATCTGTGCCACATGGATTGAGCTGCTGCTCGTGACTTGGCTTTCTGAATTGTAATAAAAATTATTGTGGGGGTCATTTCACCTACTAATGTAAAGCCAGAGTAACTAGTGCAGTTGGTGGAAGCTCTAGGTCCTCAACAGTTCTAAGCATCCTTTAAGTCATGTTGGGTACCTAGTTTCGAAAACCCAGCTTAAATTGACACTAGACAGAGAGTTTAGGAGACTGGATGTTTAACCATCAAGCAGCTGCCCGAACAGAGCCCCCAGCTGCCTAGAAATGAAAACCTTAGCAACGCTTACCATGAATTCCTATCATGTGCTCAAGAATTAATACCCTCTCAGCTAAAATCTTCAGAGCTTCTCGAAGTTGTTGAACACCTTCCCCCTGCAAGAAGGAAAAGAAAACTAACATCTGTGTATGTTGCAGAATAAGCCTCTTTGTTCACAATGTTGCCTCCACAATACCAAACTATGCAGTGTGAATTTTTAAAAAAGAAAAGATGTAAAAGGGGAGATAAGTTGCAAGGGTTAAGTAGAAATGCAGGTGAAATTCCTATTTAAAGAAAAACTTCTCAGTTATACGCACATTTGCAGAGCCTCTGACCCAAAGCCAAGCCTTTCAGTTTGGTTCCTGCTTCTGCAGTGGGCCAAACCCAGGGTGTATATTCCTGTCAGACCTTAATAATGTGCAGCTTATGTTAACAACTATGCTGAACTACCTGGCGAACGGGTTTTGCCCTCACCTGACATTTACTCTGAACATCAGTTCAGGCTTTCTCTTTGTTGGTACACCAGGAAACCGGGACGTGTGGCTAGCACCATCTTGCTGCTCCCTTATAAACTGGAACAGTGGCAAGCAAGCACATCCTGATGGGCTTCACGCTGCCTCTCGCATTGCTCCTAGCCGGGCCACGTACTTTCACGTACACTCAGGCTGTAGTTTGTTGCCCCCATTGCCTTAGATATGGGCTTGAAGGGACAGATAGATGTTGGGAAGTATTTTAAGGTGGGAGAGCAAATATGTGAGAACTCGAGCTCTCTCTCTGCACATGCAATTTGATGTCTTCCGGAGTCTGTCCCTGAGCGTGTGGGAGGGACAGTGAGGGAGTAATTCCCTACCTTGTAGCAGCTCTGTGTGGCAGAACAACCACTGGGGACTGAGGAGGTGTTCAGAGAGCATGGTGAGAGGGCAGCTGACAACATGGCCAAGGAAACCTCAAAGACCAGGATTTCTAGCACGTATTAAGGTGAAACCCAAGGTTCAAATAATCTCTTGCTCTGCACTTTTAACTGTGGACAGGACCCTTGCCCTCCACAAAGCATCCTGCCAAAGGGAATAGGGTTGAAGCACAGTGAAGAGACAAAAAGGAAAGTAAAAAACCAGTAGAAATACATGCTTACATCAGCACCTTTGTCACCTTCCTCACCCTTCTTGCCTGGTTCACCCTAAAACAGACAAGAAACAGAAATTTGTTTTTATGTGCCTGCCCAGGATCACTTGCATCCCTTCCCTCCAAAGGAATAAATTAAAGGCAGAAGCGTTTCACCAGCAGAAAACAAGCTGACTCTCTGGCACTTCATGCTAAGGGCCAAAGTGGTCTCATGACCTCTGTCCTGGCTCCCACCAGCTTCCCAGGAGGTCATCACCATTTCTAACCCTGACAAACTTGGCCAGGAGTGGCCAAGCTGCAGGAGGAGCTGGCTGCCATGGCCTGGGCCCACAACAAGACTATATACATCTCATGAAGATCTCAATGAGCAAAGCTTTTATCTCACACCAAGATAAAAATACTGTTCCCCTCCCCCAAATATGCACATGTCCATCTTTGATTTAGAACATAAACTCCTCCATTCTGCTTTCATTATTAGTCACATCACTTTCTGCCTCTGAAGATGCTCATTAAGCTTTTCTTGAACAAAGATCCCTATGTGCTGTGAACATTGGTCTGATGTCCCCCCCTAACCAGGAAGTTCATGCATTTCTCAAATAACAGATGACATGGAGAGATTAAACCACAAGCTAAACATAAAACAAGGGAAAGGTCTAACAAACTGGTAAATAAAATGCCTGGGCTCCTCAAACTTGTTGGACATCCCTGAGATACTTGCAAAGCAGGGATGGGTGTGGGAGGAAGGACTGAAGAAAAGGTTGTGTGAATCGTACAAAATGATGAGATGGAATTAAGGAAGAGAGAAGAAAAACCTCCCAGAGGACCTAGGACCTCTCTGGATGCTGCCAGCCAAAAACCCCAACTTGCTCCACCAGCTCGCTTTCAGCCAACCTTCATCTCCACTGGTTTGTTTGCACCCTAGCCGTATGTGCCAGTGCAGACATCTCCTGTGTGCCCCTGTTCAGGTATTGCCAAGAACTCATTTGGAGACATCTCTTAATCTCATTAAAGGGTTTCTAGCTCAGCTTGGCAGACCAAGGTGCAAGAAGGAGTTGAGGGCAGCTGATGTACTTTGAGTTGTTTAACAGTGTCCACCTTTGGGCTCTGGTAGAGCCAGGAACCTCACGGGGCAGGAAGGAGGCTTCTGTCTGCCAAGGTTTGGCTAGAGGGGATCTGCAAGCAAAGCACATCTCTGTTGGCGTGATGCCTTCCTAATCATGGCATTTCAGCACTATGCTTAACATGCAGGAAGACCATGTTTCATTTACAGAGGAATAGGTTAAGGTGAGGTTGCCTATTGAACAAACGTCTAAGCTGGAAACAGTTGACCTAAGCATTGCATCTGAGAGCTGGTTGAACCAGCTGCAGTCCAGCTAGGTGGTATTTATGGTGTCACGCAGGCACCAAACCCATCTGAGTCTTGCACACACCCGCAAGTACATCACTTACAGGAAATCCCTTAATGCCCCTCTCTCCAGTCAGACCTGCTTGCCCCTGTTGGAAATAAAGTAAGTGTCATTAGGAGATATTTTTCCATTTGACAAGAACAGAGTGTAGTTTTTACTAGTGGAATTAAGATGGCTTAATGAAAAACCTTACACTTGGGATAATATGAAAAAAATTCCTCTCCCTTGACATTATCACTTAGAGACAGCAAAAGGGGGTCATGGCTTTCTGTCAAGTATCATCTCCAAATCCCATCACACTTTGGAGAAGTTTGGTTCGATACAGAGCTACTCAGCTCAGTACCCTCTCAGTAAGACGATTAGCAATTTTTTTGAACTTTACAGCAGTCAGTTACATTATACCAGGAAGGAATTTGGCTGGAGACTTGTTTTTTACAAAGATACCGCATTCTTCTCTCTAGTAAAACTGATGGGCTGATGCTGCCCCAGACAGCAAACAGAGCCCAGGACTCCCACAGAGCACAGATTTAATCTGCCTCCTGCTCCACACACATATCCCTGCATTAACCCCAACAACTACTGATCAAAACACACATACAATATTTTGGTTGGTTCATTTCTTTTTCCTGCTGTGCTAATTTTCACATTGTTCTCAGTGGGCGGGGGTTGTTCTTTTTTTGTTTTTTTTAAACAGAAACATTTTGAAATGGTATGTGTTGATTTGGGGCAGAACGAAATGCCATTGAACTGAGCATCTTTTTTCCCTCTGTATTCCTCTGCAGCATAGGTTTTCCACCCTGGAGCACGCTGGGGCAGAGCAGAATCCCTGATCAGGAGAAAAGCTATAGATTATTTAATGAGAAAGCAGGAGTTTGGGAAGAGGTGGAAAAATTTACAACCATCTTTAGAAATCCATTGATGAAACAGCCATATATTTAACCTGGCTCTCCTCCCCTCGACATCCACAGAAACAGCCTCATCCTTTTTTCCCCAAAAAAACTACCTAGCTGGTGGCACCTTTTTGTAGTATTTGCCAGAAAGGGAGAGCTGCTTTGTGTAAAACCAATGGGCCTTGGGCATCTACAACACATTACTACAGAGAGCTGTGCAGTGCTCGGTGAGCAGCTAGCCAGCACTAGACAAAGGCCCGTATCGACACGAAGAGCGCTGGGAGGAAGGCCCAATTTATCAGGTCCTTTGAGCATCTTCAAAGGAAAATACTTGGATTCTGCACTAGAGAGAGCAAGGCCTGTGAAAAAGCACAGGCAAGCAGCAAATTACAGAAAGGAGACATAACAACGCACTCAAAATACATAAACAGACTGTTCTCTGTGTCTAGGGGGAATGGGAAAGGATGTTATCAGCTTTAAGGGGATCAAAGGATATTTAGGCTGGATGTTAGAACTATCTTTTACCTCAGGCCCTCACTAGCTGTACCTCTGAAGACTGCCTGGAGATGATGTGGTGTAACCCTCACTGGCGCTGTTTAAGAATAAGATGAACAGAAGCTGATCGTGAGCGGCACACATATAGATGTGCCATCCAGGGGATGCGCTCAGACTGCTTCAGGTCTCTTCTACGTCTGTTCTGTCTGAGATTAAGCAGGAAGAATGTATAATAACATTTTCTTGACTCTCAACAGATATTGTAAAACCTCCTCTGCTTTTCTTTGCAGCTGCATAGCTCCTCCGCTGTGTAAAGCTAGCTCTAATTTGTATCCACCAAACCCAAAATTGCAGCATGTAGTTGTCAAAACCAGCATTCAAATCCACACTCAAAAAAGACAAAAAGCACACAGAACATCCTACAGAAATTCTGCCAGAAAAAGCAATTGGCTTCACTTTCCATGCTAACAGAGGAAGGACAGGAAATAGAATTTATTTTTTCTATTTAGCAAGACATTCTCATATTTGAAAATCTCATTTGTCCCAAACCTGGAAGGAGAGTTACGATTCTGAATATCTAACAAGGAGGGAACAAAAAACAAAGTCTAAAGGATGTGTCTGTACTGAACAGACACAGTGCAACAAAGTTTTTGTTTCAAAATAAGTCTAAGCAATATGGTCAACCACAAACTAAAGGAAAATGTTAAATGAATCATAGAGAAAGAGCTCTTATCAGTTTCCTGGATGGAAACTTGACACTTCGCCATATACCATGCCTTTTTTTTTTTTTTAACTGAAAAGTAACTTTTAATGGCAATGAGCTGTAGTCGGTAACCTGTGCTGAGATCTCATCAGTTAAGGTTTTGCTCTCTATCAGAATCTTAAATTCTAGTCCCACAAATGCATCAGTCTCTAATCTATTAGTAAAGCTAATACATGCCCAAAGTGGCTGATCTGCACAAGGAAACTGTTATTAAGAAAATTCTAACAGTCACTTAAAATGGTCTCTGTCTTTCAGGGGGCTCCAAGTGATTTCTTATGTAAGAAGAGGGAGCAGGCACCCAAAGCAATATGCAGATACCACACTAAAACAGAGCATTTTAAAAGCATATGTGCTCCAGCCTCAGATTTCCCCTGCTCCTTGGCATGAAGTGCCTCAGGAAGGAATGAAAGAAGCCACCTGGTCTTGCTCTCCTTGCACACAGTCTGGAGAGAGGAACTTAGTTTAAGTCTGTTGCTGGTTATTGTCATGAGTTTGGAAAGTCATCAAATTGGAGTTAACCAATTTGTATTTGTCTTTCCTAGCTCTTTGAGACATCCCTCTGTCTTTTGGATTGGAAGAGTGAGCAGAAATGGAAGAGGAGGAGATGCTGTCATATGGGGGAAGCACATCATCTACAGCCACCCATTTACAGGTGGTGACCTCCATGTTCACCTCCACCTATGTGACGGTAAAAGTGGCACTTGGAAGAAAAGGGAACTTGTTTCCTACAGCTGTGGCACAAGGCTGTGTCAATGCAACCACCACTGCAGACATCCATCATTTTAGAGGTACCAACCAGTATTTTTCTCCTTATGTTTCTTCCTTTCTTTGATTCTGCTCCACACTAGGGTCTTAGTGATTGTCCACAGTCCATCTGTCCCCACTTCTACATTTTGCAGATCTAATTGCTGAATGATCCTCCACCACATACTACATTCTCAAATGATTTTGTGCTCCTAATGTCTCTCAGAGGAGATTTCAAAGACCATGGCCTTTTGGAGAGTAAGCTGAACAGAAGCAGCTGAAGGCCCAAATGCCACTTTGAAACCCTTCCTGGTGCTTAATGCTGGACTGAGAATCTGACACATTTATACCCTTGTTAAGATTTTTCTTTGTTTTTTCCTAAACTTCACCAGTTTGGAAATAACATTCAAACAGCCCCTCTTTCTAGGCTTAGTTATTAGCACTTGACCACCCATCAAGGACTGGGGTATAGCACATAAACATATTAAGAACATGATTTTAATATTCCAAATATATTAAGAACATAATTTCACCTGGGGAATGGCTTTGGTTCAGGAAAAGTCTGATGAGCTTTTACTGCCTTATTGCCACAGAAGGAAGAGTTCAGTTAGACCACTCAAAATACTCCATGCTAAAGAGCTTTGGTTGGCAGAAGAAAGTTGGTCTCCACAAGCCTTCATACACCTTGTATTTGCTACCTGAACCTCTTTAGGGAACACCAGACTTTGCAAGCAATTCAACCCTTTATCTGTACAGTAAACCCTCAATCTTGGTTCTTGCAGAAGACCTAGAAACTCTACATTTAAAATTGTTCATGGCTGTAGTCTCACAGAATTTGAAAGACCTATGCTGTATATAATTTCTGAGACATCACCCCAGATGTTGCTGGGAATCTCTCTGTGTATGTAAAACCTTACTCTCTCTCCTCGGTCTCCTTTGGAGCCTTTTGGCCCGGGTTGTCCTGGAGAGCCCGGTAAGCCCTAGAAGAGATGCAGAACAAGAAGGAATTAATTTCTACTGTGCATCCTTTGTGTAGGTGTAATGAATACATTTCCCAGTAATCCTCAGCTCCTGAAAACCTCATACACCCGTTAAGTAATTGGGCTGGATTCTCTTTTACCCTCAAGCAACAACAATGGAAGCTCTGTTTGCAGATATCCCGAGCCCTATATAGTTTCTGCATATCCCTCTATTTGGGTCCTTTAATGCACTGCAGGCTACTGATGTAACATTTTTAAGGGGTCAGTATGACAGGATAGTTCTTGTTCTCAGTTACCAAGAAGAAATTAATACACAGATAGTATGGTTAGCTTAAAAATCCCCACTACTTTCCCCCTCTTCATAATTGCCTCAGTGGGTGGCATGAGTAAGCATACATACCTGAAAATTAATTGGATTGTGCAGTGGAAATTATTTTGAAGCTATTCACTCACCCTAATAAACAATTTTCAAATTAAGCCCAATCTCTACTAATAATTTTGCTCCCTGGGTTGAATAAATCTATAAAACAGTCACCAATGGATAAGAAGGGCATAGTCTCCAGACTTCTACTAATTGAACTGCTTTGCAGAAATTGATTCAAATTCTTAACTTATCTACCCAGCGAAGCCACAGCTGTAAACCAGACAGGGAGAGAACAATATTGTTTGTTTATATTCAGCATGTCAGCTCCCCATGACCATATGCAAGACACTTTTTTCCACCTTAAGTGACTTGCACATCGCCTTGGAGCCTGCAGCAAATGAGACTACTGCTCCAGTCCAGGCTGCTGGTGATTTAAGCCAACCTGCTTAACAACAGCCCTCAGAAACCCCCACCTCTCAGCATCCAGAGAAATGGTCTTTCGAAGCATAGCTGAGAAGCCTCAACATCTGGTTAAGTGGCCAACAAGACTGGACAGAAGTGTTTTAAGGGTCTAAAGGAGGAGCAGTCTCCCAGTTCCAGCTAGGAGGCAGCAATGTTCACCATTAAAATGTTGCTCCCTGCCTGCATTCAGCCCCACCAGCTCACACCAAGCTGCACAGTGACCTGGCCTCCAGCTTAGCTATGTCTCCCCTGGGCCCACAAAAGATTCAGAAACTCAGGCCTGGTTTAGGAGGTTAATGAGGACTGCCAAACGAGGTAGAGCACAAACCAGACTTGGCCCTATGCCAAACATGCAGCATGAACAAAGCTTAAGTGTCCATAAGCATCCTTTGCTCTTGACAGCTCTGAACGGTGACTTTCAGTGCGTGATTACACGGGGACACTGAAGAACACTGAATTCCACAAATCTGTTGTAAAAAAATATAAGATTTATAATGTGTGCTACGTGTGAAAAAGCCAGACTCTACTACAGAACCTATTTATGAATTGTGAATTACCTTATATTTAATCACGTTAAACTGCATCTGTAATTTTGCTGCCAAATTTCCCACTGTGTTCATATCTATCTGGAATTTCTCATTGTTCTCCAGAGCACTCACTAATTGAAATGATTCTGCTACACTGGCAAACTTTCACTAACGTTGTCCATTGCTTCTTCAAAGTGATTAATAAATACATAGTAAAAATCTCTATTTCTAGCAATTCCAAACCTCTTCTTATCAGGATCTAGAATTATAGAATCATAGAATCTTTAGGTTGGAAAAGACCTTTAAGATTATCGAGTCCAACTGTCAACCCAACACCACTGTGCCCACTAAACCATGTCGTGAAGTGCCTTGTCTATGCGTTTTTTTGAACACTTCCAGGGATGGTGACACCACCACTTCCCTGGGCAGCCTGTTCCAATGCCTGACAACCCTTTCAGTGAAGAAATTTTTCCTAATATCCAACTTAAACCTCCCCTGGTACAACTTGAGGCCATTTCCTCTCATCCCAAGATGATGATGTAATCTAAGTTACATCCATCTGCTAAGTTACCTAACCTTTCTCTCTGTGCTCTTCAGTCACTTTTATCTCTTTAGTCATGTTAGATTCCTTTTAAGTATTGATGTTACTGGTTTACCTCCACATTAAGTAATACTCTTCCCAAAACTGGAGTCCCTTTATATCAGCCAACCACAATTTTGAGTAGTTTGGCAGTTTACTATTCATCATGACTTCACTTCTTTCCATTTAACCAGCTTTTTCCATCCATGTGAGTACTTTGCCCTCCTTCCACCATAAATTCTTTTCAGTGAGTTTATCACACTCCATAATTATCTCCCCCCTCCACAATTTTTGTATTGATAAATAATCAAACTGATGTGAATTTGTGATATTTTTCTTTAACAGAAAGTGCTATTTCTGAAAAAGTAGACTTAACAAATTCACTTTGGTGAATTGGTGAATTCCCATTGATGCATTTTTGTTCTTTTTATGTGTTCCACAGGAAATGCAGTATTTTTCTATCACTGTGTTAATAAAGCCCATGTCAGGTCCTTTGCATCAACTCAGGCCACAGTGAAATGTTTTGACACAGCAAAGCAAGATATGTTGTTATGATTAAGGGAAAACCTGGGAAGCACAATCATTTCAACCTCTCAACACAATTCAGAATGAAAAAAGGTATTAAAATCACAGAATTTCATGGGGAACAAAACATCAGATCTAAACTTATAAAGTACTCTCCCTCTTTATGCAATAAGATGTTTCGCACCTAACCCCCAACTCTGCCCCTCAGCCCCAAAGCACTAAAGCGCCTTACTTGTGATCCAGGGACTCCGATAGGTCCTGGTGGCCCTTTGGGTCCTGATGCTCCTGGTGGCCCTGGTAGGAATCATCATTTGAGACAATTTTAAGGAAATTTAGAAGGGAGGACCCTAAATTCCAAACATATGCACTTCCTTTGATTGTTCTGTTTAGTCTCTCAATAGGTAAGAGCTGTTCATCGATCACAGGACTACAGCATAAGCACTTCATCACACACTGCTTTATTGGATACCCACATCCTGATATAATATATCCCTATGCCCTAGGGAAGATGTTAGAGCTCTGGGAGGAAAAACAGGTGAAAATAGGGAGGAAGGATGTCAGTAACATGCTGCATTTCCATTGTTTAAAATGACAACTTTTGAGAAAACTTAAACTAGATCCGTGAAACAGCTACATCAGAGCAAGATACTACAGTTGCTGTTTCTGAAACAGTTTCACTGGTGGCAAGGGAAGTCCACAATCCTGCTATGGTCTGTCTATCTGTCTAGTGTTGTGAGAAAATTGATGATGAACATGAAGGAGACGGGGTTTGGACATAGCCAGAGTGAGAGGCTGACTGCGGCAAAGCAAAGCTCTCTCTTGTTCTTTGCTCACTCCAGTGGCAATAAATTCTTTAAAGTCTGTACCACAGAAGAGCCTGCTTCCAGGACGATTTAAACACTGTCTAAACAGGTCAACTTGTTTTATACAGTCACTTAACAGATTCATTCCTCTTGGAAAAATAATTATATCTCAACAGTAGCTGTTAAATTATACCTGCAAATGGGGGACAGGATATTTGTTTAGTCTGAACTTAGCAATACTCCTCTCTGCTTTAGTTGTCACAACCCTTGAGATGAAACAATGTGGACATTATACACAAAGTACAGCTGAATCAGCTTCAATCATTAATGCACCATACAAATGCTTAAGTCAAAGAATAAAGGAATTGAAGGATAAATGAAAGGCTCTCATAATGAAAGGAAAAGCCTTTTCTGAAACTAATGGGAGTTAACTCCTAAATATGCATCATACAGGGAAGTGCTGATGTTCGCAGGAATACTATCATTTAAGCCACCCATCAGCACAGAGAAAAAAGACGACTTGCCGCTGAATTTTCATCCCAGAATCTGATTTCAGTTATACTAGTGAAAATCCGGAATGGTTCAAACCAGCTCCAAAGTCTGCAAAGTCTGCATACACAGAGCAGCTGGCCAGATCCTGCTCAGTGGAGCTCTACAGCAACAGGACAGGATTGCAGCAGTGGTGAGAATAACTCTGCTCTCATAAACAAATTCACCGGACAACCCATTCTTAAAGACAGTCTTTAATTATTCCCTTCTCAAGATGTGTCCTGCCAAAGGCAAAATAATCTGCCACTATCAACAGATAAGAAACCTGGTTACTTTTTGCCACCCTTCCCACTCCTGGACCCACTGCTCTACTGCCCTTCCAATGAGGACCGCTTGCTTTCCCCACAGGCCACTCCAGTCTCCATCAGAAATTTCTTTTGCTCATCTTTCCCATCATTACAGGTTTGCAGCTCCACTGAACTTATTACCTGGTGGCCCAATGGGGCCCGGGGCTCCCCGTGGTCCTGGCAGGCCAGCCATGATGGTGTCTATGACGGTGGAGGCCAGCTGGGGTTCTCCGTCTGGGTTAAAGAGCAGAGCAGAGCAGTTAGTTAGTGTCCCTGCAGCAAGAGCTGCCCAGCCCCAGCAGGCAGGACTTCTCTCCAAAATCCTTTGGCGCCTGTTGCTGGCCAAGGTCAGGCAGTGCTTCAGGATGCAAAACTTGGGCTCTGGGAGCAATTGCCCTTTGCTCTCTAAGGGCACAGGCTGCATCCCTCAGACCCGCAGGGCTGCTCATCCCACCTCTGATAACCCCAGAAAAGTTGTCCTTTCTTTCAAAAAATTGGTGTTCCTGCACACCTATATAATCCTACCTTTGAATGCCAAAGCAGATTAGGAGTAGGTCTGCACTGGACAGCAATAACTGACCCAAAATTTGCCATCTCCAAGACACATCTGGCTTCTGACTACTTGAGAAACCAAACATGGATCTGGAGCTCCCTCCCATCTGGCCTCAGTGAACTGCTGAGCCAATCTGGCAGTGTAGCATATCCCCACCAACCCAGCAAGCTCACCCTGCCATCAAGGTGGTGGTAGGAGATATCCTGAGGTCTGAAGATGCAGGAAAGCCCGGGGAGAGGGTGTGCTCTCCCCCCTCCACATACTTGGGAAACTCACTTGCCATTTAGGATTATTTTAGGTGTTCAGCTGGCCAGCTCAGGCAGGTCTACTAAGTAAGTTCTGGGAAAGAGATGGAAATGGGACTGGAGCAGGGAGAGGAAAGGCATGAGCAGGAATTGGAGGAATTTTGTGCTTTTGCACATCTTTCTCAGACCTCTCCTGCTAGGAATAATAATCAGCAGCCTGTAGCTGCCCCCATCTTCCATAATACTTGAACCAATAGGCTTACCACTTCAGCTGGTGGCTGAACACAAAGAACAGAACTACATATAAAAACCCAACCCTTATTATTTTTTGCAATTACCAAACCATATTCAACAACCCTATTCCCTATGGACTTGTACTGTAGCATACTAGTAGTCTAGGGGAGTACCTGTATGGCACAATCTTTCATCTGAACATCCCACAACACTATTTGACAGTTGTGAAAACCTAGGGGAAAAAATTCCATGAGTGGAGGAAAGGGAACCCCCATGTCCTGATGCTGCTAAGATTTGCAATCCACTGTCCTGACCAGTGCTATAGGACCAACTGCATATTTCCTGTTGCATTTAACCTGGATGAAGACGATGTCTCCTGGACATTGGGATAGTAAACCCTCTGAAAAGTCCATGTTTTTCATAGCTGGAGGCTACCATGCAGGAATAATGTCCATCATCCTCCTGCCCATGACCTCAAACTTACTCACATTTCCTTTCACCCATCCCTTTAACTCATCATAGTAGAATTCAGAGGAACCCTCTGCAGGTGTAAAAGACTGCAAACCTCTCACTGCTATATTGATGTAAATATCAAGTGACACCAGGAAGATCAGAAGGGTGTTTGTTTACTCTGCAGAGTCCAGTCCAAAGGACATAAGGTGAAATCTCCAGAAATGTTAGTAGACAAATTATGAAGCCTTTTCAACTTCTGGAGTGTTGGCAATGATAGGACTTTCAAGCTAGCTGTTTGAAAGCAGTTCCTAGGGAAAACTGTGAAATCTCGTTAACTGCCAAGGATGACAGTATATCTCTGCAATGCCTTCCTGGCAGGAGAACAGCACAAGATCTAACCCAGATCCCTCCGAGAACCAAATTTTGTGCCTAAAGCCTGAATGCAAACAGGTATTTCTTTGACTATTGTTTCTAACCCCATCCATCTTCCCTTCCTCACAGCCCTGAAACAAAACAACTGAGACTGTTTTCATGTTCAGAAGGAAAGGTACCCAAGTGAAGTGTGTAATCCAATTAATTTGAGTTTTATTTGACCATGTCAAAATCTATCACTGCTTGGGAGTAAGATGAAATTGGGAAATGAGCATCGAACAGCAGTGAAGGCATTAACAATTGCAGAGCCTTTTGTTTTTAAAGAACAAGCGGTCAACAAAATCAAATGTACATCCACTGAGAGGGGGAGAGGATGGGCTGCAAACAACCAGGAATTAATTACTGCTGGAAGTAAGCCAGCGATAAAGATTTGGGTTACAAAACATTCCAGCTAAATGGTACATTATTATGATGACAGAGTTACTCCCACAAATCCACCTATCCTGGCATTTGATTCAACTTTATTTATGAAAGCTGATTCCATAATTGTGACACAGAAGAGAGCTCTGCTCAACAGCCCTTGAGCTCACTAGCTCCTGATTTGGCCTCTGCAGCAGAGGAGTATGGACATGCAGGAAATCTAGAGTGGCTCCTTTCTCAGCTGCCTAGCCAGGCAAAACTCATTCAGATCAAGGTTTCCTTCCAGGATGAGCTCTGAATGAAACGTACTGTGAATGAAATGGGATCTAAGTGTGTTGAAACACAACCCGCACATTTTTTAAGAGACTCTCTCCATGTTCCCATAAAGCAGCAGGAAGAACTCCTATCTCCTTATAAACTCCTTCTCCTTATAAACAGGGGGACATTCTGGAATTCACTGCCGCTGGAGGTTGTTATAGCAGCCACAAAATAGCTCCAGCAACAAATGGTAGCAGGAATCTTCCCTTCTCAGCCATCTCCTGCACTGACCCAGGCTCTGCTGGGCTCAAGGGCTGGATTTTGTTTCAGTACTTCTGGATATACCAAAGCAGAAGGCAGACAACTGTCTGCCTCATTTGAGAAGACCTTGATACACAATTTGCTCCAGCAGCTTTCCACCTCCTAGCCAAGCCAAGAGGAAGAGCGCAACCAGTCTGACCTGGGCAGATACAAGCACCCACGTTCCCTGGAAGAGAGCACAAACATCCTTCAAAGGGGAAACCTGAAGCAGCACAGAAATGCCCTGAATGAGGCAGTGAAACTTGCCCAGCCAGAGTGGCAAGGCATCTCAGAGGCACAGGCATAAACAGCTTTGAAAGCCATCGGTATGATTTTCTAAATCAAATGCCATTCCCTTCCTCCTGTCCTTCCCCTTCGCTTCCTCTGCTCTGTTCTCCCTTCCTCAGGAAGGGCTATGCATGGCAGCAGGCACTGGGATGTCACTTTGCAAATCTTTGTTCTATGCTCCTTTTTCACCAGTGACATGCTGGGTACACAGGCAAGCCTGTTGTGCCTCAGTTTCCCCTTGCTCTCCTGCAAAATAGGTTAATGTTATCTCATGTGTCCTTTGCAAACTGAAATCTTTGAGATGTAAGAAAACACAGCCCTCAACAGAGTGCAAGTTGCATTCTTTTCTCTGTTCCCTAAAAATTGTCTTAGCTTTAGCACAAGAAAGAGGGCTGAGCTGGCTCTAGACCACATACCTGATCCACTCATTTTTAAATGGCAGAGAAAGCAAGCAATCCTTGTAGCAGAAGCCTCAGCGGTGGGGTATGGCAGTTTAGCTTCTGGCCTATGTCTAATGTTTCTAAGGGATAAATTCCCCCATTATAGGCTTGATTTGTTGAGACAGGATGGAAATGAAGTAATCCTGTCTTAATTTCTTTCTGCTACCTGATCTGGAGGCAGACAACTGGGACCAATTTCTTTACCACAGCACAGTGAAACTGTGAGAAAATATTTGTCTCCCCATTTTTGGCTTCTGTCTGCTGATAAACATTGCCAACAGGAACTTGTTGCGATTAATAAAGGCACATGCATTAACCATGTTCAGGCGGAACCAAACACTGTACTACTACTAATAATCTGATACAGCTTTCTCATATCTCTGTGGGTGCACATGCCCATTACCAGGAATATGCTTCCCTCTGCTGTCAGCAGCTGGAATCTTGTGTTTATAGTTTTCAGATGTGCTCCATTCAAAATAAATAAATAAATAAAATTAAAAAAAAATCTACCCAGAATTTACAAGGCTAAATTTTATTGGTTGTAGAGGATCAGCTTTCCACCAACCTGTGGTAGGCAAAATCAGCCAACACATAAGCAAAATGGTAAGTTTTGTAAGAAAATGGTCTTGATATT
Organism: Haliaeetus leucocephalus; assembly: GCF_000737465.1. NCBI lineage: Eukaryota > Metazoa > Chordata > Aves > Accipitriformes > Accipitridae > Haliaeetus > Haliaeetus leucocephalus. Next base: position 1,351,184 of record NW_010972831.1, on the reverse strand, counting down.
GCCATAACTTTATCATGACCACATAGATAACTTATACTTGCAGTGAGACTTGTATTAAGAAAAATTTTTATAATGAGAAAAATTGTCATAAATTTTGGGCAACTCCTTCTGCAAACCAAGAAATCCACCACAGATATGGGGGAGAAGTACAGGGCTGCCCCAGGGATGTAACATCACCATTTACTCACAGTCCTCAAGTCCATGTGGGAGCCTGTTGCTGCCCAGTGTTGGCAGAGTTAATACAGATATTTATCCGCTTTCCATTTTGGGACAATACAGAGTTCACCCTTCTCACACATCAGCTGGGAAGGCCATGTAATCAAGGCCTTTATACACTTTTTAATTTATCCAGTACTTTGCAAGAAAGAGTTTAATTTAAAGGGTCGTTGGAAGGAGGGGGCAGCAGCAGTACCCAAACCATTCTTAAGGATCCTTTGGAATAAAAGGCTGAATGCAGAATAGCACCATTTGCTGTGACCCTGTAAGGCAGTGACGTGGCTGTAATGCAAAACTTTCTTGTTACAAGGCTCATGAACACAGCAGCTCAATCTACATTTTTTGAAAAATCTTACTATTGAACCACAATTAATTTCATCCTGCCCATATGCTCTAAGTAACTGAATATGAAATCGAGCTGTTAAAATTCTTCCCAAAGTAAAAATACATCTGTTCACTTTTGGGAAAAGGAGTCTGGAGAGTGGAGTGGGTGGAAGGGAAAGGAGAGCTCTAGAAAACTGTCAGGCACAGGGAGACTTACTAATCCTTGGCTGTAACACAACTGAGCTTTGAAGATGGACACGAGCAGAAGAGCTGGGGAAGAGGCACAGCTGAAGTCTGGGGGAGTGGAGATGGGAGACCTGACAGAGCCGGGGCCAAGTGGAGATACAGCTGAGCTCTGCTTTATCATTATTAGATACCAGCTATACAAGACTGGACCAGAAGAATCAAGCCCAAATTTGAGAGCACTCAGATAAAAGTGCATGATGTGCCTTTCCTAGAAAGCCTTTTCTTGCCATGCACAGCACAAATCAAATAAATATATTTTAATCACTGTAGGCTCAAAGAAACCTTGACCCTCCAGTTACAGGTGAGGGATAAATCCCGGTCTTGGTCTGGCCTTTCTAGTCCATAATTCTGTGTTTTGCATGGACGTGGGATAATGTTGATGCACCAGAAACACAGGTGGAAGACACATCTGCGGGGGCAGGAAAAGAGTCACGTTTAACAGATGTCCTTGTTACATTATATAATTCCAGAGTTGCAAACCTTTGGTACTTACTCATTTCTGAGCAACCCTGAGCCCTGTAACGCTGCAACAGCGGCACCAAGAGGTCTCTCAGCAGCACAGTTTCGTTGCACCAGCACCTAATCGGCCAGACTGCTGTATTTCTCTACCCACATGTCTCTCATGATGCTACAGCTTGACCTGTCATTTCACTAGAGACCCTCTTCACAGCAGCTACTCACGATGGAAGCTTAAAGGACACCAAGTTGCCTCCTCAAAGCTATGATGAACCCAGAAAACCAGGCACAGGGAACAACCATAAATCCCCCAAACCCTGTTCTCAGTGATGGTTTTAGAAGAGCAGTAATTTATTTTCTCATTTTGGAGAGGTGAACCCCTCTACCTTCTAAGTCTTCCGTGTTTCATCTTGAACAGGAACTTCCAAGAGACCCACACAATGAGCTGCTCCTGGGGAAGGCAGGGCCCTGGCAGAGCCTGGCAGGGAGGTGAGAGGAAGAGCTAAGCTGCTCCATGCCTGCCCACTCTGCTGGTGTACCAGAAAAAAAAAGGGAACCAAGGAGGAAACTTACTTTCTTTTTCAGCTGTGGGCTGAAGCGAGTAGAGAACCCCTTGTTGGAAGGTAAGAGGGAGGCTTGGGGTGGCTGGTGGCCCTGGAGGACCTGGGGGACCTGGGATCCCAGTTTCTCCTGGAAGTCCTCTCGGTCCTTGAGGTCCCAACAGCCCTGTACAGAGGCAGCAGAGGATGTGTTAGTGCATTTGAAGACATGCTAATGATGCTACCATGTAAAAAGGCAGTAAGAAGACAAAGGATTTCTGTCCTGATCTGTAATTGTGGGAATTAGAGGTGCAGGAGGAAATAGGAACAGCTTCCTAATTTTCCATTATTTGCCTTTAGCATCTTCCTCTGCAAAGCAAATAGACTTACTTGGCTCAAAGGTGCTGCAAAGCTTAATTCCTGAAAGAGTAAAATCTCCCCCATCCCTGAGGCTGAGCAAGAAACTAAAGGCAGAAAGGCGTGAAATCAAGTGCCACTCTTTCTCTTCCCGTCCATGTACACACCTGTATGTCACCTCACTGCCAGGAAAGCACAGAAAGAACAACAGAAGCCCAGTCAGTCCAGCAGCAGACCCCTTCTGCTTCCTGTGGGGCTGGAAGGCTCTCATTGCAAACTGAGAAACCAAAAGCCAGACACATCCTTGGCCAGACTTTAGCCATTGACAGGTTGCCAGAAAATGCCAAAAAGCGTTTGGGGCTGCTCTCACATTTAAGGCACACTCCAAGTTTCAAATCTTTCCTGAGCTCAGATTTACAAGTCACAGCCTTTTAGATGCATACAAAGCACAGAGCCTGAGGTCTGGCACCTATTGTGTAGTATCGGTTTCATCAAAAGATTTAGGAACATTTTGGGGATGACGAAAGTCTCCTAGCTCAGAAATGGAGTGTACTCTGAAAGAATGGCCTCATAACCTTTTCCCTTAACATACAAAAGCATCATTAGTTTGACATCCTGGCATCTGACAGCTTGACACAAATGGTGGAGAAAAAAGGGAGTTAGAACAGGCACACAGCAAGAGGGTTAAACAGGGAATGCTCTTATCCAAAGGCTGACAGATCAGAGACTGTTTTGTACAGCTCCTGAGCAGGATGGGGAAACATGATCCTGCTCTGCAGTTTTCTGGGACGAGCTCTGTCCAGCTCCACAGGAAATCCTAGGGACCGTCATTGCTCATGCAGGTGGTTGCCCGCTCTGAGAGCTGCTGGCTGATTTCAGTGCCCAGGGGACTCACTGGAATACCAACTGAAGATGCTCAACATCCTGTGTGTCCAGCCTTTTATGATCTGTTTTCACAGATAATTTGTATAAGGTGAAATATCTCCTATCATGGTAGTACTGCCCTCCTCCAGGACTTACCTGGTGGCCCTGCAGGGCCCCTCTCACCGGGTTGTCCCTTCTCTCCTTTTGGTCCTGGTGGTCCTGGAAGACCAGTTGGTCCGACTGGGCCTGGAGGACCAACCTGTCCTGGCAGCCCTGAAAACATTCAGAAAAGAAGTTAGTTGGAGGTTAGGATACTGCTGAGGTCAGAAGATCTTCAGCAACCTAGAAACCAGAGGAGAAGGATTCAAAGATGCAAGGAGGAGCAATGCAGCTTTGCAGGGATGGTACAGACAGGGTAGTACTGGTGGCAAGAGCTGGCTGGTATGTAGGGCAGAAGATCCAGACTGGACCTCGCTTCTCCTCTTCTTCCTCCAATTTTTAAAGAATCTTTAAAGAAACAAGCATGTCCCCACGCACAAGGCCCACCCCAAAAAGTCAGCAGGATGCATATCTCCAGCTGAGATGTGCTGGTCAAAGCTAAACTGAGCCCACACTGTCCCCTTCCCAAGGTCTGAATGGCTCTGGGCAGGGTCTGGCTGGTCCCTCAAGCACTCCTTTGCTAGTTTCATCCAGACACATGTGTCAGTTCCATGGTAGTCCCAATGTATCAAAATACACAAAATATATTTGCAAAAGCAAATCAAACTCTGTCTCCCACTTGCTCTGCCTGATATATACATACCACCCAGAGATTCTGCATCAAAGATGTTTCCCTGTTTTCTCCTGTTTTCATTCATCTGACAAGTGTACCATGCTGTGCACAAGCATTTTTCATCCCAAACTGAAATTAATGCACCCACACTTTTGAAGTAACTAGATGTTACTAATTTATATTAATGAACAGGGTGCTGAGCAAACCCATCCGGAAATACCAGTAACGCAATAATTACAGCCCAGCAGGATGCTTCTTGGAAAGTCCACTCAGACCCCAGTAAGCCTACGAAAGGTGCAGTCAGCATTTGTAATCTGAAAGTGACTATTTCTGATGACACTAAATAAAATCTTAATGTTGTCTTCTTTAGACTATCAAAATAATAACAACACTTGGCAATTTTATAGTGTTTTTCAGAAAAACACTGTGCGTCTTTGGCTCACAAAAGTAGTAGCTCCTTTGGAAAGACACTTAAATACTATGCAAACATCAGTGAAGCCTTTAATACCTTGGAGAGGTGGCTGAGTTAGTCTGTCTACTCAGATTAAGTGGTTAATGGTTACAACAAAGGCATTAACTGTCAGAGCCAAGAGAGTCAGATGTTCCTGGTTTCTGGGCTACCAAAGGCCGTTGAGTATTTGAAAGCAGTGGCAGATGCAAGCTACAAAGCCAGAGGAAGATCTGTCTGAGTCCAAAGTTCAGTGCACTCAGATTTCAAGTTTTAGTCTGTATATTACATATGACCATAGCTCAGCAGAGTACAAGTTAAGTTTTGATAAATTCTTAAGCAATGTCCTTCCCCTTCCCTGGTCTCGAAACAGGTACTGGACCCTCCAAGAGCAGTGCCAGGAGAACCTGCTGCATGTAGGTGGTGGAGAAGAATGAACGGGAATAGAGGGAGGGAAGGAAGAAAGGAAACAAGCTGGCCAACTAACACCTTCACAGCTGGTACCAAAGGGAACAGGGCTACGTAATAAAAACCAAGGCTCACAGGATTTGCAGCTCCCACATTTGGAGCCGGTTCCCACTCGAGGTGTGTGACAGCCCACCTGGGGCACAAAACCTTGTCCCCCCAGACATTCATCCAAACTCTCTGCATTTCTCAGAACAATGCAATAATCCCCCAATATTAGACCCCCTTGAAAGATTCCTCTTCCTCTCTTCTTTTTTTGCCATTCTGAAGAGATGTCCAAATTATTTTTTCTTACAAAAATGAAATCTACCCATCTCTAATCCATGGCGAAACTGGGCAGACTGAAGAAATGAGATTTTTCAAAGGCTTTGTGTAGGAGTGTGTGCCTGTACTTTTATTCAGTCATCAATAAAGATCTGATTTAATATGAGTATTGAACAAGGAATTAAGGTAAGGTTTTAATTTTGATCAATTTGTTTATCCACAGGACACAAACTGCAGACTTTTCTGTGAATAGAAGGGCTCCTTTAATGGATCTCACCCAACAGTGGATGCTGTATTTGGCAAGCTCAGGCAGGTGATCAGGAGCCCATTTAAGAGAGCAAGAGCATTTGTTCACAGCACTGCAAACAGCTTCTCCCCCCTACCAAAAACCTCCAGCGCACCTGAAACTTTATTGCAGCAAATTCTTTCCAGCATACAAGGAAGAACAGCAGAAACACTGTTTTGCAAGCACAACACACTGCACTGCTGAGTGTGGGTCAAAACATTTCCTTGCTTGTATAAATCAGCCTCAATCCTTCAGTTCAACCTTCATAACTCAATCCTGTGAACTTCTGCAGACCAAGAGCAATCATTTGCTGCTAGCATCCTCAATCACACTGCTGCAGCGGAGCTTTAAAGAAACTGGCACTTCCTTCCCCGAAGGTGGAAAGCGCTAAAGGAAAGACTAGGAGAAGCAGCACTGAGTAATGTGTCAGGCAAATGCTCATACTGGTGACAAATGGTGTTACCAGCATAAAAGAGACAAGTGCAAAAGGGAGAAGAAAGAGGGAAGGATTCGGGGAAAAAGGGGGAGGGAAATGAATAGGCCAAATCTTCAGCTGGCATAAATCAGCTCTGCTGCAGTGGCATTGCTTTCAGAGAGTTGAAGCCCACGGCGAGTATTTATCCTCCAAAAACACGAAGGAAAAAGCCATGGGAGGGGGTGGGGAGGCAGGAAGGCAGGGGGTGAGTATTCTACTGCTGGAGACCAAATCAGACATAGAGAGACCTGGATTTTCTTCCTGGCCCTGTCATTAACCTGCAGCACACCATCTGTTCCCTTTCCTTCCCCAAGGTTTTCTCTGTACAGGAGCAGGGTATTCTCTTTGTATGGAGCTTAGCAAAACGATGCCCTGACTATCACCAGCATCTCTTGGTGCCCCTGGCAGGCAATAGCAGTAAGATAATAACAGTGTTTTTATTTTTTAATGGAAGCATCACTCAGCACATGCCCTGCTTGCTCTAGCCACGTGTCCTCCAGTGAACTGCCTCTCCATCAGGCAGTGCTTTCCATCCTTTGTGTGCTGGGGAAACTGAGAGTCTCTAAGATGATAAAGCTGGCATTTCACCTCTCTAACCAGAGCAGCCCACGATCAGATAAAACCCAGAGAAGAAACCCAGTCTCTCTATATCTGTCACTGAGGACTCCTGGCCACAGGACCCTTCTGATTTTTGGGACCTATCATGTAACAGGATGCAGCACAGCAACATTTTGTGCTTTGAAAGAGGAAACAGCAGAAACCATTGACTTACCCTGTGGTATTAGCTGCTCCTCTGCACCTCTGTGTCCTTTAGGCTCTAGTTAACAGGGTCAGGGTAAAAAAAAAAAAAAAGAAAGAAAAAAAAAGAAAAATTAGGTCTCTTGCTGCCAAGTGGCTCAGCCAGAGTATATATGTTTTCTTAATCCTCAGTAAAATGTATCCTGTTGATTAACAAGCTGATCAAAAGGCCAGCGGTGCAGCTGTCTCAACAGCTTTGATTGCTTTTAAATGATTGTCTATTCTCAGCCCTGTCACTCACAGAAGAAATAACTACCCTAATAAACAGTAGCAAGTTTTCCTGGACTTCAGCCTGGAGAGGTGTCAGCCAACCCAGAGCTATAAGGTCATCCAGAAACACTCCCACCACTCAAAGCATCTAGTCCATATCAACCATCTTTGTATTAGGCACCAAAGTTCTGCCCTTAGTCCACCCGGTTGAGAAACTTGGTGGCACGCAAGCTAGGATTTGGATTTGCTTTGGCTGAAAAACTAGAAGCAGGGCAGGGCAGGCAATGTTTCACAAAAAACTCTGGGGAAGGGGATGGGAGGGACAGAGCCTTAGCTTTCCACAACCCAAACCACACAGGACACTCAGGTTTGACTTCCACCTACTCTAATATCACACTTGTTGAAAGATGTCCTGAGGTCTACAATCTCTGTAAGTGAACCTGAGGCCAGCTTTGAGCAACAAGTCACAGTACAGTGTTGAAATCATGCAAAATGGGCAGTCCCCCAACATCCTAAACCAACTGTGTGAAATTCCTTACATTTCACCAAAATCCACAATGCATTTTTTTGGCTGGCTCTGAACTGTAGATAGAAACTGGTGTGGGCAGGGAAGGAAGCCAAATGTGGACCCAGATCCTCGAAACATCCCCACTTATAGCACTTAAAGCAAGCATTTGAAGCCCACAGAGCTCAGGTAGGGGCTTGGGCAGGCCAATAAGCATGTCAATAAGCAACTTAACGGATTACTTCTAATTGCTGAAAAGCACTGTCCTGACCTGAAATGGTCCAGTGCATGCCTGATTCCCAGTTATTATGCTAGAGTTGTTATTCCACGCTAGGCTAAATAAACCAAGGCTAGAAAAATAAAGGGTAACAGTGAGGAAGGACTACACCTGGTAGCATGCAGGCAGGGCTGTAACGCATGCAGCTGGCTGTGCACACAGCCTGGAAGTCTGGCTGACAAGACAGACTCACGTAAAGCTCAGACAACATCACCTCTTTTTTGGAGGTGATCACTAGCTACCTCCTGGATTTACTGCAGGGGTGGAGGGTGCTGATACTGGACTGTGGAGTCAGCCTGATGCAAGTGCTACAGATCTGTCCTGTTTTGCATCACTGTCTGGGTGAGTGGCATTCACTGCTACTTGCTGAGTGAGAGAAGATTATCATGTGTACAGAGCCTCTGAGAGGAGAGGACTTTGAGCGGAAGGGACAGAGTCGTCAGTACTTTTGCTGGATTGACTTTAGTACAATGAAGTGCAGGTGCAGAGATACTGTGACAGCAAAAATAAACGACATGGAGAAGGCAGAATGAGTATATAATGGACACTGGGGGAAACTGCTTTAATTCAGTTCCTGGCAGCCATCACTGTGGTTCTGAAAATACTTTGCAGAACATATTGTTAGTGAACCTCCCTCCATGTTGTGGCATCTTGTCAAATTATAAACATGGACGACATCTGGTCTACGTTGGTTGCTCCAAGTCTGCTGCACTCATGAAGGGCTGCCATAATAAACTGCTCGGACCAAAAAAAAAAAAAAATATTAAAAAGCAAAGTAGGCTCTATAGAGGATAAAGAACTAAAGAACTGCTCTGGGAGTGAGCAAAGCAACTGACAGACAGGGCCTTGGAAGCAGAGAGCAGGGATCTTGAAATGAGAATGCCAAGGTCAAGGAAATTCAATGCATGGGGATCTGTCTAGCCAAGTGGGCTCAGAGGGAGATTTTCTTATAAGTGTATTTTTTTTTCATGCCACAAGAGGGATCATAAAACAGCCCATTGTGTTTATGGTAAATTTAAAAAATATAATGCAGACTGCAACTGATGTTGCTATTCATGGGAAAGTTTTTCCTCCTAATAAAACCAAGAATTACCCCTACACCCCAGTCCTCTACCTCCCCGCACCACTCCCTGTTGGGGAAACACTGCATTCAGCGCTCAGTAGGTGAGTATGAATTGTCCCTCTGTGATCCCGATGGCTCTCTGGAGTTTCCTCAAGAATGCTTCAATCTATCCAGGCCTCAAAATCCACAGTCTTTGGACTTAAAACGTACACTGAAACACACAGGCAGGCATAGTGGCCCTCCTGAGGTTAACAGAAATCTAACTTTCCCAAGACCAGAATTCAGCTCTCAGTAGATGCTTGTGCCAACAGAAATCAAGGCTAGCAACAGGCCATTAAGGCTGGCAAAATGGAGCTTAATACATTAGTTTCTGTGCGTAGCTGCTTTCTTCCAGGTACATGCCTGCTCTGCACTGGCTTAACTCAAGGAGGAGCAGAGGCACAGAGAGAAAAGCCGAAAGTCCCTCCGTGCCAAGGGGTGACCCTCATCCCTGCACTGGCAGTGGGAAGGGCCCCTGAGGAAATCGTGCCCAGCTTGCTGCAGCTAAAAGGATGGTTCAAGGTGGGATCAGAGAAGACTGAATTCCTTCCTCATCCACGCGTCCACATGGGTATTGGCATGTGACCATCTCTGCGTTCACAGCTTGGCAGAGAGGGAGGGACAAGAAGCAACATTAAACCTTTAGATTGAGCAGCACCTGGTGTGGAAGAATCCTGTCTCTAGAGCTAAATAATGCTGACTCTGGCCCTAAAAGAGAGGCTGAAATCTCTCAAAATGCCTCTCCACAGGGTGGTTTTCCTGCTGAGAGCAATCCCATCCTGCAGTGAGTGTCTGCAAAAACTAAAGCTATGGTGTCCCTGCTGAGGGTGCAAAGCAAAGTGCAGACATGGAGCCACTCATGCCAACAAGGCTGCCTGCCCTGTACTCATCACACAGCACCATGTGGCCCAACTGTGGCCGCTCCCATCAATGGCTCCCTGCTGGATCAAACACACGGCAGCAAACGTGCCCACAAAAAAGAGGAATTGCCCATCTGAAAATCTTAACCCTCTTCTCCTTTAAAGAGCAGAGGGAAGGAGCTGCCAATGTTTCCCTCCAACCCCTCTCCCCTGAAGCTTCCAATACTACAGCAGACTGACATGGCCTCCTTTTTAGTTACCCTACAGGAATTGTGTATGTAGGGTGGGCGATTTGGTGAAGAGCAGGTTAGGCTTACCAACAGATCCCACTGTTTTTCTCAGGACAGTCCCGGGATTCAGCAGGGGAAAGGCATCTGGTAGTAAATCATCATACCATGTGGCTGTCGTCCCGGTGATTGGCAGGTTGTTTTCCAATGGTGGGCTTCGCTCCGCAGCCTCGAGCAGAAGGATCTAGACGGGGGACATGGGGAAGGCAAACAAGGTCAGTGGGATGGTTTCACACATGGTCTCAATCCTGAAGAGGTCTCGAAACTCCTCTCTTTGCCAGCAGGAGCTGTGAATAACTCTGCATCACAGACCACAGGGTTTTGGTGTTAAAGCTCTAATGTTCTTCTGGAAAGTGGCAGTAATTAGCATAAGAAGCTGCTGTGTTAAGTTGCAAGAGTGTCCTGCACAAACCCTCCTTGGAGAGGGCTTCATTGCTTCCAGAGAGACTCAGTCTCACATGGATTTGTCTCCCTGGCAAGAAACATGAAACCAGGGACCAGAGCTGGTGTCAGGGAACACAGCACTTCACTGCTAGGTTACGTCTTCAAATCCAGAGTCATAAGGTCAGAAATTACTGAGTGGTATGAGGTGAAAGGCTGTACCCTGGATGCCCAGGGTAGCAAACTGAGGTGCCTCAGGACAAATACTGGTTATAAGTCAAAGCACAAGTTCTGACCAAATTAAAGATGATGGAGAGAATTAAGCTTTTAAAGAGCTGAAGTACTTTAATTTTTGAGCGAATAAAAAAGGCAGGCAATTTGCTCAAAAAGCTCTACTTAGAAGTAATAGGATATTATTAAAACTCACAACTGTTTCTGTACCTTGTAAACACACTACCTTCAAATAAATCCACATCCCAATGTGCGTCCCTGAGCTATTTGGGCCATTTACAACCTAAGCTCCTTGGCAAAGTGACCCCGTTTTCCTTGTATGATTTAGACTGCTGTTCATCAAGCTGTGCTCCTGTGGCCACTGGTGGCCTGTATGAAACTGGAAGTTAGTCTTTAACACGGCTGCAAAAAACCTAAATGCCCACAAGAAGTAGAGGGGTGGAGGACCCAGGTGGACTCTGCCCACTGACAAACTCCACTGAAGTGAAGCCCAGGGGAGCATTCATTGCACTTTATAATCAACATTTTTAATTAAAGTTTTCACAAAATTAGGATTTTTTAAAAAATAAAATTTTCTATTTAAATGTAAATGCTTCAACCCCTGCCTTCCTAGCCACTAAGCAAGGATGGCACAACAAAGTAGTCTACAGATTTCTGTTGAAAAAGCCTAACCCATCGGGAGCACTGCCCTGGAGCGCCAAGCCCATGTGCTCTGCTGCAAATGAATTTTACCTCAGTTGCTAGACAGAAGCTAAACAGAAGCCAAGGGCAGCACCCACTTTCCTGGTGGGGCAGCCAAAGAGTCAGCAGCCCTGCATTAGCCATGCCTGGGATGCAGCAGCAACCCTGCCACTTACCTGGCAACTGGATCGATCCCTGGCAAAGCTGCCTGCTCAGGATGGGCGCAGGATGCCCATCAGGCAGGAGCAGGGCTGAGGTTTCCAGAACAAGAGTTTTGATCGAAGCATTCAGCTTCTCCAGCAAAGTCTGCTTTCTAAGCACAAAGCTACACAGGAAAATTGTTCAAGGAGTGCAACACTGTGGTTTGGTACAGCTCTGTCTCTTCCTGTTTGGAAACCACCTAAGCAAATACTGATTTAGGTATAAGGGAAATAAAAGATAATAGGGGTCAAACTTTCCACTAAATCCGTAGAAGTTTCAGCTTGTACATGCTGTGTTGTCTTTACATAATGAAGTCACACTGCAATTATAAATGAGAGTGACTTGGCTCTGCTTGTTTGTTTTTAACTTGCAATTATTACAAGGTTTATCACTTATTTATTACAAGGCATGGTGGGAGCCAGTATTGCAGCAGCGCCAGAAATGATGAACTTCCTGCAGAATGTACTGGCCTGACAGGGGTGAATCAGAAACTAATTAAACTGGGAGCTAGGTTAAGTGCAAAGGAACTGAACCTCAGCTGTTGCAAACAAGCAAAATTCTTCCTTTATTGCGAGTATCTTTATTCATGGATCTAGCATCTTGCTTTCTGAGTAATAAGAAAGCAAAAAGGAATCAGGTCACAATGCTTCTATTCAGCAGGCTTCTCTGATGCTACGCAAGGAAGGAATTGGTTCAGTCTGTGTCTTGCACTTCTGTGCTTCTCTGATTTATTTGTCAGACTTTCAAGGAAATACGCTATCAGTTCAACAAACACTTAAGCATGTGCCTTACCATAATCGTGCTTAATTCCCATTGACATGGGACTCAAGTGTGCATTGAAGACCTTTTCTGAATCACTTTATACTATTATATTATCCTCTTACTTCCCCAGCAAAACACCTGCATGTTGCCAAAGTGTACTCACCAACAGAGGCAAAACTAATCCTGGAGGCAGCAAATTAGAGAGGCTACAGCCAGGGCAGGGTTAGGATGCTCCTGCTGTGAAGAAGGGACTGACAAGGACTGTCTTGGACAGTATTTTGCCGCAGCCCAGCAGTGTTGCGGGAAGAGGTGATATTAAATCAATAGCAGCAATGGTCAGAGACCAGCAAACTGCAGGGGTCCGGGGCCCTCCCGGGCGGCGCAAGCAGCGCTAGCACAGCTCTGCCGAAGGTTGCATCTGGAGTGGAACAGCTCCAAATCATTTTTATGGGTGATAATAAAAACGTGTTACCACATAATCAACACAAAACGGTGGCAACGGTATCCTTTTCATTAAAACAACATGTTTTAAATGAGCGCTCTGCTGATAAACGCTGTAAAAGATTTAAAGGCATGCACAGAATAATCCAGTATGCTCTTTTATAAATCGACTATCTATACTTAGCAGTCATTAAGGCTCAAACCATAGTAACAAGTTTGTTTTCCCTGGGCAGAAAATGATAGAGGTCAGGAAGTCTCCAGACTTGAAATTGCTGAGAAATTCTAGTTTTTATGATTAGGACTGAAGAAGTGCCCAAAAGAAATAAAGTAGAAAGAAGAGAGCTCTCACATCCGTGAGATCCACAGAGCCAAACTAAAGAAGGAAAAGCACAAGGGATTTAGTCACATTCAAAATCTCAAACTATACACAGTTCTTTCAACAAGGAGTGTCCTCTCATAAGCTAGCACAGCACATAACACAAACGGGGTCCTTATGCATTATTGCAATAGCACTGGAGCTATTAATCTATTTTCTGTCACGTTCTGTTTTTCTTAAGGCTGCCATTGCTGTAGTCAAGGGACTCGAGGAGAATTCCCACTTTCATTAAACAAAAAAAGAAAGTTTTTAGCCCTCTGAGTAAACTGCTGGAAAATGATACCACAGAGGCTCACAGCCAGAAAGCAAATTAGCAAAACGTGCAATGTATTAAAGTCTCAGTATTAAAGTCTTGGTATTTTCTAGTCAATAAGGTTGAGGTAGAGAGAGGGATAACACCAAGTGAAGAAGAACGTGTGGTTTTGATTGGAAGTCCTCCTTGCAAGCAGTGCCCACCTCTGTTGCTATTACTACTTCCAATACAAAAGTTATGCCTCTATGAAGAATGGAGGCAGAAAACATCCTAATGCCATCACATAAATGAAATCTGTCTTGATGCCATGGGTAACGTTAGTCCCCAACCACCCAGAGCAGGTACAGAGAACTAGCTGAAGGGCAGTGCTTGTGGTTGCTGCCTGTGGTGTCAGGAGGGCAGATCCCCGCAGAGGACACGAAGGCCTTTCCTCCCCAGCTTGGGCTGCATTGCACAAGGTGAAGGATGGCCTCGACTCAGCAAAACACTCAGGCTTTTGTCTTTTTGCACATATGGAAGCAAAAAGTCAAATCTGAGCCTAAATGGACATGCTGAACTGGAGCCTCTGGCAACAGAGGTTCCACCGGCACAAGGGCTTGTCTCTGGTTTCCAGACCCCACCTCTCAGATGCAGCTGAACTGGGTCAGAAAGCTGGAAAGAACTGAAATGGGGCCACGTCTCCTGCCAACACCGCAGCGGGAGACAGGCCCAATGCAGGAGACGGCGTGTGAACACGAAGGGAATGCAGGAGGGATGATGCACTGCACTGGCCAAGGAGCTCACAGGCCAGCGCCAGCGGCAGAGGTTATTGCCTGCAAAACTCACCCCAGGGCCTTTCGAGTCCCACAGAGCCGCCGGGCTCACCTCTGTACAGGATCTGGCGCTTGCTCTTCTCCCATGGCTCAAAGCCTGGCTCTTCGCTGTGGGGCCCGCTCACGCGTAGGGCCCTCAGCAGGGACATTAGTGTTATGTGCCTGAAGCTCCGTCCCAGCTTACTCAACCCACCTCCCCCTTTTCTATTTGCCAGCATAAACTTTCTAAACTTCAGACACATACCACATTTCTTGCGTCAGATCAAGAGCTCAGGCCAGGGACAATGGAAACGGGAGGAAGGTTTTCATCTTCTTGAGATGTTCAGTGTCAGAGGACTTTTTTTGGCTTGTAGTGGCTTTCAAGAACCCTGATTTGGTTGTTTCCACACATCAAAAGAAGATTTCACAAACACAGCCTCCTCCCATCATCTGTCCTCTGCTCGCATTCCTGATGTCCTGTAACTAGTAGGTGCTAGAAACAAGGAAAGAACAGCCGGGCTTCCAAAGATTTCAAAATTGATACAACAGGGTTCAGAATGCTTTTTCTTTGGATAAAAATCCATGGAAATGCAGGGGGAATAATCTGACATAATCCAGATGGATATTATTAATTAATAAACAGGGGATATTTGGTCTCTTGAAGCATTGGTGGAATTAACTCCCCTCCATCCCTCTCTAAAGAGGAGGGAAAGAAACTGCATGAATCTAGCTCATCAGCTAAAAATTTCAGTGTAAAATAAGATTCCCTTGATCCTGTAAAGACACAAGCTGATTAATAATGGTAATTGCATAACTTGTTGGACATATCTTTCTTTATAGCAAATTATTTGGCAAAATATAGGAGTTTTTTAATCATTCATCAAGACAGAGAGCTAAACAGGGAGTTTTACAAAATCTGATGGAGAATGGTATCTCTCTTGTAGCAATATGAAACCTGTTAACACAAGGCTCTAACACAGATGCAATTGCTTGGTTTCAAAAGCCAAAAGACATTCAGTAAGTGTCCACTAAAATCTGATGAACCAGGTGCCCAGTGAGAACCTGGGTAACTTCATCCTTATTACAACTTAGAGGCTTTGGCCAAAGGGGACAAGATAATTAGTGCATGGAGGAGTTTTCATTATGTTGATAAATTATGTAGGGAGCAATAGCTGATGTCATTTGTAGACCAAAAGGTAAGGTTTATGTCATCAGCTATTGCATGGAAGACAGAAATGAGGGCTTCTGCCAATCCATAGGTAGCACAGTTCACACTCTTTCTGCAAAAATATTCGGTTTTTTGTTCAGTCTTATAGGATTTCCAAAAAAGAGGATGCAAAAAGTGACTTTCATCAGCAGGTATCTTCTGGAGGGGAATCAGAGCAGAGAAGACACAAAAGCACAGGGTAGCCTACTGGTTTAGATGAAATGCAGGCAGTGTTCAGCAGATCATCAGACTGTTGAGGTTTTGCTTGAGAGAGCAGCAGTGAGGGAAGGACTGGCAGTGGTCCTACTGGGTCACTGCACTCTGAAGCACCTGGGGAGCTTCTCTGATATTCCTACACATTAGAGATTTACCTTTGCTGCTGTGAGCCCATGCAGCCTGCCATCACTGGTACCCTGAAGTGTCAGAGCCAGGGGACGAAGCTAGATGTGGAAAGGATCCAGCAATCCTTCAATGCCATGCTAAGAGCTCATCGCAAAGTGAAGTACACAAAGGAGCTCAGAGTGAAATCAGATTCCCCATCATTACTTTAAAACACCCGATAAAAATACATCAAAGCTATAACCTTCCATGCTCAAAATCACATCATTCTTCCCTGCCCAATTTATTGCTTGTCACCTGCTGGGGATGTAGCAGTGCTACGGATGTGGAGCCAGGCCAGCCTGAGATGAACTCAGTCTTGACAAAGTAATGTCTGTTCTCAGCAATGGCTTTGAGATCAGCTTTCTACTTCTCACCAGGTGAGGAGCCCTCAACTCTGGCTGAGAGATTCACATCAGCTAGCTCAAATAGGCTGAGATGCCTTGTGTGCTCTCCTCCTCCACTGGACTCTAAATGAAAAGCTGCAAGAAGAGAGCAGCACAACTGGAAAAGATAAAGGGCTTGGTCCTTTCCTGGCTCGCCTTGGTGCAAGCTGAAAAAAAGGACCCAAAGTAATTTTTCTTTTATGATCATACTTTCTTTATGAAGCTCCACTAGAATTTCTGATTGAGAATCAAGTGGAAGTTTGCATGTTTGGGCGCGGGATTGCCAAAGGATGTGAGCACTTGCGTCCCTTAGGCTCCTCGCATCCCTCCCTTGATGAAACCTAATTTCTGTCCACAAAAGTATTTTTCTTAAAAAATAGATTGTAAACAATGTTCCCAGGTTTTAAACACACCAAAAGCATTTCCTAATGTAGACATAGGATTTGCTTGGCAAATTAAGTTGCATGTCATAGGAGAAGAGAATTTTTCAGTTATTTTATGAAAATATTAAACCTATTTGACTAAAAATGACAAACTTGTAACTAAAAGACTTTGCGGGAGAGGATGGTGGAAAAGGAGGTCTTTAAAGACTTTTTGTGGTTCTGGCAAACAATTTACAGCATTGGCCAAACACATGGAACAGTCTTAGGGAACAGATTGCTCCTCCAATCCAACAGTGATAAGAAATAAGATCCAACAATTACTAGACTTGAGAACAAAATTATTTTAACCATGATTCTGAAAGACAGAAGCATGCCCAAATGAGAGAAAGGCCAGTACCTAAACTGCCTCAAGTGTCCTAATCATAATCATGATTAGTACTGATTAGAAAAAGGCCAATGAGATAGATGCAAAGTTCAGATATGAACATTGACACAAAATTCGGTTTGCCCACCCAGTTTTGGTTCATGGTTCACCCTTGTAAAAATCAGTTAGGAAGTTGCATTTTCTTCTCAGGGACATTTGTTACATTAACTGACCTACAGAAACTCAGCATTAAATTAAAACTTTTACAGGGATTGATTAAAGTTATTGCTGCTAGAAACGAGCTGGTTAATATACAGCTACCTGTGAAATAGCCCAAATGCTCCTTAAATTCAATGTGTTACTGGACCTGGAGAAGCAGATTCTGCACAGGGTCATTAGGAAACCTTAAGAGATGAGGTAAGCCACCTTCCTGTTCAGAACAGAAGGAAAATAAGTAACTGCAGGTGGCAATCACATACACAACACAGAAAATCCCTGAAAGTCCTTGAAATATCAAGCAGCCACTGATGTCCACTCTACAGAACCAGCAGCAGCCTCACAGCCAAGCAGCCGGGGTTTCCACCCCAATTTCTCAGCCATGTCACAGTACCATGAAACATTTTCTGTTCTCCAAATATTTCTCCACTACAGCAGGAAATTGTTTTATTGCATGTCAGAGAAACAAAAGACAAACCCCATAAAACATCCCAGACAGCTGCCAGTATTTCACATAGCTGCTTGGAAGAAGGGGAAAATATAGAAACATTTCATACAATGATTACATTAAAACTCCAAGTAATGGTGCTTTGTAATCAAAAGACAGGGTAGTGAAGGTGCTGCGGGGTAATCTGTTCTAAATAAATAGGGTGATTTCATATAAATAGCAATGTATTGATCAAACTCTGTGCACAGTACGAAGATTTTCTTTAAAACCTTTCAGAATCTTCTGCGTGGGGAATCACATTACAAGGAGTGTTTTCATGCAAAAAATATGCATGTCATTTATCAATCACACAGTGAATCAATCAGACACTAGATATGTAATGTTATCTCCCTGCATTAAAGCTGTAAGTGAAATGCCACAAACTTCTCAAAAGCAGTGTCAGGAGATAAGACTGGATTATATCAACTCAGATCAAATGCTGCACTCAAGCTCCAACCAATAGCTGAGATTAATACTGCACTGCCCGTAGCTCTGTGGTGGAGTTTATTAAAAGAAACTGGGTGAACAAAATAAGCAGAAATTTTTATGCAGCTGCCTGCTTTCCTGCTAGCACTACCTGCCGTGGGCAGCGGTGCTGGTCTCTCCCGACACTGCAGCTCTCTTGAGCTTCGGTGGAGTTTGTCAAGACTTAGTCTTGTGACACAGGAGGGCAGCATCAGGCTCAGGAAATCCAGAAAGGAAGGGCTGTACGCTCTTCCCGCTAAGAAGCTGTGCTGGCCTAAGGAGAAACCTTTCGTATGAAATAAAAGCAGGGTTCATTCTGTCCTCCCACCAATGAGGCTCCCCACTGGGTCAGGGGGTGCTGCAGTGATGTCAGGTAAGATGTCATGGGAGAGAAGTAAAGTTTGGCATATTGGGGCTTGGGGAGGGGGTAGTTTTCTTCCAACCTGCACACTTTCTTGTCCTTGACCCCAGGAGCAACACCATGCTCTCTGATGTAGATTTCCGTGGCCTTTAGATTTCAAGCTCAACACCACCAGTCAAGCTTTCAAATTTCTGGCACCCAAATGCGTCTGGTATCACACAAATGGAACAGGCCAACTCCATCCTGGGGAGATGGCAGGGTAACTCAAAACAAAGGAGATGAGGATAGAACTGGATTCCATCTCCCTTCACCTCTTTTCCTGCAGAAATATCTCCTACAGCCACAAGGACAACCTAGAGCAGCGTTAAGGAAAGCATGACACACGTGAAGAGTTTGTTCTGCTGCACAGTTCAGCCATGTCTCAGGGTGTCTCTCCTCCCCAAGGGCTATATAAGAACCGGTCCATAATGAGTCATTTTTCATTCCATTTGCTCTGTGTTTATTCTTGCTTCTCGCTTTCTGATCCAACTCTCATATTACAAAAATCAGAGGGTTACTTTTATTACCTCATTTGGACACTGATCTTACAAGTTGGATGAACCAACTCATACTTGTAATAAGAAAGATGAGACTATTTCTGGTTATATCCCCATTTTTTAGGGGGACAGCTATAAAAGCCTGCAGAACAGGAGTGGGGAAAGAAGAAACCACAGTTTTGTAGCCTCTTCTTCCATGGCTGAGTTTAAGTTTCTTTTAAGTTTCTTTAACTTGCCCTTCACAGCCACTGGAGGACAAACATGCATTTTACAAATCCTCACACATAACCAAGAAAGGCTCCTGGCTCCTGGTCCCCATTGCAGAGGTGTGAGGAAGAGATTGTTTTTCATTTGTCCCTAACCTACTCTGTTAAAGCAAAACTTCTCACCCAGCACTGATCTGCCCAGGTCCACAGTGCCTTCAGAGGTAGCTTTCCACATATTTGCTCTCACCCTTCGGCCTTGCAGTAATTTATAACAAGTCTACACACGCTCTACACGCCTCAAAGCCCTTACAGCAGGTGCCAGTGGCCTTACCTGCTTGAAGCTGACTGGCTACACTGAGATAGCTGATCTTACCCATTGCCATTCCCTGAGCTCATCATGGTCATGCTGGGCTGAAATTCAAGAGAGGAAAAGCAGCAAAGCTCCTCAACTTCAGCTGTCTCCAGAAGGAGCAGGACTGTGGCAGGAAAATCCGTCTTTGCTTATAGGAAGGATGAACTTCCACATCTGTCTTTGCAGAACAAGACAGCAAAAATCAGGGGGAGATCAGTCTCCAACATTGGCAAGGGATATGTGTGCCCATCCCATCACTCCTGCCTCCCTCTGAACCGCTTCAGGCTGTTGTGGTGAAATGAGACGTTACAAGAAGACAGTTTGGAATGCTGAGAGACAACTTCACATCCAGATCATCCAGCAAAATAGGGATCTTTCTCCAAAATCCAGAGCAGGAATGTGGACAACACTAAACAAATGCAAGCACCTTTTTAATGGAGGTAGCTATTATTGAATAACAACAACTGAGGTCATTACATTGCTACATAGATCAAACTGAACTCAAATTAACCTTGAAAAAAAGTGTGAATCAGCATATTTCTCTTGTGTACAGTACCGGCATTTGTGTAATGCTGCTTCACTCTCTATTTAATTGCTACAGTCAATTTTTGCACAGCACCCACAGCTTTTCAAAGTGGAAGCCAAAAGATTGATAATGACATTGCTGGGCTGTGCTGCAGAAGGCATCCTTGCAGAGACAGGCTCTTTAGTACTTCACAATAGAAAGAAATAACTCATTTTGCTCTGTAAAAGTAAACCATTTGATGAGCTTTGCTCCCAGCTTAGGTCTCTGTGGGAGCATAGGAAAGTCAGAAGGAAACCCATCACAGCAACAACACAAATTGCCTCAGTGCAACAATAAAACAGAGACAGGATGCACTGTGCCCAAGACCGAGAGCTGACAAGAATCAAGTTACCCAAAGCCCCACACTCAAAAAGGCAGAAGGTGTGGTCTTGGCTATGGCTGGGACTGAGGCAGTACCAAAATCCTTCAAGTGCCACCTCCAGGGTCTGGCTGGCTACATCCTGGCACTGAATTTTGCAGGCATCTGCCTCACTGTCCTCACATCGGAACGTCTGCAAGACTATGCAGTCTTCAGCCATCAACACTATGTTTGCTGATGATGACTCAGCTCCCTCCTGAACGCAGAGCAGGTTGCAGCCAGATGGCTGCCAACACAGGAAGCATTTCCTAAGGACAGCACGTCAGATTTGCCAGTCAGGAGACAAACGCCAGTTGTTGCACAACAAGTGTCCTAGGTTAGAGTAGAAGACAATGTGCTTCTGCCTTCACTACAGGTCCCATGCAGAAGGCAAGCAGGCAGCACTTCCCAAGTACCGTGGGCAGCTAGCAGTTGGTGTCAACACCAGAGAGCAGATTGCTTTCAGGTGATGGGAATATCACCCCATTTAAACCAGCTTCATATCTGTAAGACAAACCCATTGACCTGGGCGCAGTTTCACTCTTGGGCTAAGATTTCTTGAGGGGATTTGGGTAGGTAGGACCTCCTTCCTCCTCCATGAAGTCCTGCCAGGGCCTCAGCTGAAGTTGTCATTAGCCTCTCACGCTTTGTTACCTGACAAAAGTGCTGAGCAGCACAAGCCAGCAGAGTGTGGGCACTCTGATGTCAGAACAGTCTATCATTTTCCAGTGAGCCAGATAGAGAAAATCCTGGAAAGCAAAGGAAGGTACAGCTGGCTACAGGCTGAGCATGGGAGGGCTGATTTACGTCTCTCTGAGGCTGGTCTCATGTCTTTCTTGGATTTGGGACTGCACACGCAGAGGTCAGTCACCAACCCCCCTCTCCTCTCCAAACGCCTCCAGTTCCTCCCTGCCAAAGAACACCCACCTGCCAGGTCCCGCTGCTTGGAAAAACAATCCAGCTCATCTTTGTCCTTTGCACCACAACAGTTGTTTTAACTCGAACAATTCTTCTCCCTAGAATTTCATTCCCCCCACCTCTTCATTTTCATGCAGTGAAATGTAACTGTGAAGGCTTTGAGGAAGTTCCAGACAACATTGCTCACTCCATTTCAGCACAGACAATTCCCAGATTACCATAATATCATGCACTGGCCTCAAAACCACCACACATCCACCACCCCCCCTCCAGAAAGGTTTCTCCCCAAATTCTTTTATGTCATTGATAACCATCAGTTAATGAATAATAACAGCAGTACATGCCTTAAAGGGACCAAAGCACTATATCTAACAGCCAGGACTGGGCTGTCACAGGAGGGACCACAGATCAAAGGGGAATGACTGACTCAGCTGCTTTGTTGCTAGACTGGAACAATTTATCTGAATCCCAGTAGGTAGAAATTAGAACAATTTGCAGAAAAAAAAACCACAACATGAAGGTCTCCCCTTAACATTTGTCTCCACTAAACTATGCATGAAAGCCTCCCATCTTTCAGAACAGGGATAAAAAAGCAGGACTGGATAGCACTTGAAGAGCAGGCTAATGAACAACTGTTCTTAGAAAAATCTACATACTGTTACTCCTCTGTTATGCACTCTACGTTAGTAAGGTTTGTACAAGGCATTTTTAGCGAGAGAGACCAGAATCAGAGTCTGCTTTTCTCCTGAGCCAGGGGAATCACTGTTTTACATCCCCATGTTATCAACTAGCTGAAGGCAAGAGATTTTTTCATACAGCTCTGTCTGCCCTCTGTTTCTGAAGCAAAACCCGAGCCAACGTGATCCAGCTGAGAGCAATGAGCTATTTATTGTTTATTAGCAGCTGCACACATGTGACAGCAGTGACTGTGGCCCGAATATACCACCGCATGGCAGTCAGTGAGCCCATCATGAGAGCCAGGCAGCCGGAGGCAAAGTGGACACAGTGTGAGGGCAGGCTTGTACCAGGCAAACACAAGCGTGATAGCAACACATGGCATGTTATTTCTCAGGTCTGAGCATTATTTAGGAGGAGCTGAGCAGCTGGAGGGAAGAAGAGAGGCAGAGATGCAGCTGCATGGGAATTGGAAGGAGCTAGGCTAGAGGTGAGCAATGCCCATTTGCACAGCAGTGCTGCCCTCGGTTTCTGGGGCAGAACCACTGCCACAGCGTGTTCCTCGCTGTGGACAGAAGGACAGACACCTGATCTCTCCAGGGCTGCCAACTCAACATCTTTTTCACCAGCAACTCTTGGAAATTTTTGCCAAATGGAAGAATAAAGGCAGGTCCTTACCTTGGCCTCCAGTGTGTTTAGCCTCTCGGTCATATCTGCTAGTCTTGTGCAGTTCATGCATTCTAGAAAGAACACAACAAAATGATGTAAAATTTCTACATACTTTGCATTTTAATCCATGGCTTTCAGTCTGCAGACCCTGATCCCTTTTTGATCCAAGGCACACAAAAAAGTGATTCAAGATCAGTTATGGGGGGAAAATAAGTATTCAAATCCATTGCACAGATGAACAGCCACAACCATGTTACATGGACCTTGTTTGGGGATGTTTAGTGGGGTAGACTGTGAAGCCAAGTTCCCAATAGGTAGAAGGTAGACGAACAAAAAATTAGTTTTAAAACTTTTCATGGTGTCAACCAGCATGACCTGTTGTCACCAGCAGAGACGCTTGTTCTGCTACTGGTGCAAGTTGGTGTGGCACATGCTCCCACCTCACAGGACACCAGGGTGCACAACCACTACTCCATTTAGCTCTCTACTGTACCCTCTCCTATACTGTCCTCGTCAAATACCAAGGAAAGCAACAAATATACAAAATGCCCATCTCTGTAAAGTCCTGCTCCACCCCTGCACTCCCAGGCCCTGTTACCACTCCCACAACAAATCATCTGTCTCAGTGACAGCAAGAAAATCCAAGACAGACCCCAGGGCTGATGCAGACCGGAGCTGCAGCCCGAAGTCATTTCCATCTCACTGTGCTGCATAGAAGCAACAGATAGGCAGCAACCACCAAAGGGGTCTTGACAGGATGCCTTAGCAAGAACAAACATTAACATAATGGGCTCTGAGTGCAGTTTAAAATGATTGCTTGCTACAAAGGACACCACTTATCTAAACAGAAGGCCTGCTGCTTTTCCTCTGTTTTCATTTCAGCAGTTTTAAAGTGAGTGGAGGAGGATAAAGCCCTGAACAGAGATTTAATCAACAAGGCACTTTCCCAGCACTTTGCAGCAGTGTTGAACTGCCTGCTCCCAGCTCTCGGAGAAGCCTTCCAGACTGGACCACTCGCCTATCACGACTTCTGAAGTGCAACAGTTTTTAAAAAGGGAAAATTACTTGCAGCATGAAGTATTTCAGAGAAAAAAACCATCCATATTCAGATGATGAATCGCTGCCATCTCATGTCCCACAAAGGAGAAATACATCCCTGTGTGCATTTCTGGGCTCCTTAAGGGCAGAGCCAGCTTTCATTGACTGGCCATGGAAGAAGTATTTAATTCTGGTATTTCTATAGGGCTGGGGATGTTGACCTGTAAAATTCTTGAGCCCCTTAATAGACCATTCAGGTGCAGCTCAGGCTGAGGTTGTACTGATGCAGGGGATGTTGAGTAAACCCAGTGCCTACCTATGGCAAGGAATGAGCTAACATGGGGTTTGGCCTGACTAAACATCATCCCGACACCTAGGCCTCAGTTGTCATCCCCAACAAGCTTTGTCCCTTTTTTCACAAGGAGCCCCAAGGAATCTCTCCAATCTTCACCTGCAAACACTTTTCAGTTTTATGAAGCACATGGTATGTACTGACGGCTCTCAGCCATGCAAAGATTTTAGCACATGGCTTGGAGGGCCAGGAAGCCTGGCTGCTCCACATTAGTGATTTACAGTCTAAGAAGATTGCTTGAGTGCTAATGGCAACCAAGCACCCGTTGCATAAACCTTCCAAAGAAATTCTCTCCTTGACCCTCTATGAGGAGCTGCGTGGCTTCCCAAAGGAGCTAGACATAGAGCTTCCACCTCATGATACCCAACATTTTGCAGACAAAGCACCTGATGGTTCAGGAACACTTAGACTGAGGGATTTCCTCACAGGTTAATACTGGCATGGACTTTTTTTACCCAGTAGGAAATAACATTTGTTTATTTTTATTCTCCGCAATAGGTCTTGGGCAATATTTTTTGGCTTGAATTGGCCCATGAATACGCAAGTGCCATAAGCATTGTCCCACAGGGAAGGAAATGGGTGAGGCTTGTTTGGTCTAGATCTGCTTGTGGTGTGTAAAACAGGGAATTTCGGTCTGCATGTAACTGGCTTCGTGCTTCTGATCTTGCGCATCCCCCCAGAAAGATAAGACTGAATAAATCCAGCACTCCCAAGAGCCAAAAGGCGTACCAGATGTGTTACAGAGCAAATAAAATATGGAGTCCTATTCTCCCTTCTGCTGGCTTGCACATATTAAAAACTCCCCTAGGTTTAGAGAGACTGACTTGAACTGTCTGAAAACCATCTTTGTGCATAATTTGAGATGGATTGATCATTTAAGCTCTCTTTGGAGAGCTCAGCTCATAAAAAAGAGCTTGTAGTACCCCTCTGCACAGGGGTGAATCAACCAGCTCCCGGGGGGAGGATACTCTGATTGTCTCTGCCGGACAGAGTGTACAAACAGCACCAGTCCAGCAGCCCTCTCTGCTCTTGAAGAGTGTCTCAAAGAGCCCTCTCAGCTTCGTTTGCAGCACAAAAGGTTAGATTAAATGAACAAAATGACAGAAGAGGGGAGGAAGCAGACGTGCCACTGCATGGTGAGATTTGTACTAATATCTTCTTTATGTCAGTGATACCTGCTAAAACATATGGAAAACACAGCCCAGGTCAGAAAGAGAACTACTTAAGCTCAAGTTAAATTTGAACTCTGATCCTTTCCTTTGTGAAACACCTGGAAACCCAGATCAACACCCAAGGTACTTAGCCTGGACCCAAAAGACATTTAACTAATCCAGGAAGTGGACGTCCTAATGCAAAAGATCTTCTTACTAAGGCAAGCCGTCCTGCCAACAAATCCTTGTGACATTTAGTTAGCTAACCAACAGACGGATGATGCTTTCAAACACAGAGATGACTGCTCAGTACTGCAGTTACAGAAACTACATTCAAAGCTCGCTCACAAAACACTGGGGACCAGGCTGCTTCAAGGTCTGGGGTCGTTATCCGTCCTTGCAGAAAGCCTGAGAATGGTGGTGACAAATCAAGCTAATAAATGTCTTCCCTGACTACTATGCACTGAAGTATTTAGTGTCTAATCCTGATGGCTGGTGGTTCCAAGGCCTGGGACTGTGAAGTTGAATTTCCTGATCAGGGTGAAAGCAGTCTGATTTACTAAAATGAGCTTGAGAATCTCACATCATTTTTTCACATGTAACGAATATAACATTGGGGCAAATACACATACTCTCTGACCTGGAACTCCGGAGCAAATACTTTCTGTATCTGCAGAAATCCATCACTTGTTGCTACACAGAACGACAGTTTATTTCCCTCATATTCCTAGTTGGCAGATTTGTATTTTTCCACCTAAACTCTGAAAAAGGAGTTGTGATTTCACTCTATGAAGCCCAACCTCAAAACACATGGTAGGATTTGTTTTAGAAATATTCCAGCAGGGAGGATAGATAATTGAGATAATGAACATGAGACTGTACCAGCATATCGCATGACACCCAGTCTGTCTCCACAATGTCTCACTGTTACTGTCCTAGCACACTTCTCCCTTCCTGTCCTCCCATTCCCCCTCTGCAGATGCATTGGTAAAGCAATGCAACTGGAGGGAAAGAAAAGTCTAATGTATCAGAGATGTGGTACACTCCACATGCCCGAAAATAACAAGTCATGTACCCTGTGCCAGCAGTGACCCACTTAACCCTGATCCAAAGGTTGATACATTTGACCAATCTTTGATTAAAGGCTGAAGCCAGCGCCTCCAGCACTGCAGCTTTGCAAACAAGCATCAGGCTCTAAGCCTGCAGCTTCCACTCTGGATACACTCCTACAACAAGCAATTTACAGCGGTGAGTGACTGACTTCAGGTACCTTGCTAACTTGGCATTCCTGCTTTGCAGGGCTCGAGCAGCGTTTGCATAATTTCATGATTAAATAGCTGCATATTTCAGCTGCTCAAGACTGAAAGCCCCACAAGTCTTCAAACTCCTCACTCAAACTGAGATTAACAAGAAAGGCGTGATAACGGCTTTATATCAATGGGGCTCTAATGATTTCAGCACAATTATTGCAGTGGCACTGAGGGGAGTCAAAAAAAAAAACAAAAACAACAAGCCAACTTTCACCACAGGGCCGCAGGTCAGAGTTTTGCACAAAACAGCAAAGAAACCTCTTGGCATCTCAGCCCCATTTCTCAGTTCTGACAGCCCACGCTCATTTGTATACCCAGAGTCTCTGCAGAATATTAAAAGGGCTTTTGGTTTCCCTACAGCCAGATGCTCAGTAGATATAAATTGCACAGCTCAACTGAAGTCAAGGGATCAAGGCTTCGTCTCTCTTTTTCTTGATGGATTACTTTAAAATTCATATTTCAGAGGAGAGGTGGAGGAGGTGGTTTATAGCATATGAAAGGGGAGAGAATTCTGGAATCACATAGCCTTTGTTTAAACAAATAAAATCTTTGACAGCCAGTTTTTTCAGGACCATATTTTGCCATTACAAGAAACTTCAACCTTGCAATGCAATGGGGTGTAGCACACAGTCAGGCTTCAGGACATAAGAATTGCGTTTGCAGCTCATGCTTCAACCTGCTCGGGACTCTAAACAATGCACTCCTCTCCTCGGAGTCTCACTTTCCTTTCATCCTTTGTTAGTGTAATGTTTCTTCTGTAAAGGACCCAACGTCAGAGGATGAAAAAGGACCAAATGTTACATACACACAGAGAAATAAATTAGTATATTTGATTTCTGTGATACAACCTGCCTGGCAGCTCTTCTCTCTCCAACGAAGTCCACCACTTTCATTGCACTTTTCAGAAATGGACATGCATGAAGGGGACACACTCGGTTAATCTCCAGGTAGGGGGAGCAAACCAGAGCTGCAGCAAGGCTACGCCAACAGCCCATGTTTAGCGCGCTGGGAACCCAACAGCTTTAACTCTGCACCAGCAATGGCACAATCAGGACGACTCAGAGCAGGTCGCATGCACCACACTGTTATGGTTTGGGTTGCACTGTCTTACAAATCAGTAACACACAACTTGAGTGGGTCCAGTTTGAAGAAAATTTTGTCTTTCAAATGAAGCAGAAGACCAGCTTTTCTCAGTTAGTAGACACCTTTCTCCTGGCCAAGTTCAGAGTAGTCTCTGGACAAACCTGGAAGAGCAGAGATGAAGTCAGCTAAATTAGCCCAGGCAACTATGTTTCTTTGCAAGAAGAAACCCATGAAGCTCGAAACTCTCAAGGGAAATAGGAAGCACAGCTAATTTCTTCTGTCAGCTTGGTGAGCACTCTAGACGTTATGCACCAGAGATGTATTTTGACAATCTAGAGATAAAGCACCAGATCACTGACCCCTCCATCCACTTGTTGCCACACATACACACAGTATAGCCAGCAAAAAAACCAGTGACACTTTCAGACTCTGGCACAGAAGAAATTTCAAGTCAAATTCCACAGTAGAAATACGAACACAGATCTCCTGTGCCCACCTAGGTGGCCCTCAGCAGGGGACAGCCAGCCTGGGCTTGCATCTGCACCCCTCTTTAATTTGTCTGATTTGACCCTTCCAGCCTTTTTACATGGATACTGAGTTTCCCTAAGTAGTTTATGTTCTGGCCCTTTGCAAAAGCTTTCGCCAGTGCTTGTGAAGGATAGCAGGCCCAAGCCATAAATCACAGCCAACCTGGGATCTGTTTTTTCAAAACGTTTCCTCTAATGAGAGTCAGATGTTGGCTAGATAAACTTTATTAATTGTACTTGTTTAGAATCAGTCATGTCTGTAGCTCTGTAACAGGGCTGGAGCATGTGAAAGGCAAAGAGCTGACAGCAACCATGGAGAGGAGGAACACTTGTGTCACCCAGTAGCCTCTGGTCTGAAGAACAAACAGGAATCAAAGGTCTGGAGAGCTGCGGGAGGAAAGGGCTCCTACTGGGATATCGTACGCCCTGGCCACGGCTCAGGTCCCAGTAAGCTGGAGCAAGAACTGTTTCTCTGTAAGGAGAAGCTCTCAGAGTTTTGTTTAGTGTAGGATCATTAAGAGTCTCTCAGTTTGCTGCCATGATATTTACTTGTGGCGTGCATTGCAAATTATCACCTTTTGGCGAAGACAGTGGCAAGGGAAGGGCCCCAGACGGCCGGGGTCTCTCAGAGCAGTGATGCTGGAACAGACAGTCCAAGACACCCAACCGAAAAAAGAAGAGCTCATTAGGTCCCTCCTCCCACCAGCATTTCAGTGTGTTCAGCTGCAGGGGAAATCTGTATTGCTGCTGAACTGCAAACATTGCATGCTCCAACCTAAGTGTGCATAGACTGGACACGCACAGGACACAACCACATCCTACAGCCTTGTATTTATAGAGCATGCTCCCTTCTGCTTCCACTGCACAGAGACGGCTGAGCAAGGCCAGGTCTCACCCATGGGGAAACGTGAAAGGAAGGACAGAGGGAAGGGAGAGACCATCTTCCTTTTTGCCCCCTTTCTGGGTCAAACTACTACTGAAAACCATAGGCTACTCACTTCCAACAACCAGTTCCTCTAATCCCAAGTTCAAAACCAGTACTAACAAAGCCCCACATTTCCGCTCAGCATGACCGTTAGTGTAATTAAAGTATCTCACAGATAAGGAACTGGAGGCTCAGGGAAATTTAAAGACTGTCTCATTGACCAAAGAGGGTTTGTTCTCTCCCACAGTTTTCACATCGGGATTTTGCAGGATGGAAAGTTTTATTTTCACCTGTAAATTGTGAGTTATTAGGCTGCATATCAATATGAAACAGAACACCTATAGAATATTTTTGCCTTTTTACCATCATTACAGATAATTCACCATCTCTGCTAGGAGACCCCGATCACTGCCAAAATTTCTCCATTTGTAATCTCTCTCTCTTATATCTCTATTATAATAACCCTTACCCTTAACTTTACTGGCTATCTTTAAAAAGCAGCTCAAATTTCCTTTCTTATGAGAACTGCTATCTGATCTTTTTCTGCTTGTAAAATATTCATACTTCATTTTCATGTCTACTTTCTTCTACCTTCTTAAACAGGAAAAGGCTTTTTTCCCTGAATAAGCAATAAATATTTTTTTCATTATCACGATATTCTGTGATTTTGAAGCATCTGTAAAAAAAAAAACTGAGCAAAACTGAGTGAAAAGAAAGTTTACCACAAAATGCACTTTTGGAGTAACAACTACTATTTGAGAACCCACATAAAATTTGGTACATGGTTTCAAGTGAAAAAAATGGGTGCAATGTTTTCAATTTTTGCAGTATTTTATCTAGATTTTAAAATTATTTTCATAGTTTCTTAATGACATGTTTCAGTCTTAAATTTTGAAATAGCATTTATTTCAAACCTCACCTAAATTAAAAATGAAATGAACTAATTAAATAGTCTTAAGTGAAATTAAATAGTTCACTTTGGGTCAATTGAAACAATTTGGGTTGACCCAAAACCATATTTTAGTTATTACGTTGTGTCAAAACCTTAAAAATTTCCATTTCAGTTTCTCCCAAATCATTTTTCTTTCCAGTTTTTTGGTTTGGCAAATGAACCCAAAACCCCTCTATTATTCGCCCAGGTCTATTCTTAAACAACTCACATCACTCACATTGTTTTATTTAAAATTTCACACATGCACACTCCCACACCACTAACTAATTTTATACATAATTGCTCTCAGCCTGGGGATTTGTGCTCTTTCACAGCGCCAAAGATCTATTTTGCTGGTTAGGCCTGTGCTCTGTTAGCATATGGAATTAGATCATGATCATTTATTCACAGGCAACCACGAGTTGTGAGATCCGTGTTCAATCCATCTTTATCTGTCAGAGTAAGGTTTAGCAGGGAATGGCTGGATTTTGATGCAACACGTTTTGCTAGAAATGTATGATTTATTGTTTTTAGAAACACCAAAGACATTTTACCAATGTAGCCCAGCATAGTTGCCTGAAGACTGAAATGACCCTGATAATAAAGATTTTACCTATCCAGCATGAGTTTGTTAAAGCCTTGCTGTCTGTGGAACCACTAAACATTGTGCTCCCAAGCAACGCTGGTGGTACTGTGGGTGCTTAGTACTTCTGACATTGTACAAAACAACCCTCCCGTGAGCCCTTTACTCCCCTGCTTCACCACTAGATCGCTGCCTGGCTCTAAAGCCCACTGAAGCAAATAAAAAGACAGCAAATAAAGACACATAGGTAGTATGAACAATATGTATATACAAACCTCTCACCGCAAGATAGGGCTATATGCAAGCTAGTTTGAGTCCCCAAATTAAAAGGAGGGAGCCCACATGCCTTCCTGCCAAGGAAGCCAAGGGCACAGAGCCCACAGGGGCTGGGGCTCCTTCCCAGGGGAAAACACTCCTTCTATAGCTGGTCCAGTCCTCACTACGCCAAAATCCAGTGTCTGATACCAACCATCATTGAACCAGACTCATTTCTCTATCACTCCCCGATCTATGACATGGAGTGATACTTAATGGGACCTGACCCCAGTCCAAGCACACATGGGAACCCCACTACGCCTGAAAGTTCATCTTGAATTGAGATGGTCTCACATCCCTTACAGAAGAGACTGTTTTTCCCTGCTGGGAGAAGCAATCAGGGGGAAAATAGAGTCAAAATATGGCGTAATGTAACATGAAATAAGGAAGCAGACAGGACAAAAGGAAACATTTGAATCGAGGCTCACCAAAAAGTCTGGAGGGACTCTTATAATATTGGTTCTGCACCTGTGTATCACAGGTCAGAGAATCTCTCACAGTCTCAAGCCAAACAACGTGTGCTTAACTGGAGTATGTCTTTCGGAAAGACACTCTAGAGCCAGACAACCTAGGTTTCTTTAGTGAACTGCATCCAAAGTTAACCATTGTATAAAAAATATGCATCTTGTTTCCAGTCTGGATTTCTGACACTGAGTTCTACCCCTGCTTTGAGTTTTATTACACTTCAGCCTACAAGGCTGCAAGAGACCTCTAGGGTTAGATGCTTCCTCTCTGCACAAAGTCCCTGTAACCCATAAACATGTTACATTTAGGATGCTCAGTCAAGCACTAGTGGCTCCTCATCCAGAACATTTAGCGCTGGCTTCCTTTAGCCAAGACAAAAAATTAGCTGAAAGACCAATAAGAAAAACAATTGTTTAAGCAACTGAAAAGGATGGTTTGAATTCAGAAGAATTTGGCTCTCTGAACATCAAAATACTATGTTTGCCCACGCTTTCTACAACACTCATGCTTTCTACAGCAAATACACTCTGATGATTATTATTACTATTGCCAGGGGCACTTTTGCAAAGCTTTGATTTCCCATGTCAACATTTCAGCTTCAGGTTCAACCCACCGTGGTTTGTCCATTCTCCCACACTTCACTCCTCCCTGGGGCTCTGGCACAGCATCCCACAGCCCTTGTTCAACACACTATTTCTCTGCACAAGGCTAATGACTGTCACTCAGCACTTGGGAGCTGGAGTGAAATGGTTCAAGGATACAAGATAGTCAGTTTCTCGAGGACCATTACTCTGCCTACTTCTGCTAATTAGCCTTTGCTGGCCTTTATCTAAATCCTTCTGAGCCCTGCAATGGTCCTTATAGATCTGAGCAGCAGAAAGAGGAATCCCTTCCACATTTCTCTGCAGCTGCGATTTTGTTCTCTGAGACACCCAGGGACACTGGGGAGTCAGGAGACCCCGCAAATCCCTCATATCATCTGGTCCCCATAACATGAAGAACAAGGTAACACTTGCATCAGATTGGTGGCTAGCACAAGGCTGTGCACAGGACTTTTTGGTTTTTGTTGTTTCCTTGTTAACTTCTGGGTGAAGAAAAACTAATAAAGGAAATACCCACTTGGGGTTAGCCAGGCACATTTCCTTTTCAGTTTCAGATTTTTAACTCTGCAAAATAGCTACACCAGGCTACTTCTCTAACTCATTTTAGCATGGAAAATCAGAGGATATCCATAATCAAAATGCTTTCCAGAATTCCCGCATCCTATTATTTTAACCCAAAAGTCACCCAAATGCTTCCCAAATCTGGGGATCCATTTACTTCCTGATGGGCCCAAGCCCTTATTCACAATTTGCCTATTTACGCTTTCTCTGATTTATAATATCTATACAACAATGAGCACCATAGCATGTGTCCCCTAAGAGACATCATGCTGGTGGTAGTTTGAGGAGCTTCATTTTGAGGTTCTAGCTGCCTCCACCTTGAAACTCTTCTAAAAAATGCCTTAAAGGGCAAGTTTAGACCCATGAATGAAGCATCATGAATCTCCCAGCATCCGGGGAGATTTCTTCTGGAACATGGCAAGTATTGGGTAAGGCTGGGCGTCAGCCAATCTTCTCTCCCACGCCTGTCACCCCACGCACTCAGCCTCAATATTATGTTACTTTTACAGCTGTGGAGGATTTGACAATGAATTTTGACCCTCCCTCTGAGCACTGATGAGGAACAGGGAAAACAGCCAACGAGTCCAAAATGGACAAATGCAGAATGGCGCAATTTGTCTGCAATACACCAAGACGGAACTGGATATCTCCAGAGACACCTTCATCCCCCGCAACCCCACACCTTCTTCTCACAACAGCTCAGTGTCAATAATCACTTCTGAGCACCAGGCAACAATACACCGGCAAATAAGCTCAGACCAGGGCTTCAGAATTACACAACTAGAGGATAGCTTCAGAGGCTCGATGCGCAATCACTGGTGCCTGCTGCCACATGATGCCACTGGCAATAGGAATGATGTCAGCACTTTCAAACAAGCACAGGGCCAGATTGCAACTGGAAGGAAGAACCATAGTTCTCCTGCAGTCAAAGGTTTTTGTCCTAGGTTTTGTACCTACTGACAGTTTAGCCCCAACAGCACAATCAGGAAACTTGAGGGCACTTAAATCAAATCTCTTAACTGTTTAAGTTCATCTTTCTCTATGAAATGTGTCTGGAAGACACTCTCAAGCACTTCACCAAAGTTAATTGCCCAAACCCAAACCATCACAGCCCACAAATCCTTTAAACTTTGAGAACTGACTTAATGCTGAACAGCTGCCAGGCACTCATTTGCTTGCAGCCACAGGAACAGCTTTCTTATCAATAAATGGGGAATCCTGTATGCAACACAGAGTAATGGCAATGGAAATGACTCAGTCAAATGCTGCTGCTTTGAGATTAGGATATGCCCAAGAGGTTACAGGCAGCAAAAAAGTGCTAAGTGCAGCTACAGGCCAAGCAAGATGCACGTTCAAAATAAACAATGAAAAAGTCCCCTTCCAGAAGCGTGAGGACAGCCAGCATGGGGGATGCTATAAAAATGTCGACGTTTGCTATAAATTGCTATGCTTCGAAACCCAAGACACTACAGTTTTCCTCAATAGGAAATCACTGGGCTATCTCCAAAAACTGTTGGTAAATGAGGACTTCAATGGTGACAATTGCATCAGTACAAAAGCAATCTCCTATTTTAGCCCAATTAGTGCTGTGCTAAATCATCAGCCCAGGCCTTGCCTTTTGCAGTTGAGAGAGACACATCTGTGAGGCTCTTCTGTTGCATGTGGTTTATATTACACTCTAGCACAATATGCATAAACTAACGCTATTCTACACTTACACAGCACCTCATCTGGAAATCTGAAAGCGATTTATGAATGGTGGGCATCTGTGACATTTTACAGATGGAAATTGAGGCACAGAGGGATTCAGTAATTAGCCCCAGACTTGCACAATGAGTCAGCTGCAGAACAGGGCCCATTATTTGTTGTGTAGTAACATCTAGTGTCCAAACACAGAGGGAGACAAGTCTTTCCCCCAAAAAAGTGTACAAGCATGCCCAAAAATATCACCCATGTCTGCATTCAGACCAAGACTGTTGAGGAATAGTCGGTGTGAATGAATATCCTAAAGCACAGTCTCCCCTGGTAGACAGGTCCCTCCGTTCTTGTAATACAAATGCAGGCCAGAGGAAGGGTTAATATGCCTGAAAGTTTGTCTGCTTTTTCCACATCAGTTGATCTAATAAAAAAGATTGATTCTCCCCGCAAATCTGGCCTCACTTTAACAAATCATTTGATTTGACACAAAGGACTATATTCAGATAGTTTAAATTCCACTTTAGTCCCTGAAACTAAAGTTTCTGATGGGCTGAATATTTAGAAACAGCCAATAGGAAACACCAGGTAGAGACACCCACCTTGGGTAGGGTTGAAAGTGCCTGAGTGTGGCCAGAAGCATCTGCAGATCTCTCTATACTGTAGTGCTTATGAGCCTACGAGGAATGTCACAGCGTTACAGAAAACAGACAGCCTTTTCTACACCTTCTAGAAATACAGCAGCAACTCACACTTCTGATGCACTTCAGTGCATAAGCATAACACCATATTACCTTCCCACCTTGCCCAAGACAGTGGGCCAGATGCCTGGAGTGACATTCCCAAGGTATTGGGATGCAGATCATCAAGGGGTAGGCCCATGACAAAATTCAAGTAATCCAGGCACTTGCATTAGAAAATTTTCAACTTCTTTAGCTTGAAAAGAGAAAAGCATCCACAGCCAGATCTCTACTGCAATTTAAAACAGACCTAACTTTTAGCTCTCCATTATTCCTTCTTGGTCCTGCCTATATCAAAGTTAATGAACATTGCATTTGGAAGGAGCTGATTTTACAGTGCTCCTGCCCTTGGTCTATCTGTTCTCTACTTATCTGGCATGTTTCCTTCTAAAAAGGAGAAGAGCAAATCCTCATGTTGTTCGGTGCCACATACACCCTACACTGCACAATTTTTTTTATCTAGTCTCCGGGAAAGTTGTGGAATCTCTCCTGCGTGTTTCATTGTTCATTTCAGAATAGTCATCTCCCCTCCCCAGACCTCAGAGAGCAAGGCCCAACCACGCTCCAGGCAATACATCTCTGCCTTGCTGTCTGGCCCCATACTTCCAAAGAGTTTAGCCTACATCCTAAAAAGCAATGTAGGATTTGGAAGCTAAATGACTAAGAGCAAACCATAGCAGGAAACCTCTTCAAACACAGGACAACTAGAAGAATCCTAGGCCAAACTGCTGATAAGGAGGATTCCTTGCACAGTCAAAAAAAAACAACTATAAAAACCCAGCCAATATTCTCTAACCCCCATTGTCAGGTTATGAGAAGGATAATAGCATCAGTTAGATTTTGCCTAGATGAAACCTTAAAGGTGCATGGAAGTGTGCAATGGAGTAAGCCACATTTTTAAATAATATAATATCTTATCTCCTCAGAGGGCCATGATGTGCAGGGGGCAGGACTACTGCCCTCTACGGACACAGAACAGGGCAGATTTTGAAAAGGGCACAGCCACCAAGGGAGAAACTGAAGCACAAAGTGAAGCGAGACCAAGGAAACAAATCACCACTTTAAAAAGACAATCCAGAAACCAGACTAGCCTGTGGCGGGACCAATAATAAGGAATGCAGAAGATTTAGATGCAATTCCTGCCGACGAAATGCTTTCCCATGTGTCCTCTCCAATATGAGAGTCAATGCGATAAGTGCATTCATGTGCCAAGACATGTCCAAGTAACAGAGAGGAGTAAACAATAGCACCCCCAACCATGGAAAAGAATATGAAAGAGAACAAGGATAGAAACAAGAACTGAAGGATCTTTCTCTCCCAGAAGGGCTGGGACTGACTTGTCTGTTCAGACATTAATTTTTTCCTGATATAGTAAGAACTAAGAATTTCAAGGAAAGACCTGAAGTCATTATGCATTCCAAATACCCTGTGGCCTCCACAGCTGGGAATAGGTGTTGGGCATCTTCAGTTTCAGGGTCCTACCCAAGGGATGCAGCACTGCTGGTTCGAGAGACAGCCTTCCCAGGGTGCCATCTCTGTCCTGCTTGGCTACTGTCTGCTCCAGGTGTGCCCAGGACAAATGGCTGACTCTACACTGAACAGCTGCGGTTAATGAGGAATCAGAGGCATGTTCTGTAACATCCATAGGCAGAGCACACAAAGAGAGAGGAACTGCATCTAGAGCATGAAGCATGTCTGCAATAGAGGTAGGGGCAGAAAGACAGATGATTGTCCTAATTTAAGGCTTCATAGGAGCTTTTGGGCTATGGGACGGTTATTTTTCTGCTGAGTATGTGTTCAGCAGGGAGAACAAAGAGGCAGATCAGTGCAAGCACTTCATACCCTTGCCATACCGCTGCTTTCACAAAACCAGCGCTTTGGAGTAACTCATCTGCTCAGCATATGTGCTGCTTCTAAGGTCCCATGATTTTCATTTACCACAAAATCTGCACATGGCCATCAGGTACAAAGACTCCCATGTAAATTCCTGCTTTTTATTGATTAACCATCATTGGAGATATACAGTTGAATTTAAAACCTTGGTTGGGCTTTTGCACATGCACCAGAGCACTTTCAAGCCATTTTTACCATCAGCTTGGAGAGATACAGTTCATGCACTGGCAAGCAACAAATAAGCTCTCATTCACTTTCAACCTTTAAAACCATCTCAGTTTTCTCAGGGGAGGCTATTCAGAGACAACAACATGAGTGTCACAGAAACGGACATGAGGAGGCACCAGGCTGCTGGATGCCAATGGCTGATGAACTCTCCTCACAGGAGAGCCTGCAGTTGCAAACAAGGTCACAGCCACCTTCCCTCTGAGAGCTCTGCAGCACTCACCTCAGCAAGCCGACCCCCTTTCTGAGACTTCTCAACATACCAACCCCAGATTGATAAGGAGCATTAGCAGGTCAGGAAAAACAGGGAGGTGAGTTTTAATTGCAAGGAAGAGACCACAACAGGCACCCTGGGGCAGACACAGGGTCTGTGGAGCCTGGTGTCCCCTCTCAGACACTAACCCAAGGAAAAATGAGAAAAGTGCAAACAGGACGGCCCTTCCCAGATGCCCATTGGGTGCTGACTAGGCAATTCCCTGAACCTGAGAGGAGCGGGGGCATTTCCAGCTCCCCTTTTCCTTGCCCTCCAGCTACTTGAGGGAAACTGAGGCAAAGAGCAAACAGAGACTCACAGACCCCCTCCCGTATGCCTCCCCCCACAAGCAAAGGGCATCCCTGGCTGCCATGGCCCCCCACCCAGGAGTGCACCCCACTTTGGTCTTAGGCTCTGCTTTTCCGTGATGTTTGTGTTGCCCACTTACGGTCCTGGTTGGAAAAGTAACCATGCTGGCGGCCAGATGAACCTGCGGGGGGGAGACAAGGCAATTATCACTGGGAACGTGTCAAACCCTCACCCTGTACAGCATTGGTTCAGCAGAGAAAAAGTTTACTCAGCTTGCGGAGCAAAACTTGGTAAGGAATGAAAGCGCCTTCACTCTCCCCACTCGGCTCGTTTGCACTCTTGCCAGCACTCCCCCCTTCCCACCCACAGCAAGACATGCATGCACAGACGCACATACTCGTGCTCTCAAAGTGCTGAAATAAGCCTGTAAAAGAGCCCCGTGCCTCTATTGGAGATGATGCTTCCAAGAAATACAACCACAGAAAAACCTACTGAATGAAACAGGCTGCAGCAATCCATTCTGGTTGAATGTAAAAAGGGCTTGGGGTTGGTTTTGGTTTGGTTGGGGGTTTTGGGTTTTTTTTGTGATAACAGCAGTCATTGCCTCAGTTGCACACTATGGGGAAAAAATGATCCCAGGTTCAAGGAGGGAGAGCAGCTGCCATCATTTTGGTTCAGCCACGGGAAGAAGAACCCGGCACCTTCCCAGCGGCTGGTGCATATGCTAAAAACCAAGTTTGTGACAACAAGAAGAGAAGGAATCAAGTTGGGGGAAGGGGGAAGGCCTTTAGCAGTATGGGCATAGCAGCATCTCCTAATGTTTAGAAAACCAGAGTACACTTCAGAGGGGCTGTCTGCCCCCAGCTCTGCCAGGGCCAGTTTGTGAGCTGGGCTGGTTAACCTTGCCTCTAGAGATTTTTCTATCTCCAAGTATAAAACTGGAGAAGATGACTCTAGCTGCCTTTGTAAACCACTCTGAGGCCTGCAAAGACCTAATTATTTAAGTCTGTGAACCACAAAGCACTTTCATCTGTAAAGCACAATACATGAGTGAACAGTATCTGTGTTTTCTTGCATAGAAGGGTAAAAAAGGAAAAAGAAAAATGCTAAACAAGCTGAGGAAATAATTGTCCTAGTACCAAAAATCTCCCACAGCAGTGGAGGATGACGGTCACGCTGAAGTGATGTATATTAGTCATGATCAGCACACATAAAATCAACTTGAAGATACTAACTACAAACAACTGTTACAAGATTTTACAAGAGTGTGTTTGTTGTACCAGTGTCTAGAAACATCACATTAAAAACAAACAAACAAGATCAGATAATTGCTTGGAATATGGTTTTTGTTAGTTTGGGGTCCTAGATGGTTTTGCACATATGCCTAGAAAGCTGAGCAGCAGGCTTGCTTATTGTCCTCCTACTCATCTCACAGGGAGGAACAGGAGATATTGGTGCAACGACACCGGTGCAAATCTGGGCAAGGCCTGGAGTCCCTTAAGAGACTCAAACACTCCCTAAAACCCACACAGATTCCTTTGGAGGGCTGATGCTTTAATATTCCTCCAGCTCTTCTGTGTCCCTTCAAGGTTTAAAGCACACAAGCAGTGATAATGAGCCAAGTCTGGTCCCACAGCCACCAGTGTTACATTCCTCCTAAACCTATCCTTTGAGGGAAATAAATAGAGACTTGGCTGCTGGTATGACTCCCAGCAGCTGTTTCCATAATGTTGGGCAAGCATGGGACATGTGGATGAACTGCCCTGAATGGACACCAACCCTATCTTACTCCCTTTTTCTTAAAGAAATTCTGTCTCAGACAGAACCATCTCCAAGCCCTTCACAGGATTGCCAGTGTGAGGAATGTTTTCAGCTGGTTTAACCCAAGATTTGGGTTTCAAGTGAAGCTTATTCAGCAGGGACATGGTAAATCAGATCAGGGACCCAAGGGGATGTTTCCATAAGGCCCCACCATGGTTTTGCTCAGATGAGCAACCACAGCATGTGCTGCACCACTTACACCACTTCCAGCCCCACCAACTCAAGCAGTGGGAGCCAGGAGGCAATGCCTGCCACTGGGAAATCCTGTAGGGAGAAGGTGATGGCCATGTTGCTGCCTTTCCTGCAAGCGTTACCAGTGCCAGCTGAGTCCAAGCTATGTCATCATGGACTGCAACCTCAACTCTGGCTGCAGAGGAGAAAGAAGGCAAGTGGGGATCTAGGACACATCCTAAGCCAGGGCAGCAACCTGGCTGGATCTGAGCATTACTGTAAGTGCAAAGATAGAAAACACAGTACTTATTGAGACTTTCCTGTTGCATGTTGCATGGCCAGGGCCAATTTGGCTTCCTCATGAGCATCAGTTGCAACCTCCCAAACAAACTTGGCAGGAGCCAGACAGGGGAGTCCTGGCCTCCCACAGAAACCTCTCTCTAGATACTTCAGCTCCTGGCCCTTCCAAATCTGATGGGTTTCTAACTCTGGTACCTCTTGCTACAGGTAACAAACCTGTCTTAAGCCATGGCAATGCCCTGCTTCACATAAGACAAGTCAAAACTACTCTTCTCCCTGTCTTTGCTACAACAGACACATGACTGCAGGTGAGAATTGAGATGCAGGTCCAGCACCTTCCCCATCTCCCCAAGACAGCCAGCTAGGGGAACTCCTATCCTTTGCCTTCTGAGAGAAGGCAGAAGAAAGCTCAGTTATCCAGGTTAGCTACTAGCCCAAAGAAGCATCACAGGCAAGTCTCAGAGAGCCTAGAAATTGGTTATCTTGGACCACAGCACCTGCCCTCCACATCAGGGAAGGGAACATCAGATGCAAGAGGAGCACAGAAGAGCAAGAGCCAAACTTCACTTTTTAAAACCCTAAGGCCTGGCCAACCTGAGGTCCCAAAGCAATACATAACAGAAAATTAAAGGCAGGTAAAGCCCCCGAACAAGGTGCTGGGGCTACGAGGTCACACAGCATCTGTCTTGTGCACTCACAGCTGAAACTCTCAGGTGGGGAGTTCTCCTGAAGCAACCCCTTTTAACTGAGATTGTCATTGCAGCCAGGACCCCAAAGAGCTGTATCAATGCAGCAC
This sequence comes from Haliaeetus leucocephalus, assembly GCF_000737465.1. Classification (NCBI taxonomy): domain Eukaryota; kingdom Metazoa; phylum Chordata; class Aves; order Accipitriformes; family Accipitridae; genus Haliaeetus; species Haliaeetus leucocephalus. The sequence goes on along the minus strand of NW_010972831.1, from coordinate 1,310,744 downwards.
ATTGGTTTATCATTGTACTCTCTGAAAGAGGAGGACTGATGTGGAAGAGACAATTAATTTAGTCTTTTAGTGCTCTACCAGGTTTGGGGACTTAACATAAGAGCAACCAAATGCATCCTGCATGAGATTTGTGGGAATGGGTGGTCACAGAAAATGGGTATGAGATGTAAGTTACAGACAGTGCAACAAGTCACTTTGGTGCGGAAAGCCTTGCATCACTACAGAGCATTCAAACTAACTGCAAGCCATAACAAAATTCTCAAAACCACATAGTTTTGCACTATTAACTGAATAATATAATAACTGTTATGCAATAAACTTGCGTTCATTATTCCACCATTAACAGCAAGTACAAACCACCAAGTTCTGCTTCTACTTTGAGGAGCAGATAAAAATTCCAGTTTAGTCCTTTACAGTTAAAATTAGATAAATGTTTTATGCCTTCTGCAAGAACTGCAGAGTCAACAAATCCAAAGGGGCCAAATCCAGAGAAATCCTGTTACTAACACAAGATCCATCTAGAGTTAGACAGCATCCACAGTGCGGCATAGGAAGTTTCTCCCTTTGCACAACAATGCCAGGTTGAGATCAATGACATCAAAAAAATGTTTACAAGGTCTTTTCCGTAACAGCAACAAGAAAGAGAAAACTAAATCACAGGAATTACAAAAGAAAGGCCAATCAAGGGTAGAAATCTATTCCACAGCCCTGTGCAGGGAATCCATTTCTGGACAGCTGCCTAAAACTCTGCATCCGCCTTGTGCTGGCTCAACCCCCACTGCTCTTGGCAGGTGAGATAGAAAATTGGTTATAAAATGAGCCCTATATTTTATAAGTTTCATAAACATTTTTTAAAAAAACTAGAATATGAGGTATTCTCAGAGATCCTGTGCCAGAGAGTAATGTGGTCTAACTTGGAAACAGAGTTACCACCTGTTCATGGCAACTACTCTTTTAATCTTCATTTCTGTTTTATGAGCTGACCAACACTATTTTATTAGCTGACAATTAGTTTAGGTTCATTTAATTAAACAAAATTGATTACATTCCCTCTTTCTTTGATGGCAAACTTTCTGCAGGACTAGAGGTTTGAACAACTTGGCCCCTGTATCAATAAAACTATATTCCAGATCTTTTTGTCAAAAATGATCACACAACAATTCAAGTAAATACGTGTCAGTGGACACAGAGATGTTCTAGGTATGTATTAAAAGAAAAAGGCAGGCTCTGGCTTCCTGGTTAAAAACAGAGGTGATAGTTTGACACCAGGTAGCACTACTACTTAAGCTTAACTGGTCTAAGAAGTTACCACTTCTGTTTTAAGAATGAGTGTGTCTGCACCTCACAGATGGACAATACACCAGATAGGAAAGAGATAGCTGAAAAATAACCCAATATGAAAAAACCTCATTTATTATTTTTCAGGGAGATCGATTCCTTAAACCATGTGGCTGCAGACATGCTTGAGTCAGTGGAATAGAAAGGGCAGTGCAGGGGTGGGAGGAATAGCAGGCATGGCAAAGGGGGTAAATTTTAACTGCCACAGGAAAGTGGTTCATTTAACCAAATACAAAGATGAACACACGGTCATCGTCTGCCAGTATCAGACAGCACTCCTACAGTTAGTACTTATCTAAAGCTTGAAGTTGATGACAAAAATCTGTTGACATCAACAGGCCAACATAAGGTCATCTGCATCTTGAACAGATGCCGCTAAAATACATGTTGCACACTAGGCAAGGAAAGCTTTTCTGTGTTTGCTCTTCTGTGAGCACATACACTCATGCATCAGCATTCAGGCTAAAGTACTATGTGGCTGCAAAAAACTGGTCTACAGTGAAAAAGATAGCATAGGGTAGATATCTCAATTAACTTTAATATGTCTTTGGATTTGTTTTCATTTGTTGTTGTAACTGTTTTGTTTTGGTTTTCCCCTTTAATCCTTTTTTTTTTTTTTTTGACTTTTTTAGAGCTATACCAAGAAGGAAGTCCTGACTGGGCAAACATCTCAAGTTCAGCACATACTCAACATTACACACACAGGTAGGTGCTTAAACTGTGAGGTATCAGTCAGACTGAGAAGAGAGAGCATTCATCCAGGCAGGTTGTATAGATATTTATATTTGGCTCATTTTAAAGATTCAAAGCAATAATTGACCAAGATCTGCAGCCTTAATAGCCTTTTGAGTATCGGCCCTTACCAAGTTAAGCTTGAGTGAAACATTCAAGGACGCACTTTCTCCTGTCACAATTTCACAAGTCCCATTTTGCAACAAAGCAGAACTCAGTAGTTAATTATATCTGCAGAGTTTGCAGTAGAGGCTGTGGCAACAACTCAGCCCTGGAGGATGGATAAAAATGACTGTAACAGTAGTAGACATTTGGGTGCAGTTAAGTATAGACAATGTTGTAGTCAAATGGCTATTCTTCAAGATATATGTTGCCTTTGACACTGACAGAGCCTTGAAAAGTGAACCACCACCATTAGTTATAACTCCCTGGCAACAAAAGCTCTAATAATTCTGACTAATTGTCATGGAAAGTTACCCTGATTGCAAATTTGACAGTTATAAAAATCCAATTTTGGAATTCCAAACAGGCCAGAAACATAATTAGGCTCTACATTTTAACACCCTCTTGATCAATGATGGGGTAATGGAGACCCTTCCAAGAGCTTTGTTTTGAAATGAATGGCGCCATATTGATGAAACAACTTGGACACAAACCAGAAATTAAATTGAAAGTTTAAACAATGCAGCTGTATTTTATCATCCTGTATTGTCAAGCTTTAACGAAAATAGCTCCTAAACAGAGCCACATGTTTTGCCTGTTGCCCAAAAACTGAAGGTGAATTTTAAAACCCTTTCCTAAACTGCAGGATGCCAAGATTTTTCGGGTAGGAGTTATTATTAGGACACAACAGTATTTCATATAAGTCTTGACAACGGTTTTGTATGGTTTCTGTAAAAGCAACTTCATTTTTCAAATCAGAGATGGCTTAGATGAGTGATGCTTCCAAAAAATGGAACCTCTGTTGAGTATTTCTTCTTGTTCCACATACATATGGTACCAGCAAAAGTAAAATCTCATTATAATCAGTGGAACAATCAATGCAGGGAGTATAAGCAGGATTCCCCCCCATCCTGTGTGTCATTAATGAACACTGTCAGCTACCTTCTAATCTCAGGACCTGGAGACAGATCTAAAGGGAGTATATCATGTGTTTCGGTATCACTGAGAAATACTCAACTCTTGCTTGAGAGTTATCTCTTGCCTTTGAGGATTAAGAAATGATGAAAAAAACACTTGTTAGTTACAACACTCTGAGAACCAGATCTTTGATAATTCTAGCAAATTGGTCAAGATACAGGAGACAGAAAATGTATAACAAGACTTAGTCTTTTTAATATCCAAGGATGGATTTGCACAGCTGGAAAATTAGGAAAAAAGCTCTGGGTTTTGGCTTGTAATCTGTTCAAATAGCCTAGAGGATTTTAGGGGGGGCAATTCATACAAATTAAATGGGATTCTACCACAATTATTTACTGGAGTATAGTATTTAAGATTGCAAGATTAAGTTCCACATTGAGCAAAAATTTGCTGAAAACCAAATAGCCTTGTTTAGTTCTACCAGCCATTCCCATAAACGTTTAAGTGTTCAATCTCAATTCTGAATACCTGTAATCCCAGAACCAGGACAGGAAAAAAGCTCCAGGATTGTAACTGTACAGTTGAATAGGTTCAATGGCTCAACCCTCGCATATGCTACAAGAATGAGGTATTTTAATTGGATCTGTCAGGAAGCTTGCAGAGGGGTGCACGCAACTTTCATCTCAGTCCACCAGAGGAAGGAAGGGAGATGACACATAAAGAGATAAAAAAGCTGAGAACAAAGAGGTCCGCGTGGTGCCTCCCAGCCTCTCTCATACTGGATAAACATGTCTGTCAGATCCTGAGGTCAGGCTAAAACCTCCAACAATGGCGGTCTGTATCTTTTATCTTCCTGTGCAACACAGGCTTTCCAACAGCACAAGAAACTACTTAATTGGATAGCTTCCATGGAGTTTCACCCATCACCCATTTCGCTTGCTTGCTCCCATATACAAACCACTCCTGCTGTAAGAGTGCTGTGAGTTGCACACCGTATGCCTACCAGTATGACAGCACTGAAAATACAGCGTGATAGAAAGGGCCATGGGCAGCCTGTTATCCTGAGGTAACAAGCAGGTAGCCCCACCAGCAGTTTGTTGTGCCCACATCAGCAGAGTAGTCTACATGCAGTGCTGTGCTGTGCCGGCAGGCAGAACTACACTGGTACCTGTGGCAACTTCTCTGTGTGGGATGGTGCTAACACACAGACATAGCAGCCATCCCAAGCTCACACAGCATCGCTAACACAGTGCTGCACCACGTGATGACAGTGGAAATACACCGTAGTCCAAGCCAGGCATGCAAATCAGGCAGGGATGCTCAACCCTCTGGAGATATCCCTGTTTCTTCCTCTTCCTACTCCTCCTCCCCCTCCTCCAAGCAGAAGCCTAGATGACTGGTGCAAATGAGCACTAGATGCACAGGGAGACAGGCAGACAGATGAACTTCAGTAAGATGAATACCTCTCTTCACGTTTTAGATCACTGTCTACTAAATGTGGATGTAGTACATCTTTCCCTGCATATATTGGGGATAATAAGTGTATTATGGAGGTTGACAGACTCACTATAGTAACAGAGGTCATATATGTTCCTTGGGCAGACCATGAGAAACGCTATTTTTACTCAGCTTTTTACCCAACATATTACTGAATTGCAAATTTTCGTGTCCATTAAATGCTACATAAATGTTGGGACAAGGAGATGGTTTTCAATGAGGTTGCTACTCCCATTCATCTGCCACTGTTCAATATCTCACAAGCATTTTATCTCTCTTAGCAGACTAACAAGACTGTAAAAGAAGCCAGATAAACACCAGTCAAATAGATGTTATAGCCTCGTATGTGAATATGGACTTCAAAAGGACACCACACTTTACAACCTAGGGCTTTGCTAAAGTAGCTAAAAGAAGGGCTCAGAAGAGGAAGCACCTACCTGTACTAGTCTGTGCTGTAGAAAGTTTTCTCTGCAACCCTTTCATGGCTAATGAACATCCAACAATGCTTGATAAAAACAGTGTCTGCTACTGATCAAGTACTGGTTGCTTTGTATCACACTTGAATCTAACAGGAAGAAATGTCCAAGAAGATGTATTGTCTAAGTTCAATGTTTTATCAAAACCAGATGAGCACACATAGCCCAAGGTCCTGGTCAAAAGCCAAAATATACAAGCAGGAAACTGCAAGCGGGTAAAATGTGACACTTTAATAAAAAAAGGGGTAGTTACCTTTATGCCAAAAACAAAGGCATTTTTACCATGATGGTACAGTGTATCTGGAACTCCTCTGCCTCCTGAAACAGAACACTGTGGTTGCTACAAAGCCTCATCATGTCAGGCTCTGCTGAATGGAAATCCTAGCTCAGACCACCTCTGGATTATGTACTCCAGTGCCTTTTCTTTTACACGTTCATTTACACTGATGCGTATACATGTGCACATACCCTTGTGTCTGTGCCGAGAGGAAAACTGCTTCCATCACAGCTATTTTTACTCTCTGTGGACTACTACTGAGAAGCTTTCTGAACAATTTCCTTCATGCTATGGCCTTGGGCTTCAGTGAAGAACCTTGTCCAGTGTTCTCCTCAAAGACATGCCCTTATGACAGAGAACAAGCAAGACAGAACTGCCAGTGATTTAGCCTTGACTTTCCAATCACCACCTATCCCTTGCTCCACTCTCTGGCTGCCCTGTTTCAGTCTAAGTCTCTTTGGTTTTCACTGAAGCCAACTTTGGAGTCATCGAGACATGGAGAGATGGAGCTGTATTTAAGCTGGAATGGACGTGTCTTTTCTGATGCAAAGCCCGAGCTTCTTCTACAGTTTCATTAGCTCCCAGCTGCTAAGGAAACAAGTTCAGTGGTGCTTACTGAACCCACATTTAACTCCCAGGACAGCCAACTCAAAGTACCAGTTGGCTCGTGGACTTCAGATACCTGCCACATGTACTTAAGCAAAGAGAGTCTAAACCACCTGTGACAAGAACACGAGGAGAATATAAGGCACTAAACCATCATCAAGCTATGCTAGCACATTTTTTATGTGCTAAATCGTTGTTTTCAATTAACTTCTCGCAAGAAAACATATATTGAGTGAGTTTGTCACATTCCTGGTAAGGCACAATCCAACATTGCCCATTGAAAAAAGCTGCAGGGCAACAGGAAACGTCTCAAATGCCCACAAATTCCTCACTCCTCAACCCCCAACACCATCCCAGTAGTATCTTTCTAGCCCCATAAAACTTGGCTACATTTTGCAAAATGAAAATTAGTACCAGAAGAGGCATGCTAGCCCGCAGTCATTTTAAGTTGTCTGTCCAGTCAAGGTTAAGGGTCTCCTGGAAAAGGCACTGCCCTGTCCACTGCCATATATACAATGGCCACAGTTCCCTCAATAACAACCCCTTCACCCCCAGTTGCTGAAAAGTAACATAGCTGTTGGAAAGAACTGGAAAATAGTTTTTAAGGTTCATTAAAATATTTCAAAAAGTCACTTTGATTTAAAAACCCACCTTAATAAAGCCATATTTATAGTTTCTTTCCACAGTCTTCATCCATTTATACAGCTGCAGTTCCTCTAAAAGACAGTTCAAAGAAATGCAGCTCCAGGCACCCAGTCAGAGCCTAAAAATCCACTGCTGAGTTGCCCAAGATTTTACTAATAAAATTTGTCTTCAGCGATATAAATTGAAAAGTCAAACCAGAAACCTGCTCACAAACTACTGCAGTGGGTTTTTCAATCTGCAGTTCAACTCCATGAAAAAAGGGGTTCGACATGACCTCTGATTGCTGGAGGGAGATAAGGAAAGAAACACAGTAAGTAGGTGTTGAAACTTCTTAGAAATCTGACCGTACCCTGGGGTATTTTCATCTGCTCAGAGAAACAGGCACTATTTCTGATTTAGAGATCAGAGTAGCCACTTGATGACTTCTAGGAGAACAGGTCAACTTGCAGCCATCTCTTTTCATGGCCTCTTACAAAAGGCCATTCTCCGAGTTAAGGCTTTCACACAAACCCTCTTTTTCCAATGAAAAGAGATTTCACTTCCCCCTCACTGAGGTACAAGATACCCCAAGGAGAGGCAGCCAACTGCAAGAGCACAATACACCAAGAGCTGCTCTCATGATGCTGCTCCTGAGAGTGGCGGTGAGATTCAAGATAGGTGCACATGAAAAAGCACAAACAAATTTCCTACTAGTGCTTGGGTTATAGCCTTCCTGCTCACCCAGTAAGCTACAGGCCAGAATTCAAGACTAGAAGTAGTGGATAAAGTCAGAATTGCTGCACTCATCTAATAACCAAAAGCAACAAGAGTTCTATGCTCTGCAACTATATTATGCAACATTAAAATTAGGATAGCATCAAAAGGTGCACAGAAAACTTAAGATACTTCTTTTCTTACATTGCTACTCTTGAGCTATAGCAGACTTCAAGTCTTTACAAGCTGGTTTCAGCATGAAAAAGAAATACATTGCACAGAACCTGGGGAAGCAATCAGGCAGTGCACAACCTCCTGTCAAGAAAGCTCTCCAAAACCCAGCACTGTGTTCAAACAAGCAAGTCCTCTCCAGTCCCAACCAGAGCAGGGCAATCAAAGTCTACAACAGCAACACACAGCTCTGATCACACCAGAAATCCCTCATTCCACATTGCAGCCCGCTCTTCCAGTCTTTTGGGACAGCAGCTCCCATGCTGTAAGTGAAGGTGGCACACAGTGTCAGGAGCAAGCACATTTGGGGGGAGGCTTACCCAACGAAGCATGGTAAAAATAAACAGACGTCAAGGCAGATACTCAGCTGATCTCAGAAAACACCAGTTGGGTAGCCCTGCTATACAGAGAAGAAATAAGGCTGGGAGAGAAAAGTTTTCAGCTGTTAGTAACTGTTCCTTACATAAGACACATTTTGCCAAATCTATCACTTCTATCTAGCACTTCTTCAAGGTCTCCATTATTCCCATGCAAAAAAAGGGAATGCTTAGGGCTGCAGAAGCTGCCATCTGGCAGGTTCTGCTGTATCTGTGATTTTTTTCAATGCTTATACCGGGCCCTGGTCTGAGTGGTCTCTCGGTGCTACTGAAGCACTGCTGTTAAATAACAGAGCACTATTTAACTTGCAAAGTCAATTAGTACACAAGCAAAGTTGGGCTTATGTTTGCCTTTTTTTCATTTAAAAACACAAAAGCTTATTGAAGGGCCAACAGATGACAAATAGGACCAAAGTCAGGCATGTTATCAGTGAATGGGGGCAACCAAAAATTATGAGTTTGCAGTGTAACCTGTTGACTGAGAAATGCTAGAACTGGACTGATCAGCAAATGCCTGTAAGACTAGGAAGGCTAATGAGAACAGCAGGACAGGGGATATCTTTAACGGCCAGGCTCTACATCCTAAAATTCTTTAATTTCAGTTACTATGAAATTCCAGTGCTTCTCTGATAACATCTAGAAGGCAAACGTTACCACAGCACAATCTCCAAGGAAGCAAATTTCAAAATTGAAATGACCTTTTAAATATTTGCCTACATCACTTTTGCCAAGAAACTTGGGGCAGTTTCATCTTTCATCATTGCTGATTCTCAACTTTTGGCAAATAGCACACATTAGGTTGTTATTATTAGTAGCAGTATTTTAAATTAGTGCCCAAGAATCCATTTGTCCTTCGGTATTGAAGGAATTTGAAAGGGAAAAAAAATATTTTAAAAAAACAAACAAAAAATACCCCCCATTCGGAAATTAGACTTTGCTAGCTAGCGTGCCTGGATTCAATCTATAGCTCTTCAGAAATCACAAGCCAGTGGAAGATTAACTCAAAATCATGGGATGGGAATGCATATGGAATTCTCATTCTGCTTACGGGAGGGTAAATTACATTTTTTTAACCTCTGAAGCTCAGTTGATGTTTCAGTTAGTCAGTAGCTGAAATATCTGCCCAGCCACCTCCTGTTTACATTTGGATGGGACAGATCGCTACATTTACATCAGCTTTTGCTGATGTGTCCTCAACTCTCGCTCACTCACCGTGTAGGTAGAAGAATCCTCTACCTCAATACTAATGCTGTCCGTATTCAAAAGTGAAGGCACCCTTCCCTGCTACATTCCCTGAACCAAAAATATTACCAGCTGGGTTACAGTTCCCTGCAGTCACAGACAATTGCTTTCTTATTTCACACCCCTTGGATACATGCATCTAACTCCACATGTCCATGGAATATTTCATTCTACAGAGGGCTACCAATTTTCTTCATAATTTTTCAATTAACAAGCTATTATGTTTAACATTGGCCAGGACATGGGGTGTTCTGAACACACTGTAAAAACTTCAGAAGGAAAGGTGCACCACAAAGTCACATATAATACAAGAACATTGACACAAACTTTTAAAACAATCATTATTCAGAACATTTTTTGTGATGACCTTCCCCCACATAAACCAAGGTGACCTCAGATTTGGACAAACCACAAAATGCTGCCCAAGCTATGACTGCTTTGCTAGCAAAATCTAACGTATCCCTCCCCCAGATAACTTGGCCTTGCCTATACTAGTCCAGCTGTTTTATTTTGTGAATTGGAGTCTAAGTGCACAGGCAAAAGAACCACATGATTTTAGATCCACCAATGCACAAGGGGATTTTCTCTAGTAATCCCATTCATCATTACAGAAGCTAGATGTGTGAACGATGATCCCCTAATATCCTCCAGGGAGAGCTAAGAGTCTCAAATTCAACAGGCCATTCAGGGGGTTGCATCTATGGATCTTAGAAATATGTTTAAGTGCCTTAACTAGAGGAAACTGCTTTTTCTTTCTTGCCTTTTAATGAACAGCTTAGTGTTCAGAATATAGGAAAGAGACAAAGTGCCTGAAAACAGTCAGCAATGCATCAAAAGAATCTGGAAACTTCATCTTGAGTTTCTTCAAGCTACTTGCAACCTACAAGGCTAGCAAGAAATTTTACATCCTCTCTCTCGTATCTTAACCTGAAAGGCTAAGAGGAAGAGGTCATGCTTATCTCACAGAAATTAGGATCTCCTGGCCTGGACAAAACCACACAAAAGGCCAGCAAATATTTTGACCCATCCAAGGTGGAACCATGCCAACTTACACCAAGGCAGGATCCCCCCTCTTTTACCATCAGTTCAACAGACAAGTCTCCCATTGTGAGCGTATAAATATAAAGTTTTATATTAACTGAGTTAATGATGTCATGGCTAGTAACTCTTCCCTCCTGACTTTCAGCTACTTCCCCATGTTTTTCACAGGTCATAAATTGCAAGTTCTGCTAACCAGCAGTGGTAACTGTATGAGTTTTTTTTCCCTTTTCTTTCCCCTTCTCACTTTATTCTCTTCCCATAATGAGGTTTTGTTAGATGAAAAAAACTATATTGATTGTGACTATATGCAAAATGTCCATCAATCAAATCCCTGCGAAGTTTAAGAACTGTAAGCTGACAGTAGCCTACAGCACTGTTCGCCTTGGGACACTCCTGCATTTTGCAGTTTCTGTATCACAGCTTTGCCCACAGCCTTTTGAGACATTCAAGACCAACAAATTACAGTGCAAAGTTCATAGCAAGAAGCACTCTGATGAGGGCTCTGATGAAAAGAATGTGAAAGATCAAGCAGAAAACCTGCTTTCAAATTTTTTTAGCTGGTGTTGAAGGACAAATCTCAGTAAGCACCATTGAGTCTAGAAGAGGCAACCAACAGCTCAACTTCTCAAAAACGTCACCAACATCAGTTATGCCACTCTTAGTTCTCAGTAAAACATCCAGATCAAAGGAGCAAGTTGCTTGAATTTCTCTCTCTCACAGCTTACATTAACTAAGTACTACTTAATGCAACATGATGTTTTCACCGTTTTATTCTAAAGAAAGTCAAGCAACACTGAAATACTGTTCTCATGGCAAAGTTACTTGGCTATATTACATATCCTACATATGTCATCATACAGATTTAACATATGGGTCATTCTAACTGTGTAAATCGGCACTAACTTCATTGAAGCCAGCAGAATTATGCTGCCATATAGTCAGTGTGAAATGAGAAATGGGGCTGCTGCCTTCATACCTCAGCTATCTGACTGGAACATTGGACTATGTAATGGAGGAGGCTCTTTTTCAGAGGGGAAGAGGTGAGAAGGAAAAGCAATGTAATAGCATGCAGAAGAGTTTGCATGTCTTGACTTTGAACTCATTGCCTACTTGCTTGAGCCACAGAAGTTAACTTCAGAAACATTGTAACGTGCTGGAGTTAGTGTTTTTCTCTTACACTTTGTCCTTATGAAGGTGAAAAGGAGTCAGAGCAATGGTGTGGCTTCTGCCAGCCCCAGCAGAAACTGCCATATTCCTTTCTTATGCTTTACTCCTTTTGTTAGCTAAAGGGTCTACAGCACGTAGCATAATTCCTGTAACAGGAAGGAGAAGTTAATGCTGAATCTGGAGAAGCCAGTGAAGTATCAAGAGATTTCCAACAGCTGACGGCTGCTCTGGAGGAAAATCCAGCTGCTCCTTTCCATGCAGTGACCTGTTAAAGTTGGAACAGCAAATTTCCAAACCAGTCTGTAGCCATGCCTGGAACAACAAAGCGTAAATAAATTAAATTCTTATCTCGGAAAAGCTTATGAGTGTCTCACTCTGTATGCAAGCTTTTCAGGAAATGGGGGAAGGGGAGAAAACCTTCCAAAAATTCTGCACTAAAATAATTTATCCTTTTTGCAGTCAGAGAAAGGGAAAAAATGAATGAGAGAATAGCAACCTTTTGTCGGACAGAACAAGCAATGCTGTCTATAGGAGAGCCGGAAAAGTTCTTTAGATTCTGGCACTCACCCTTCATTAAAGGTAGTGGGAATTCAACCACGTACGCGTACAGCTATGACTGGCACAGGCTTTCTGTTTGAGCACAACCAGTGATTCCTCTACATAAAAATTCACTGAAGAGTAACTAGTTCTGTTAATAACAGCACATAGCCTGCATATATGGTTTCAAAAAGATACATGCACAAAGTAATGCCAGTTCTAACCCCAAAAGCTTATATTCCCACTAGCCAAGGGAACAGGCTGGCAGGGAGACAGGCAGGACAGGGAGGTGACTTCAGCAGTGCACTTGCTCCGTAGCAGAGCTGGACTTTCTTAAACTGCAGTTGTTTGCCCTGTCCTTTGAAAGGATGCAACTTTCAAACAAGTGTTAACACCTGGAACATCTTTCAAATGCTTTCACATTTTACGTGGACACTGACCAGTAGCAGTGGCTCCAACTCTTGCTACAAGGGTTACAGAAAGGGAACGTTAAAGGCAGCTTGCAGTGATATTAGGCAGTTACACTAGTTAGGCAAAGATCTCAAAGCAACAACACCTGAATGGAAGCTTTAAGGGCTATTGAAAATTGCTTATAATATGATTATCAGAAAGCTATCTTCCTGCAGACCAGAGCAAAACCAAAATTAAGCCTGCTGCTTTTACCTGGGGATAAACCATACCACATGAAAACCGATAGCAGGATGTATAGACAAAGAACAGTTATGACATGAAACAAATGTCTCCTGAATTCAGTCATTTCCCACAGGGAGTAAAAGTTAATCACATAACCTAAAGACCAGGCAACTGCATTTAAAAGTAATGATGCAAACCATTCCTGAAAAATAAAAACTACATCTTTGCCTGTCCTTAGATTTTGACATGAAGACCATTATTTCAGTTTGACCTCTATGTCACCTAAGACAGAAAAAAATAATCCTCACTATCATAAAACAATATTGCTACAGAAATTTGTATTCCATTTATCTTACAGCTTCATGAACATATTTCTCCCAAGAACTCTGTTAAATAGCTAGTGCTTTGTTAACTACCCAGAAGTTTTCAGTGAAAAGAAAGACCGAAACTTGCAGTCCAAAATTCTTAATTCTGACTAAGTTTTCAGACGAAAACTACTAAGACTTTGGTTGCAGGGGGGTGGGGGGTAGGCAATTCAGTAACTTTTTAATTTAGACTAAATGTCAGCTCTCTCCCTTAAAAAACGTCAAAGGCAAATGTTCGAACATCCTCCCTAATGCTAATTTTATTAATACTGTCAGCAATCTAAGACAGTGAGTCAGTCAGCAAATCAATCCAATTGCCAAATCTCCAGAGGGAATGAAACAACAGAGGAAGCAGGCCAAAGAGATTGCTGATAATGGATATTTAGTCTTTATGTGGGACAAATACTTTGCTACTTCCTCACACTCCTTTTGCTGTGTTACACTGGGGGCACTCAGTTAGTTGTGGTTTAAATGCCTAAATATAGCCATTTAGATTACACTGCCTAGAATTTTTATATGGGAATAATTCCTGCCTTCCACTCCCCGAGTGGATTCGCAGCTGATTCACAGTATGTCGCACCAAGTTTGGGGCCTGTGGCTTTCCTAGGTAGAACAAGTGATACTGTATGGTGAGTAAACCTGAAAGCTATGTCAGTGTCCAACACCATACTTCTTGAGCTTTTTTTCTCCTGTAGCCCATTGAAGATAAGCACACCTCTATGACCACACCTGCAGGTCCCCATTATAGTGAAGAACCGCTCCACACACATCAAAATTCAACAATTTCTTGACAGAGTGACACTGAGGAAGATTACAGCTGAGACCACAGGAGTCACTTGGTGAACAAGCTACTGAAACAATTTGGCCGTGAAAACTGGGTTTACCCTTTTGCTCTTATTGGTAGAAAAGAAACCAGACACTGGGGTTTATGTCCTGGACAAAGAGAACATGCCCAGCACGCCGGGGCCTTAGAGTCATTCCTGACAGTTTTGATTTTACCAGCTTGGCAGGACACAATGGCATACGCTGACATCCTCTTCCTCCCAGACAGATGTATTTCCTCTGAAGCACTGCTGTTTGCAAGACATTGGTCCCTGCTGAGATTGCAAGTGTAAGCTTTACCTGCCCCAATTTAGGCATCTGAAAGCTAGACATTTAGGTCCAAGCTAGTCACCCTGGCTTCTCTTCATGCTCAAAGGCAAAGAGTGGGTGACTCACGTCACTCTGTGACAGACCTCCAAGCTAGTTCATACAGTCTGGAGGAATCTATATTTCTGCACTGACTGTGTGGGGAGTGTAGCTAACTCCAGCCTTCAGATTTCCACCCAAGGACCTCACAGCCATACATAATATATGTTAACCTTTGCTTTTTATGTTCTTTGCTACCAACTTTTTATTCATGCCTCCAACATATAAAAGATTTTCAGCTCTTAAAATGAACAGGCAGCTAGGGTTTCCAATGCAGCATTAATGAAAAATGCAATGCGGAAGAGTTTGAGACCTGCTGGGCACCAAATGACTAATAAACGTAGTTGCATTTTCGTGCCAGCATTATTTTTCCTGCTTGGTTATGTTTAGTTAAGGGACTAAGAAGAAGCTTCTCCACATGCCTGCACGTGGAGGTTTTATTTCCTTTTCATGTGGGAATGGGGCTCATGTTTGATTTGCACTGACCCTTCTTCCCACACAATGCCAGATCTCTATCACCTTGGCTGCGGGCCACACATTGCGGTTTGAAACATGGTCCCTCAGGTAATTATCTGAGGAACATTTACATGGAAATCGATGGTACAAACTCACAGCTGTCAGCCTGGGCTCCAAGTTTGGCTGAGCCAGAAAGGGATTCAAAGAGAAAAGTCAGCTTCTAAATATAAATTAAGGGTTGGGTTTTTTCTTCTTCTTCCTTACAGATTTTTAAGAGACAGAAGTGAGGGAAAGGTGAAAAGTGGTTCTTCTTGGTGGGACAAACCTTAGATCCCTCAAGATGTCTGAAAATTTTGATCAAATTACTTTGTGCCGTCAGCTGTTATCATGCAGGACTGGGCACTCTTTCAAAGGGAAATTGCAGATAGACTAAAGCATACGCTCATTGGCACGAAAGATCAAGTCATCTGTTAAAAGTCTTTGGACTTCTTTGAGAAAGTTAAAATGTTTTACACCAGTTACTGTGTTAAAGCGCTACAGTAAAAAGAATCTAGTAAACCCAAACACAAAGTGCAAAATTAATAGGTAGGATATCCACTGATTCACTACGTTATTTCTTAGCTGGGCTGCCAGTACATATAACCCTAGGGCTTTCTCCTGCCATATTTGGGTTGACTTCAATCAGTGTCCTTAAGATCCTTTTTCCAGTTTCCTGAGTTCTTTTATACTTTCTTCTGGGGGTAAAAAATTCCACATTGGTACAGACTCACCTAGTTGGGAGGCTGAGTTTCTGGGGATGATTAAAAAATGAAAAGGTTTCCCTATTTTCAGAGAGGTTTTATGATGTGTCACTCACAAACATACCATCCAAAGGACAAAATCTTGTTAATTATTAATCTATCAAGGTGATTCCTAAGTATCTGATTACCTGAGCCACAATATCTTGAGAGCACTTAGAAAGTCTTCCAGTGAGCCACTGGTGACCATGTTCAAGAATTTTTGGAGGACAGGGCAAGACCAGGAGACTGGGCAGAGGGGAAGTATGATGCTTATCTTTAAAAAGGAAAAACAGAAGCCAGCCATTTTTATCAATACCCAGAAAAATGCAGCAGAAGATAATCAGACTATTTATAAGCACTTGTAAGATAACTATCAAATCACTTAACAGCCAACATACACCCGTCAAGAACAAATCATGTCAAACTAACCTCATTTCCTTCTATGATGAAATACCAGGACCCTTGAGGACAGAGTCAAAACAGTAGTTTGCACATATCTTGATTTTCGTATGGCTTTAGTCCTAGGGTTTTTTGTGACATTTTCATAAGTCAACTAAGGATGCAGAGTCTGCACGAGTCTGCTGCACGGGACATTGGCAAACTGATCACACAATCACAGAGCAGCTATCAAAGTTTCCCTATCAAAGTGAAAGGACATACTGAATAAGGCTCCGTAGTGCTCCACCTCATTTCAGGTTCCGCTCTGTGTTTTAGGAACAGTGAAAATAAAGAACAAAATCTAATACAAATGGAAAACTTATACAAATAGAATAATTAATAACATGGTAATGAGCAAACATTAATGTTTGTCTTGAGCAAAACAATACAGTAAGCTAGAATCCATAGCATAATCTGAGGCAAGATTTTTACATCAGAGAAGTTACCTGAATAAAGAGAATTACTTTCAAAATAAACCAGAATCACAAGTTAGACCAATTGCATCTTCATAGGATGAAGAATGCCTGGATAAGCACCGGTTCTGAAGAAAAGGTCCTCACATTATAGTGAATGACAAGTTAAACTTTAGGCACCGATACCACACTATTGTGACGAAGTTGAGCCCCACACAGGGCTGGATGATGGACACGCAGACAACGGAAATAAGGGGTCCGCTGTCCTCAGCACAAATAAAGCCTCAGCTATACACAGCTTCAGATTATTTCACTCTATGTAAAATCAATCCCCTTCAGTTTTGTGCGACCCAGAAAATAATTCAATTTAGTGTCTGTCTAGAGAGATACCACTGCAGCAACAGCAAGCATGGTAAAGGCAAGTTGTCTGATCACCACCCAGGGACCCCAGCAGTGTTGTGTAGCTTAGTCTGAAGCCTACTGATAATATTTGTCCCTTAGATCTCCAGCAATACTATTCTTGACTGTTGTCTACGTGGACCCTCAACTACTCACTGACTTTCTGCTAGTGAACTAAGAATGCAAAAGTGGTTCTGGAGCAGAACAGGGAGTGCTAAATACTGCAGGCTGATATCTCCCCTTACTCATTGCTGCAGGCTGGAGAAGCATGGGCAGGCGACTCATCAGCCTGCACATCCCGAAGGAAGCCGCATCAATGCAGAGCTTCCTGACAGCTCCTGGCCTCTCTCTGGAATGTGTTTAATTTAAAAGAGAAAAAGAGGGAAAGAGCTGGGAGCAGGGGAAGAAGAAAGGAAGAAAGATTCCAGGCCTAAGATTTATGGAGAGCAAGGTCAGTGGGAAGAGGGAATTAATAACTAAGGGTTATGGGGTTTTGTGTGCGGATGATGATAACTGGGCTTCACTTGGAAATTCACAAGATACAACTGGTAATGGGGGATGAACACGAAGCAACCAAACCCATCTGTGTGGCTGGTACACCAGTGCATATGTATTCCTTTTCCCTATTTCTTTTTCTGGAAAGAGATGAGTTTGAGGTGGTTTGGAGGTTGGGGGTATAATTTGCTTCTTCCAATATTTTCCAACAGCAGATCTGGGAAGAAGCAGAGACTACCCCTAATTCTAAACAAATTGTTAGTTGTTCAAGCGACCAAAACTGAAGCAATAACAAGGGCTTCACACAGCATAATTATATGCACTAATAGCAACAAACATAAACAATTCGTTATCACCTTTATATCCACATTCCCGAATCTTCATCTCAAAGAGGAACAAGAAGAGCCAGGGTGAAACCTCCACCTACTCTTATTGCAGTAGCTTGGGCTAAAACACAGAGCTAAAATGAAGTATCACTATCACTTGTAGACTGATGTCTCCCACCAATGCAGCTCTCAGCCCTAACCAGAACCGGTCCATCACCTGCAATATCAGAGCTCTCCATTTCAGCTTTCACAGTGTGCAGGCATTTGCTTCTGTTTCTGTTAGGAAAACACTCTCATCAGCCACCCATTTCCACTAAAGACCTAACACCTTCCTGCAATCTGAAACATTAGAGAATAGCAAATCCAGTGGGTTTAACCAGTTTTAATCCCACACTGTGGCCACTGAGTCTATGGGCGAGGCTGAAGCCTGTATCACAGCTCAGGGGGTAAACTCTCAGACCTCTATAAATTGCTCATGAGGAATGCAAGGGATTTACAGTCACTGATTGACTGTAAGTCAATTAGATGATTTGAACTCTGCCACAAACATAGAGTGCTACAAACTTACAAATGAAAAGGTGCAGGAATACCTTCTCATTTTCAAAGAAAATTTAGAGAAAGCCCTTTCAGAGTTTCTGCTCTGCAGGAACAGAACAGACAGGGCAACAGCTTCACATTTTATAGCATGAATACTTGTAGCTTTTTTTTTTAACTAATTAAAAACTCCACTGAAATACAGGAACGCATTCAATCATTTTGAAACCATTTCACCGAGTGTCACCCACCCTGAAGAATGTTTCATCTACCAGGACAGGCCCAACACCAAGAAAGCATTTATTTCTCTCCTCGTCTTTCTTTTCTTCTTTCTGGAGATAAGCTTTACAGCCTGAGCCGGCCACAGGAAGGAGAAACATTCAGACTCTTTAATCAGTGAAACCCCAGACTCTTTTTTTTTTTTTTTTTTTTTAAACTCTGTTATGGAGGAGTCTTGTCATTGAACTTGATGAGGGCTGTGTATTCTTGCTGAAGCCGGGAACTCTCAGGTGGCCTGTGCCTTTCATTAAAGAGTCTCAGTGCTCTTTGACTCAGAGCTAAAAGCTCACATTACTTGAAGATGACCTCAACTGAAGTATCGTCTGCTGGGTTAGTTAGCAGCTGTCAGGCACTCTGCTCACAAAGCTGACATTTAGTATTCCACTGCAGTTTTTATTAATGATATCCCATGAAAGGTACAATAGCATCCTGTATCTCAGAGTCAAACACTGGAAAACCCACATTAAGAGACAGTCCAGCACAAGTATTAGGTATGATAAAGACAACAGAGATCTGCCTATGCTTTTTTCTTTTCTTTATGATAAAGAGAAACTTGATTACAAAGAATAAAAAGAAAGGCAGCATAGTTTTATGGCTTGGTCTGTTAGAAGCCAGAGAGGAATCAGATTAAGAACAAATTGCTTAATTTATTATGTATGTTTCTATGAATCACACAGCCCTAGTATCTGAAGAACCTATAAATATTATCCTCCCAATTCCCTGTGAAACAGGAACATGTAGTCCCCATTTTGTATACAGGAAAACAAAATGCCTTGACCAAGATCACAGAGTCTGTAGCAGAAAACTGCTCCTTCCTTCATACAGTGTGGAATTAAGCCATGTAACAGCTTGCCACGGATGTTGCACTTGACCAAATTTTTCACGGATTCAAAAAGGGTTGGACCAAGTCACAGAAAAGCTACAAAATGGAAAGAAATCAGCTCACAGCTAAGGACATGCTTGAGACACAGCTTGCTGGATGCAGGCTGGCAGAGTAGTCAGAGGTATTATTATGCATGTGCCTTTTTACTCACACTTTTCCACAGGCATCAGCTCCTGGCCACCATCAGAGACAAGAACCAGGGCTGGACAGATCTGTTCCTGTGTGACCAATACAATCCCTGTGTCTTCATTCTCCATCTGCTATCCTGTCCAGCTGAGGATGGGGGAGTGATAGAACGGCTTTGGTGGGCACCTGGCGTCCAGCCAGGGTCAACCCATCACAGCTTCCAAGATAAAGATAATTTATAAGGAATTTCTGTTCTTTATCACAAACTTATGAGGAACAGAAATGCTTGACATGGTTCTTGTTTAACCCACCTAGAATTCTCTTATGGAAATCAGAGCATGGAAGTTGCCAGCATAAAGAGAAAGGAGAGAGGGATATGATGAGTCCTTATCTCATCAAAAAGCAACCGTTGCACCTCACTACTGACCTCTTGGACCCTCATAGGAGGGTTGCTAAAACATGCAGCTTTTGAGGAGACAGCTGCTAAGAATTTTGCAGCAAGCAAATCCCATTTTAATTTTATCGTGATTTTCCTGCTCTTTGGGATAAAGAAGACAGACAGAGGGATCAAGCAAAGAGTACCTGGAAAGTGTCTGCTCTAGCAGGAGTAAGCCTCTGCTGCTTTCTCTAGGCCATAACGCTTGGGGCTGAGTGCCAAGTGGCATTGTATCAAATCCTTGTTGTAGGCACCTGGTGGAAGCTCCACAAGCAGCTGCTCCAGGACGATGGGCTTGAAGACCATAAGGGATTGGGACTGTGGCCAAGTCTTAACATTGCAATGCTTCCTTTGATCTGTTTAGACAGTGCTTTCTAGACAGCAGATGATGCCTGGAACAGACCTCTCTTTACCTATGCACAAAGTGACCGAATCTCAAAATTTACACATACATTCTGCAGTGATTCTGACTGAGGGAGAGACACCCAGGATTTAGCATCCAGCAGAAAAACTTGCTGTAAGGCTGAGGAATGAACCTGCTCAGGAAGGAAATGTGAAAACACTACAGACACAAGTTCCTGGAGGAAGAACAGTGACTCAAGAGGCAGAGGCTGCACTCACTGAATAAGGACAGTATCTCCTGAGCAAAGGGAGAGCAACTGCAGGGAGAAGTGTCAGACGATCACCTGCCTGACACAGCTGGTTGAAATCTTTTAGCTGCTGCAGAAAGTCAGTCTCAGGCACAGTAATGCTGAATAGTGTTGAGAGTAAGAAAACTGCAGTTCAGCTGAATAAAACAGGGGCTGTGGATGGCCAAAAGCACACACACTTGCTGCAACAACTCCTAGTAACAGCAGGCATACATCACCAACTGCAGAATCAGGATGGACAAACAGAGGTAGGTTCACCTAGTAGATAAATATGCTTTTTAGTATGAGTTTGAGCACATGTGGCATTTAAAGGAAGACACTACTAACAAACCCCTGATTCTAGTTTCTGGGCTGCAATACAGCACTATTGTGGAGCCTTGCTGCTTCTTAGATTGTCTCAGAAAAGGAACTGAGGCAGCAATGGTGGTATTGCAGCATTCCCAGTGAGAGACAACCAAGCATTTTGGTGACTGAAGTTGCAATTACAATTATTTGGATACTGGTGGCACCCTCCACCACAACGGGAAGTGGAGCAGAAGGATCTGAAGCAGGTTGCTCATGGCCACTCACCAGCGGCTGTGCAGGGTTAGAACACCCAGTGCTTCTACCTCCCAAATCTGTTTTCCCTGCTAGACCTCCTGTCTTCACCAGGCAGTAGCAGGATCCAGTTCAGCTCAGTTTCAGTCATTAGTGAGATGCTGATTTACGAGCATCACTGCACAGTATTTCAGGAGCCACTGTGGAGCATGGCAGCGAATCCTCTGTGCAAAGACAGTGCTGAAAATAAATGCTCAGCTCTTCCCATACCATTACTACAACTACACATGTGCCACAGCAGCAACACTTCCCAAACCAGGTGCACAGAGGCTGGCAAACATATGTATGTGACCTGGCTAAAAACAGTTTCTTTATGAATTTGAAAATTATCTGGGCAGGTGCAGATGAAGGTCGCTACAGGAAGATTCCTTGTGCAATGACTAAAGTTACTGGTGGTAACAGTGGAGCCACACACAAACTGTGGCTGCTTCAGAGAATAAGGCTTTCAAAGGCATCAGTAGCTTTAACAACTTCTGGATGACCCCATTGGTTATTAGGCTAATCCATACCCTTTCCTAAACTGGTAAGAAAAAGTGCAGCCCAACAAGGAAGGCTTGAAAGTTTGTTTGAGGGAAAACATACTACAGTTCGCTGCAGGTAAGGGATTATCAGTCTTTCAGGGAGGCCTGGTGGGATTTCCAGAAAATTTTACTGGAGCAGCAAGAAATGATCCAGTTTCAGTAGGAAAGGCTACAGCTACAGGGGAGATTGATCCTGCATGTGTTTAGTCTTCAAAGGTTCAGTAATTTCAGCTACTTGGCTCAGCTTTCCTGCTCATGCTGTTTATCTTAAATGATTGTTTGGAGATGCATCCAAAACAAAAAAAAAATCAGGAAAAGAGAGAGAGAGTGGGTCCAGTGTAGACAGTCACAGAAAGGCTTCTTGTTCTCCCCGAGCAAGCTGTAAATTTACTCCTCCTTCAGTATTTCATTAGGAAAGAACTCGTTTTTGACAGGACTCTGGGTTAAGGGTTGGCTTCTGGGGACTGAAATGCTCAGCAGATTAGCCAGGGACTCCTAGCCTCCAAGAAGAAATGCCAATTTTTTTTTCTGGTGTGTGTGTGAGGGTTTCTTTTGTTTCTTTATGCTCTCTCACCCTTGGTCAGTGGTTTCCAGAGAAGCAGCAATCAAAATGAGCATAGCATGTAGCGCCCTTAATAAATGACAGTGCTGGCGAGCAGCTTCAGCAGACAGGGCTTGGAAGATGAAACTTAATCCAAAACTGTCTCAAATTGTTGAATAAATGAGGCAGCCTGGGAAACAAGCACTGTGGATGGGCTTAGTTCATAAGGCACATTTTTTCCTTAGTGCCCAGGAGTCAAAACTCATGGCTGTTTTCAAAATCCTAGCTGTTCTCTGAAGTGTTCCTGGACTCGCCCACAGTACGTGGCAGGCATCAGTCACTGCCAGCCCCCATAAGTGGTTGCTGACATCATATAAAATTAAAAATATGAACTATGTTCCCAGCAGCATTGGAAGGTCATTAGTTAGACATCAGCTCATTTCTTTGAGATATTAATAACTGTATTTCTTTGGAAAGATCCAGATTCAGAAATTTATACAGGAAACAAAACTTTCATGAAAATGAGCATGAAAATTTATCCTGCTTTTTAATTAGCATTGCTAGACAGACTAATTTGGAGTTTGGGTTTTTTTAACATGATGATTAAATATAGCGACAAGGATTCCCATGCCACAGTCACTGTTATGATCTATTTGACAAAAACACTCAAATATTAGTTAATATCTACCTCCGTCATACAAGAGATCTCAAGTTCACCAATTACACAAAACAGCTAGTGGTCATTTATTTTAAATGAAACTTTAAAACACAACATATTCAAGCATTTCAAGGTGTGCCATATTCAAGATGTGGACCTTGACAGGGAAAAAAAAAACCCAACAAACAACAACAAAAAAACAAACCCGCCATTTAAAAGGGGCCTTTCTCCAAAGGCACCCCTCCGGGAGGAATCCCTCACCCATTCACAGGCAAAGCAAAGCAGGCGGCAGAACTTTGAAAACTTGACATGTAGGCTCTTTCATCACCACAGAAATCAGAGTGGACTAGAACCCTTCTTACAGGGTTTCTACCAGACCTGGAGCTCAGGAATCATCACAGGAGCTCTCTCTCTGCAGAAGGAGCTGTCCCCATCCTTGTATCTACAACCTCCTCCTGATTCTCAGTTTGAGAGCTGGGCTGTGGAGTGGGGCTTGCAGCACACCAGGCTCTGACAGGGCACCCACTTCCCACACCTGCAAGCTCATTTCAAAAACCAGAAGCTTTTCATTAGGCCTTCCACTATGATGTTGTCCATGCCTGCGCTGAATGCTTCATTTATTCCTCTCATCATAGGTGGCTGTTCCCTGGGTTTAAGGGAACTCTTCTGCATCCTGACAGAGCACGGCAAGATAAAGATGAAGGAAAAGAAGTGTCCCAAGCTTTTATCTTCTCCCACTGCCTTTCACCAAGGTAGCTTGGTGGTGGCCTGGGGCTATGACACGGAGTGAGGACACAAAGAAAAAAAAACAAAACCAGAAGAAATAAGGAAACAAAACACTGAAAACTATGCACAAAGAAAATTAGAAAGAGCATCTTGCATTTGTTGATCTTTCCTAAGGTTCACTGACTTCAGTGTTTCCTGTATGTAGGCTAAGAAATAACATAACATAACTTTTGTAATTTATCTTAGTCACTCAGCATAGGGCCTCTGTTCTCAGCTTGTACTTCAAATCCATTCTGCAATATATACCATGAGTCAACTGTGCGCGAGTAGCAGGCGCTTCCCAGGAGAGCATGTGTGTGTGTGTTTTGGGCTAGGAGTCACCAGGATATTTAAATAACTTGGTAAGTATGCACAAACATCAGTAATTCTAGTGTAGCCATATAAATTACACAGTATGGAAATATACTGAAAATGAAAATTGGTACCTCAGACAGCAATAAAACTTTAAACTAGCCACGAGTTTGACTTTAGGAGACCAAAGATATCTTTAAAAAAAATACCATTACCTTGTTGGAATAAACTTTGCTACTAACCACACAGGAATGTTACAACTCAGAACTTACCCCATGATTTTTATTGTAATGCTGAGTTAGAACAGGTATAAACTTCCCTAAATTATTGAAGAATTGCTCACCAAGTGCTACTATACTGGTTTCCTATAATTTCCTTTTTCACCAGGGTTTCCCCCCCCCGTCCTTTTATATAATGTTTCCTATCTATGCAGTCTATACTGCCTATATATCAACAAGTTCCTTTTGCTCCAACCATTTCTTGCTATTGACACTTAAAACTAACACATTTGAGAAAAGCATCAAAGCTATTACCCTAAATCCTCAGAGCTGCAACTCTAAATTCCATATGCTTCTATATTCAACCCCAGCTGCTGGAGCACATCCCTTTCTTCACAAGCCAAATTAAAACCCCAGGAAGAGCAATTTTGCCACTAGTCAGATGGATTAGAGCCTTGTAGAAAGACCTTCCTCTTGCTGTCTTGCCCCAATGTCTTTGAAAACCAGACTGCAGAAGGAATACATCTTTGCAGGCTTTAGTCTCGAAGAGTATCTCTTGGTAAAGTCTAATCCAAACCTATCCCTCTACAGCTGTGACTCTCACCCCAAATCTAAGTTGGAGGTGGCCATGGCCCGTTTATAGAGATTTCAAAGGCTGACTCCATCCTCCCCCATTTTGTTTCTCCAGTCTGGGAAAAGGCAGTCACGTACTAAAAGAACGCGTGACTGATGGTGACTTAGAGGCTTTATAAATTCAGGGTTATGCTCACCACTTGAAAGTGGCAACTCAAAGACCCTACTCAAAAATTCCTTTGCTAAATGGAACCGCAGAGGAAGTTTGGGATGGGCAGCATTTCATCTCATGAGAGCGTCTGGCTAAGACCAACATCAAAGTTAACCATTTTGCCAAAAGCACTGGGAAGACTAAGTCACTGCAAAAATAAAGATTAAATCTCAGATTTAAATGTTGAGGTGAGAAACAAAACCTCAGCACGGCACGAGTCAGTGATCCAGACTCACACCGAAAAGTCGGTCTCCACCCCAGCCCGTTTCTCCCTGGTGCAGCCGACAGAACATTACCCTATCACAAGGCTGGGAACGCTGCTTGCACCAAATGGAGGCCTCTGCATTGCTGTGTCTTTAAACCCCCCAGCCTTCACTTGCAGACCCATAACTCAGTGAACCTGGTAACGGCCAATGCAGAGAGCATAAAGCCCCAGCTCCAGGTAGTCTCCAAGTATGCAGGAATGCCAGGGAGGGCTTCCACACCTGACTTCAAAGGGGGAGGCAGCGGGGAAGGACCCTGCACCAGTTCCCAAGAGGAGGAAAGTCCCTGAGCAGATCTCACTGCCTCTGTCCGAAGGCTTACTTTCTACTACCAGATACTGTAGGGAGAAGCTCCACAAGGAAAGCTCCATGCCATGAGGCTCCTTGGAAAACTGAACACCTTCATCTTTGCCCAGGCATGGGATCAGAGCTGTCTCAAAAGCAGGTTTTCTCTCCCGCTCCCATCTGACCTGCTTTACAATCAGGGCTTTCTGTGCCACAGTTTTTCTAGATGTAAGACAGGAATAACAATGCCATCCTTTGCAGTAAAGCACTGCAGTGATTCATGCAAAATATTATGTATGAATTAGGTATTTTTATTATAATTCAGACCTGCTGACAAACACTGAAGTTTTACCATGATAGATGCATGATTGGGTGTATGGTGTAGACATTCTTAAGCAAGCCGCTTGCAAAGTCCACAAACCCATCTGCATTCAATTTGATGCTTACATTTATCCAAGGCTATTTATACATCATGGCATTCTTAACCTCAGTGGCTTTGCATCTCCCCACATCTTTCAATCATGTAATTGAGATGATGAAATGGTCCCTGGTGTACTTATTTCATGATACCATTATCAAGACTGTACATACAACTCAGATACCCGATGCTGGTAAAGCTTTGAAAAGAGAACTGTGAACACTAGGCAACAGCAATGTTCCAAGCAAAGTCATCTTTTGTTGCCATTCACACAGTGAATGACAAATGCACAGAAGGATGAATTAGGCGCGCAGCACACTCAATTCAATTAACCAGGCAAAGAGCTTTGCAATAGCTTTTCAGTGCTGACAGCTTGGTGATAATGAAGCTTAGTTATTCATTGCACTGTAAAATGCAAAGCAGAACATCCAACCTGGAGGAGGGAAAGAATAATGTTTGTCTAATTTATCATGTTTCCAACTGACAAATAACTTAGGCTCATAAAAATAAAAAGGAAGTGAAGCTTTAATCCTCTCTCCTTTCCTACTCAGTGGAACATTTTTAAAGCATATACTCGCATTCTGGACCACGGATCCCTGATCCTCCTAAATGCTGCTGCATATTAGTGGTTTCACACACCGCCCCAGCCTTATTCCAACATATTCAAACCATAAGGCAAGAAGAAATGGGGCATTTGGGAGGAAGGGAGATGCAGGAAATGCCCTTGAAAGCAAGGGAGACTGAGATTTTATCCCACTTCATAATGCAGCAGAGAAAGGAATTAAACACACTGACCACATAATCAAGAGGAGTTTAAAAAAACCCACCTCCTTCTAAGCAAGAGTATTTGTATCACATAACCTTGGGACACAGCCTACATGTCTATGTTTGGTCTGGTCTCCCTAGGTTGCCTGTGATCAATGGACAGACAAGTGAAATCACCTTCTGGATCTTTATCAGCTCCTGTTCTGAACAGACCCTTGGGGAAACCTTTTCTCCTGTTCTGATTAGGAAGGGAGCCTTTCTAGACAAGTCTCAGCTCTCACGAATCCTGCTGATGCTCCTGAAGAGAGGGGCCGTGAGTCCCTCCTGCACAGAGGCTGAAGGCTGGGGCAGACAGCCTGCACAATTCCACAAGATCAGTGTTTGTCCACAAGTGTTTCATCTGCTAGTAGTTTTGTGCGGTTTTCGATTTGAGGACCCCAGAGCGTCAGTCAGAAATGCGAGCACGAAGTTGGCAATTCCTGCCATCAGCATACACAATGTTAGTGCTCACTCAGAACAAATGTCCATATTTTCTATGGTTCAGCACACTTGAGACTGCTGAGATTTTTTAGCTCCTTGATCCTTTCATAAGGGCAACACTCGCTGAAAACAAGGATCCCTGCTGTGAACCCGCAGACAAGGATCCTTCCTGGATCTCCACTCCTACAATGTCCTGTGCACTTCACATAGGGAATTCCAAGGATTTTTTTTCATGTTTGTAGTATGTTTTTAGGGTTTGAATTCCTGTAAGCTAAAACCACTATTACTCTTGTTTTATCAGCTATATTAAAAGAAAAGGGAGAAACCTAAGCCTGCGTGTATGCAATGAGATTGTCCCCAGCCACACACACATATAGGCCAATGGACTAAATCCTAATTTAAACTTCCATTTCAAAAGTTTGCAGGTAGGCTACCATGTTCTAAGTAGGATGTTGAGGATAACTGAATTGTCTTCAAACTACTGCAGAGAAGCTGTACTCCCATACATCAAGCATATTTCCTTATGTATTTTTCTGTTAATTTATAATAAGCATCTGCCACTCACTGAACAGCTGGCTCTAACCTTGCCACATGCAATGGTTAAATAAAGTCAGACACGAAACTAGGAACTGTGTGTCTAAACAAGTTTCCCAACCATGTGAGGTGGGGGATCTTACCCACCTTCATCGTCACAGACCAGAGAATATTGCAGAGGGTCATTTAGGAGGCATGCAGCAAAGACTGAGACTGTCTCTTCTGAGTTGCCATCTAGCAGTTTAACCAAAAAGGTTAAGCTATACAGTGGATTTGTTCAAATAACCTCCACAGAATCAGAAGTGATCTACCTATAACAAGTAATACAAATACATAGGCATAAAGTAGCTTAAAATCTCATGCAACCTCCAGCAATACTAGATTCTCCTAGCTGACCTATACAGTGGCCTCACCTAGGAGAAAAAACACACTGACAAATTGCATGGAAAAAGGGCCACAGCCTTCCGCTGCAGCTTTTTGCTGTGCCAGACAGTGGTCAGAGGAAATTACAAGAGCTTAAACGAGTTACTAACACCCAAGTTGCTAACACCACTGTGGTCAGAATGGAAATTTTCACTAGCCTGCAGAGGGTGGGGAATGAGGATTCGCAATGGACTGGAATAACACACAAGGAAAGAAATGAAATTCAAGCCTGATCTCAATCGATGTACGTATAGTCCAGAAAACACAGCTACGACTTTCTCCAGAAATGAACAGCAACGAGAAAAAATTGCTAGGAGTGGAACATTATTAAATCATTTCTGGCAGCATTTTGGAAAGAATTACTTGAATGTTGGCACTTTTATACCTCTGCTCATGATTCTGGTAGAGGTTTTTGGAGCCCATGGGCTCTATCTGGAACTTACTGCTTCTGTGGTCTTTGATGTTTCCTCAATCAGCAAGCCAGCTGGAAGGTGGGCACATACGCCCACATTGTTAAGCTGAAGTGACTGTACCTTACTGTTGAATTATTTGCCTAAGTTTCTCTCTCTGCAAGAGCAAGTCTTGTTATAGGGATTTGTGCAGTTTCCACTGCTCTCACTTCTTATCAACGGGACAAAGCCCTTAGAGTGAATGCTAGTAGCTGAACTAAGATCTAATCAACATCCCTCCTGTGTTAACATTGATCTGACTTCTGAACTCTTCAAGAATCTTTACCTACAAAAAAACCCATCCATACTAAAAAAAAAAAGACTCAAACTCCATATTTGAGAAGCTACACATAGTTTTACTTTTGCAGTGTGACAGTGATTGCAGTCCATCAATAGCCAGAGCAATAAACCAAAATAGACAGAAAATACCTGCAGTAAACCTTGCTGCGAAGGAGGTGTCACTCCCAACACCCCCAGGAATCAGCCCGGGTGTGCTGCTTGTCCCACCTCCAGTGCAGATGCCACAAGACACATACGTACAAGCCTTTAATATTGAGATGAATGTGTTAGAGAAAAGAGGATTGTCTAGACAACAAAATATTAAGGAAAAACAGCAACAGGACAGGGATCACTATACCAGAAGACACTGACCTTCCTGAACCCTACAAGCCTCATCCCAAATCTTTCCCACAGCTGAATGCAGCAAGTCACCAGCCACAATACCTCCGAGAGCAAAAGGGAGGTGGTGCTCCAGGAGCAGTGCACAAGTGGGAAATGACAGTCATCTCCCACATGTCCACGGTGGGGCTGGGCATGTGTGTGGGTGGGTCCCAGTGACATCAACTTCTTCCCCAGCCCCTGCTGGCTCTGTTCCCCGCAGCTGGGAACTTGGGCTCGCCAGCAGCTCCCTCCCCGGCACAACCCACTGCCAGTCCCACAGCTCCACCAGCCACTTCCACAGCATCTATGCCACATGCGGCTCAAATGCCATGAGCGTGCTGCACCTTGGCACCAGGCACAGTTGTTCTGGGGCAACTCCTCAAAGGAAGTTCTCCATTCGCAACATGCAGTGAGGTTACTCCAAAATGCAATTGTAAGCAAGGCTGGGAACAAGACAGAGAACTAAAGGGAAAGAAACCACACATACCTATCACCTATTTAGCAACTGCTGAATAAGCCCTTTTGTACACATTGCCCAACAGAGAGGAATAGAGGCTCTTCTGAGTGTAACTCAATAAATTTGAAGGGAGGGAATGCCAACACACACTTCCAACTCCAACCGCTAAATAAGGAAACATACGTGGAAATTACAGATGAACAAATTCTAAACAGACCTAGGGGAGTTTTCTCCTTTTCATCCAAAAAGCAATAAATGTCACAGAACTGAGCAGCAAATCATTCAAAACAATGTAGCTTACCAAGCACACTGTCAAAGCAAAATCTGAGTCACTTAAACAACTGGATGCTATTTCAGGACTTTTTTTTTTTTTAAGGCTCGTGAAGTGCAAGTGGCTCAAATTCTTCTTTTGTACTTGCTAATAATGGGCGTGTTTCTTGGCCAGAGCTGATCTGCAGAGGTCTGATTTTTGTTTTTTATTTCATTCTGAAATACCTCCCTGACCCCCAGCCATGGGGCCAGGACCTTAGGAGGCCATCTGCCCAGCCTCTCATCCCAAAGCAGGATTAGCTCTGCTCTTATCATTCCTGACATGTTTGCCTAAGTGGTTCTTAAAGATTTCCAGCACTGGAGGCTCCACAACCACTTCAGGCAATCTGTGTGTGTTTTATATAAATCAGCGGCTCATCTCAAATTGAATGCTACATTTAATTTTGCTCACTTACGTCCAAAAAAAATGTTTAAAACATGCATACTAATGTTGAAAGATTGGACAGCACATGTACGTAAGTGCCCATCGCCTACGCTGCTGTGCTCTAAGCAGCAGTTCTCAGCACATCCCAGGAACGCACACGCGCTTGCACCCACTGTTGCAAACCAACGAACCGAGCCAAAGGACCCTGAGAAGTTTGCAGACCAGGCAGATACACAGGTTTATTGAAAGCACATTTAAGTTAATGATTACAAACCATTCAGAGGTCTAATCACTCAAAGCTACAATTATATGGCAATTTCCCCTCAGCTGAGGAGCCTACTGCACTGTGGACCACAAAATTTTGGGGGATCCCAAATTTTCCCCAAGGTTTTAGCTCATTCCACATAAATACTCACATTTTTACCACAGTGGGAACATAAATTATACTCTGCAGTTTGAGCTGGGATCTTGCAAAAGATTTCATCTGCTTGCTTTACGCTGGGATTCATACATCTGTTTAACCAGTTCCTTAAAAATGTACAATTACTTTATCTGCACGGTTCATCAGTTAGTTTTCCAATACTTGCAGTTATCTAACATTTAACTGAATCAGGTCACTGACAAGACAACAACTTCGTTTACTTCTTACAGTTCTTTCTTTTGATCACTTTGGTTTAGTCCACGAGGTTCAGCACATCTCTGCGCTGGCTCACCCAGCAGCACCATGGGTGCAGCCACATCGCTCCCATCTCCAGTGAGCCTTGGGGAGACTTCTCTGGACTCTGAGCCCTTCCGCCTCAGGTTTGAGCTGCTATAAGCTCTCTCTTTTTTTTTTTTGAGGGTTGTACTAGTATCTGGTTTTGACCATTTTTTAAACAAATTATTTACTAGCTACTGTTTCTATCAAACTCTCTCTGTCAAACTCTAATTAAATTTAATCTATTTCCTTTCAAGCTTATAATTTTCTTTCCTTCATGTATTTGGTCAAAACACCAAAAGAGCACATAATTAAAACCAATACAAAAAACTGAAATTATGGGAAGCACTACCAGACTCACCATGTCAGAAGTTGTAAGCACCCCTTAAAAAGTGCTTTTCAGCAGCTTTTTTTCCCCCCAAATTCTCAGTATATTTGGCAATTTACTATAATATTATTCCTTACCACCTTCACTATGGTTTTGTTTTGTTTTTATTTGGTTTACTTTGTATTTGTCTTATATTCACTTACACATGCAGTATATTTGGGGTAACTCTTTCATTGAATTGATTTACACATAAAAATCCTTTTTTAGTTTCTCCTTCATTGCTTTGTGTAGTTACTTCCACCATAACCCCAGGTTGAGTTCCAACCTGACAGCGTATTTTTTCTATTTAATGTAATACACCATTTGGAGTAAGCATTTCTTTCTAATTGTAAAAACACATTCTCATGGTAGAGTAACAGTTGTGACAAACTAGAACCTCTTGGCTCACAAATTAATTCTGTAGGTTTCTATTTACATCCTTTCATAAAGATTTCTGATTTACAACTTCCAGCCAGGAATGAAATGTGCTTGTTACTAAAAGCGTTGATTAAATCATTGTCTGATATTAATCAAAAGGAAATGCAGTGTGAGGTGCAATCACTTTAAGGATGACATAGATCTGCCACTTAAAGTTTAATCCCTCTAGTGATCCAGTAAAATGAGCTTAAGGAAGGTGGAAGCTTAAGGAAGACAAGGAAGGTGTGATTTTCTCTGTATCCCAGTGAATTTGGTAAGAGCTGCACATGCTCGGCAATCTCCGAGAAGTCAGGCAACAAACCAGAAGCAACGAAATCCACTGACTTTCATGCCAAAGGGGGACTCATCCTTTCCTGGAAAGTTTTGCTGCTCTCAATTGAGAACCATATTATGGATTGCAAATTACTTCTCCTCCGCACCCCCTCAGAGAGGAAAAAAAACCCCCACAAGTCTTTGTCTCTATCTCTGAAAAAGAGCTAAATGAACCAGGAAACCACAGACTGCCAAGTCTCAGATGAAAAAGGTACTGCACATCAGTGACCCAAGCAGACTATACAAAAGGGAGTAAGTGATGGCTGTTCTTCCATGCAATACAGTTACATGGTATATTGCACTTACAGCTGCTTCCAGCATCTGTGATGGCATGCAACAGGCTGTCACTTACTTACTCGCTTCCTATTATTCATCTGCACAGGAATTGAGGGCAGCCAGCAGGGGAGCTGGCACAGTGGCAGGATGTATCCTGTTCTCCTGTGGACATTATACACAGCTGTGATGGTAATTTAGATCCTTTCTACAAAGAACTGTGATGGGAAGGTAACTGTTTTTCCTCCCATGCCACATGAAAAATCTAGGCTTCCTCTGAAGCCTGCTGAGTCAATGTGGAATAAGAAAAAGTAGCGATATACTGTCCAGACTTGCACACGGGATTTCCTTGTCCTTGGGCAAGCAGAAGGGGGAACTGGCAGAACACAGTCCTCCTGCCCAATTTGCACATAGGCTGTATTTGTTTCAGACATCTGGATTGTGGGATGTACATTTGGATGCAGGTCAAGGACAGTTTGGAAAGAAAGGTACTCAAAAAAAAACCCCACCAAGAAACCCAAACAAAAACCACCACAGATCTAATCCAAAACTGTGATAGTAGGGAAAATTTATTGCATGGAAAAAAATCCACCACACTGTATATCTGGTGCACAAGGTACACTTTGAGACAGACCTCAACTACATCTTCTGGATTAAGCTTTGAATATCCTCGTAATTCAAGGTACTTGAGTTGGCTCGGTAAACTTGATCTGGGTCTACCTCAAATCACAACCAGGACACCTCAAGAATTGTGACGTTTTCATCAGGCAGCTGCCACTCAGTGGCTCCTCCAACAAACAATTGCTATCTTTCATCATGCAACACCTAAGCCAGCACTATTTTGAACAAAAGTATATGAGCAACACAGGTAAGGCCCAAAATTTAGGGCCTTGGGTTACCTAAGGTTATACAAATTACCGTTCTGCATCAGAATATGACAATCTTGTTATAACAGGTTAAGTAAAGAAACTGGTTCATAGTGAAGAGAAAGATTTGAAATAGAGAAAAAGGAGGCAATCATTGTCAAGAGTATCACACACAAAGAAGTCTGGCAGTCCTGCCTGAAAAGCTGTTAAAATAATGTATTCAGGAAGGGATAACTGAGTGCCAGCAAGCCCTTTAGTTTGGTTTGGTTTACCTCACGAAGAAAGAAGGAGGGGTTCACATAAACCCCAGGAACTGTGCTAAGGCTGCTTAGATTGACTGCAAATGGATTGGAGGGAATAAGCAATAGCTGAGATTGCCACCTGCTAAATGAGATGCCAGTCACAGTAAATAACAGAATCACTTCTCCCTTCCACACAAGGAATTTAACATATAAAATACCACTGTAAATCCATGGTCAGATCCATGACGCAGCTTTCCTATAGGATCCCAATTTCAATAGCAGCCAATAGCCACTGCCTGTGCAAGTGTAGAAGACGAGGACAAGCACATAGTGATACTTGCAATGGAAACCCTCCCAGTCTCCAGCAGTTTCTGACTCAGCAGCTTCCCTGGGCTGTGCTCAGCAACACAGTTCAGTCTGTCCTCCCACCCAAGCACCTGCTCACAGTTCCCTGAAGAGGCAAGTACATTCTTCTGCATTGGTTACACTTCATTCACTGTTTGACAGTGTTTTCAATCAAAGCAACTGAACATTCTTCTGGAATTTTTAATGAAAAATTAATGCTTGCAGTGTGAGATAGCAGATGAGAAGCAACAGCATGCCAGGTGCCTGGCTCCATCCTCTAAAAAGGTGGCAACAACACGCCATCCCCTCCTCAGTTCCACCTTACCACAGCAGAGACTCCCTGGAGAAGGAGGAAGAGCAAATGTCTATTGCTGGAGAGACAGATGGGAGAACAGAACCGAGAGAGGAAATGTCTTAAAGACTTTTCATCTGACAATTTTTTAGGCAGAGATTCAGGATACTAAATTTGGGCTATGGATTAGGGATCTTGCTACACATAAAAAAAAAAAAAAAAAACACAACACACCACAAAAAAATAAAAACAAAAAAAACCCCAAAACCCCAAAACTAAAACAAAAACGCAAAAAAAACAAAACACAAAACCACAGAGGTGGAAGCCAGGAGTCTGACCGTTCCAAAATTCCAATGACTCAGATGCTGGTTGAGATGACACTAATGGCACAGCAAGGCAGGGGTGAATATGTGTCAGGAGAAGAGGAACTCCCTAGTGTGACTTGCTGAGCAGCCAACATGAGCAAATACTGTGGTGTTCCTAATCTTCAAAATCATGCTAGGCATAATTACATACATCAGATGTTTAGAAGCATTCTGATCTTATCAGTAGATCTGAGGAGTTCTTGAGGAGACGGTCTGCACTTGAGAAAGGAGTGTACGGATTTTTTCCCCTTTAGAGCAGCTAGATTCAAAGTGCCCTGGAGAATATCGATGAGGACTCCATAGCACGTCTTGGAAATTAACTGCAGAAAAAGTGGGAAATACTTAAGGAACAGCTTAGAATGACTAAAACCGAAACCCAGGCAGGTTTAGGAGTCAAAACAGGAAAACAGAACTCCACCAGACCAACATGGCTGCAGAGGAATAGTATGTGTTTATAAAGATCATACATAATTCACCTTATTAAAGGTATCTACATTCAGGCTCATCATAGGAGCAAATAGGAGTTCTGAGAGGAGGGCAATACGCAAGAACAAAAGCTATAGCCCTGAACACTGAACAGCTTGTACTCCAGGTGCTGCTGCAGCAGACCCTATGGAGGAAAGCCAGCCAACAAAAGGGTCAGAGGTCAGCTGCAGAGCTCGCCCAGGAAATAAAGCCAAGGAAACTGAAGAATCTGTGCTTATATGGTTTGCTTAGAAGTATGCACACAAGAAAGAATATTGACCAGGAGAAGAATCACCAAGTAGTTAAGAAAATAAGTGAAACACACTCGGTGCTGGCAAATACACTACCAGCTCTGGTGAATTCACAGGAAGAGCCCAGTCCCGCAGGGTGAAAAATGGCTCAGTTTCTACTGACATCTACTGACTGCTCAGTTCAAGGTTCTCACAGCCTCTGGATCACATCCTACATGAAGCAAATGTCTTGACACCTTCAAGGAAGGGTCTTTTATATAGAAATCCAGCAGTGCAGCTAGAAGCAGGTGCCTGCCCCGCCCCCCCCCCGAAAACTCGTAACACAAAAAACTGAAGAGCTAAACCAGCCTCTACTCTCACACTGCCCACATCCCCATGGCATCAGAGCACCCTTCAGTAGCATGACTCTTTCTGACTTGCTTCTGTTTCCTTATTCTATTCCCAAGCAAGTGGCTTCTTGATCACTGACTGTGTACAACACTATGAATCCCCACCTCATTCTCACATGCCTGGGTACCCGGTTGATTCTCCATCAGGCACTGAGAAATGCCAAACAAACCACTGGTTTGTTCCAATATGGCATTTGTGATATCCTTGTCTTCCATTAACTGTGCGGCCACCTCACCTGTGGTCTTTCCTTGGTGCACTTAAGTGAGTTCTTCCCAGTGCAGATAATCCAGTCAGTGAAGACAGACCAGTGCACAGCACGTGTGATCAGCATTGCACCCTGGCCTCTTGAAGTTTTATAAACCTTCAAAAGGTTTTTATAAACGCTAAAAGCAGAGATGATCACATGGACAAAGGAGATCATATAATTGAGTTTGAGACCAACAGGCATGCTTCTGAATAATCAGAGGATGTAATGTGAAAGCAGTCAGAAGATTCTTAGATAAAATTACAATGTATGGAGCCTATTGAGCCAAGCACCTTTTTACTAATAATTTTTCCCCATCTTAATTCAGGCTGATAATTTGCAATTACAGTTGGAAAGGGCTCCAAGTGAAAAGCCCTTTTATCAGATGTTTCTGCTGTTAGTCGACTTTCCAAGAGGGAATCAGATCCAGATGAAGGCACAGAAAAGTCCAAATCAATCAGCCTTTGACAAGAATTATAGCCCTCCAGCAAATCCAAATAAAGCATCTTGATTTAGGAAGACATGAATGCAATTAACTGAGGAATCCACATTCATTTATTTCCCTTTGTAAATATTGTTTATTTCCTTAACAGGTTACAAAAATGGTGACACACTGAAAACTCAACAACCCTAATCACTGAGCTAACAAGATCTAAGTGATTCCAGGTCCCCCAAAGGGAAGTCAGCTACTCTTAGATACCCACGTACTGATTGTCCCCATCAGAGAAGTATTGGCTAACATTTGTTAACCCATAAAAACCACTGTCTGAAAGGGGCATTGAAAGTAAAAACCTTGGCCCTCCAAAGTTTACATTTTTCTTATGTGAAGCATGCCAGCTCTTTGATTAGCAGCCAAGAAAATGGACTCAACTTCATTCCAAGTCTTAAAAAATTGTATGAAACAAAACATTAGCAAAGTGATTTTTCCTTGTTTTAATGTGGTTTTCAACATTAGGTTTATTGTTTTGTGGTTTTCTGCATGGAGAGCATATGCTTGCAATATGTTTATAATATTCTGGGTTTTTAAAGCTACAGTATAGTAATTTAAAAAAAGAGAAAACCCTGCAGATTGAGGAATACTCTAATTAAACAACAGCTGATGTTTTCACCCTTCTAAGCACCTTTGCAAAAGGTAGACCAAAGGTAAAACAGATTCACTGTTTCTGGCTGGTGAATCAAGTACTCTCAGACACTGTATTTTTTACATCATATCATAGAAGTCTTCTGGCTCTCTTATGAGTTAGCATTGTTCATTGGTCCACCTGCAAGAAGGTACCTATCCTTTTAAGTCTCAGTTATTCAATAAAATATTCAACTCATTAGCTCTTTCAAAACAAGAACAGGGTTGAGATGATCGCATGTGTTTGTCTGTCCACTAGTAGTTGGGGATACTCCCCACATCACCTAACCCAGCCCCAAAACACCATGCCAAAATTTCAGGGTGGTAACAAAGGAAAAAATATCTACTGACTGAAACACTTTGGGGCACAGACAGAATCAGCCACTGGACCACAAAAGGAGGCAGGATGGAGGGGGAGGAAGGAAGAACGAGAGCCAACAATTCCTGAAATACTGGCTCCAGAGGTGAAAGAAGAATAGCTCATGGAAGAGCAGCTACCTGATCTTAAGACAACAGTGTGATGGCAATCAACAGGGAATTTTGAAGACAGACACACACGAGGAATAATAACACTTATCTGTCCATAGGCTGGCTGAGGTACCCACAGCCTGTTTCCACTGTCTGTAAAAGGAGGTGGCTGTGCTTAGCGTTATCTGCTAAAGCCTGACATCCAAACCCGACAGTACAAAGCTAGTGCCTGTTTGGGAAATGTGGCTGCAAGCTGTTTTCAGTTTGACAGGAGAGCACTGTAACCCAATGAGTAGCAATGGATCCTAAACACAAAACAGAAACGGCCACACAAAATGGATGTAGGGCTACATCCACTACAACCCATGCAAAACTGGGGAGTGAGTGTCAACCCTCTCTGCAACGTGCTGTACTAGAGCAGAGCAAGTGGGTTCTTTGACATCCTAATGCCCCCCAAGCTCCAATCTGAAATAAGCAGACAGAGGAGAAACTGCTGACATGACTCTTTGTGCACAGTCACACACCCTTCCTTCACACCTCCCCCAGATAGCCTGGCTCCAAGGGCTAGCGTCAGAAGAGGAAAGAAGCATTTAATTTTGTAATTTCTGCTTAAATGATTCACGAGGTGCTTTTGCAAATTGCAAGAGAACACCCTATGAATCAGTCAGTGACAAAAATAAATTACATTAATCCATACTAGTAATATGCTCAGAGTGCTGGAGTTTCAGTAGAAATGAGCTCATTTGTTAAGCTCCCTGCTCAAAGCATATAGGATGGCTTTGTGCCGTAGCATTGTCCCATAAGACAAAGGCCCACTTTCCTATTGGAAAGGACTACAGCTTGCACACCAGATCTCTATCTTCCATTTTAGACATTGCAGAGTGGCATCCTATCATTCAGCTGCCTTCTCTCTCATCTTCTTTGTGCCAACACCAATCTCTCGCCTACTAATTGTGACCTCACATTACAAAGAGTGAATTAGTCAGCTAGAAATGGGCCAAGATCCAAACTCCATATCCAAAAGCAGTGGTCATGGCTACCCAGGAATCTTGGGCACTTCAGGATGAAAAGAATCAAGCCACTGTCTCTAAAGGTGAGGGTGAACTCTTCTATTCGCAAGGCAAAATTCAAGAGCAAGACAGCAGCCCTAGCCAGAATGACATGGAAACATTAGAGAAACCTGGAGTCTGAGGCTCTGTGCAAGCAGCGATCTAGAACAAAGTGCTGAAATGATTCCTGGGCAGCACTGCTCTGCCTCATTCCCCTCGTCCCCACAGCTGATCCCAAAAACCACTGAAAGGTAACAACTCCAAACGCAGCCATGCCCATGGACATCAGGGAGGACAGTCCTCCATCTTTGTTTCAAAC
The DNA here is from genome assembly GCF_000737465.1 of Haliaeetus leucocephalus. Classification (NCBI taxonomy): domain Eukaryota; kingdom Metazoa; phylum Chordata; class Aves; order Accipitriformes; family Accipitridae; genus Haliaeetus; species Haliaeetus leucocephalus. Next base: position 1,272,078 of record NW_010972831.1, on the reverse strand, counting down.
ACCTCCCATCAATTCCAAGTCATTTAAAAAAATAATCTATCCAATCCATCAGAAAACTTGAAATTCAAAGGAAAAAAAACCACAAACACTTCAACAGCGTTAAAAAATTTGCAAAAGATCCTGATGCTAAGTTCAGTGCCTTCACCCTTCCTATCCTATTTCCATTTAAATAAGATTTTCTGTGGAACAACTGGTACCTATAAGAAGTAACACTAGCAACCTGAGTACAAGTGCTGCGTCCAAATCCTCTGAAGCATGACTTGACACTGAACAACTTACGCCTTTACTTCCAGCAGCAGCTTCATTTTGAAGAACTGCTGGAAAATTCATGATCAGGTCTATGAAAAACTACAATAACTACTACGAACACATTCCCAAATGAAAGGATGGTCTCAGGCCAATTTCACAGTCCTCTCCTTTGCCATGAGTGCACATTAGGAATGGTACAGCCAGTGTGTGTTTCTGCTACATTTTCTCTATCTGCTGCAGCTGGGTAAGCACAGGATGACCTGAATTTTTCTCCTTCTAGTTTGTTGTGGGGATCATCACAGACTAATCACATTAAAAAAAAAAAAATAAAAAAAAAATCATCCTTTCAGGTATCTAATTTCTGATGATCTGGGCATTCTGTAGTTACTGCTGCAATAAAATCTGGTTTTAGAAAAGCAGACAACCAAATGCAGGAAAGAATACATACAACTAAGTGGTCGTACAGTGCTCTTTTGTGAAAACTAACTTCCAATTTAAAAAAAAAAAAGTTGTTTTATGAACTGCTTGGGACAGCGGTCCATAAACTAGGATTGGCTCCCCTTTTCCCTAGCGTCTTCATAGCATCATGTTGTATTAAAGCAGAGAACAGGAGGCCAGGTGCAATCTGCATGCTACACAGCCTCCGAACTCCTTCCCCATCCTGCACACAAACCGGCTGGACTCGCAGACTGTCTCGTAACAGAGATAACATCATTTCGATGACAAAAATTAATGCTTCAAACAATAATTTAGATCAACTCATTTTTAAAATGGACAATGTGAGAAAGTGTTCCTCTTTCCACATTTCCTACACTGTATGGTTTCAGATTTTGCTTCCCTCTAAAAGTGGCTTGTTCTAGTTGACAGCTCCCAGCCTGTTTCACTGAACTGATTCTTAATGTACTAGCAAAATGTGTGAGCACTTGGGATGTAAAGGATATCATGTTTTGTATTACGCACACACACGTCTTGGTTGAGGAAAAAAACATTTCTCTTGGTAGAACATTTTTCAGAGAAAAAAATGTTCAGTGAAATCCAAGTCTGAGAGAAATGTTGCGTGATGTTTTTTTGAGAACACAGGCCCTAAATTTGGGGTGAAATCTGACCTTAGATTGTTCCTTTATGTCTGCATTTTATTTTGACTGGGTGGACTATTTTTCCCATTTTGCTGGGTAGCACTTTTTTAGTTGGCTTTTCAAACGTTGCTCAGCTTTTGACATTTAAATGCCAAAGCAGAATCCAGCAATTCTTCAGTAAAGCAATTCTACATATAGTGACCAGGTTTATGAATTTATAACAACTTCTGAAATCTGTTAAGGCATAAAAGCAGTGATTAAAAGTCTGATCCTTAGACCACTAGAGGTCCACAGAGCTGTTTCTGCTAAAGCAGTGAAGAATGCACAATTTAAACAATAGGTTTTATTCCTCTGACCTTGAACGTTTCGAGTGTCTCATTTTAAGGGTTGAACTTCTCTCCACACATCTGGTTAGCTGGATTACTGCACGTCAAGTTTTAAAAAGCCTCTTCCTTTTTTGGGTGTATCATTGGTATAAACTCAACCATGAACAAGTTTGCAGATGACACCTAGGGCAATAAACACTGAGAAAGACAAAGCAAACTGCAAAGTAACCTGCAGATATCACAAAAGGCAACTGAGCCAGATTTCATTGGTCATTAGCAGAGCAAAATTCTTTTGATATGAATGGAAGTTTAGCACTTTTTGGTACCAAAATACTCAGTCTCCAAGATGAAAATTGATGCTAATATTCATAAAACACCTAACCCAAGAAAGCAAAAATAAACAGCCCAAAGACAAAATGGAATGGAGTAATCAAGGAGCCATAGCCACTTCACTAGAGAGATCTTTTTTGTTCAGGCTCCTTCATAATCTCCACTGTTATCTTAACGTAACCAAGCCCCACAGTTTTGCATGGAAGAGATAAGGAGCTAAACAGATGGGTAGGGGGAGAAGAGCAATTCCCAGGATAGTTCAAGGTAAAGCCATACTACAGAGGGAAACTCTAGACAACACTGGGCATTTAAAGGTTATCAAATATTTTCTCAAAACACATCTTTCACTATTACTATAGGCACTGCTGATGAAAATCTTAGGAGCCAAACCTACAGGATTGATGCCATGGTGCCATCCTCACATTTCTCTGCTTTGCAGGGTATTTGCAGGAGAGGATTCTGCAGTTTTCAAAGATCCTCCCTGCTCTGTGTCCTTCCCACCTGGAGCTCCACAATACTGTTCAAGTTGTCCCAGTGGGCTGCTGTGAATAGGATTACACAATACCGCAAATCATGTATCTTGACTCCAGGTGCAGAATAAACAGGAGGAGCAGATAAACTCCTATGAAAGAAAGACCTTGTTGTCAAACAGACCGCCTCTTCCTTAGCAATGGAGAAAGCAGAAAGAGAAATGAAAACTAACCTGCGGGAAGAAGGTTCCCATTCTCTATTAAAATGAATGAAGTCATGTGTGACAGTACATCATCTGTAATGCTACTATGCTGAAGACAAACTAGAGGTAGTTTGTGAATCCGTGCACAACTTGTAAAATGGTGCAAGGAATATTAAATAGATTTAATTTGTATGGTATTGAGCAAAAGTGAAGGAAGACACAAGCACACGCATATACACAGATCTCTTCTTACTCTCCCCCTCTGGTGCCTTTCTGCCATAAAATAGACTCTTTGGAGTCTAATTCCGTTTTTTCTTACCAAAAACTTATCATCCACTTACTCATATCCTGCCTACATAATCATATCTGCATTTAGAGTCAAAAATACTCAGAAAATCCCTATTAGCAAGGACTCTATGTTTTGCACTCACAAAGCATATCTCAGGTATCAGAAGAGTTAATTCTCTCCCTCTTCACCTTCAGTAAGAAACCAGGTTATTTTCTACAGCTGCATTGGTTATAAAGCAACTACAGGCAACCACTTAGTCTTTTATGTTTCCAGCAGCTCTTCAGTCACCATTATAATTAGAGGGAAGATAGTACAGTTTGACTTCAAACTTAAGTTTTCCACAGGTAAGCTTTTACTTGTTGTTCTGAAGCTCAGAAGCTGTAACTCCTGGTGAAATGTTCTGCTGGGTTTTATGAAATCAGCAATATTTGCTTGCCAATGCAAAGATCATAGGAGTGTCCTGGAGCATGAGAACTGAAAAGGAAACAACGTAAATAAAGAAAATATCTGATCCCTTGCAGCCTTCCCAGACATAACTTTTCTTGATGGAAGTGAAAAGCAGTGCTTACTGTAAGATCTGGCTAAAATAGGAATATTTTTCATTGTCCAACTGAGAAACTCAAGTGGCAGCAAACAAAATCAATAGCAAAAATGCAATTGTTTAAAAAACAAGCCTCCTCCCTCTGTTACAAAATAACCTTGGATTATTAAAAGCAGAGCTTTGTTGTTTGTTGGGTTTTTTTAATACATAACTTCTGACACCATCCCTTCAAAAAAGACAAAAAAATTCTCATCTGCTACCTATATGCAAACCTACAGCTTCAGTAATGTCTGCTTGATAAAGCTGCTCCTTCCAAGGTGGAGGTTAACGACAATGTCTGAAATGTGGTAATCGGACAATCTAAAAGTTTGGCTTAGTACATGAAGGATAAACGGCAGGAAACTGGAGGAAGAATAGTTTTAGCCAGAACTGGATGACTGAAGACCAAAAATACTACCGTAAATAATTCACAAAGGAACACAGCCAGGGTATAACTATGTAAAAGCTTAGATCTTTTGCAGGATAATAAATTAAATGGAGAGGTCTCTGATAGCATGAACAGCACAGCACAGATCACTAATAGCGTATGTTTGCAAAGAGGCTAAGCACTGAAACATAAGCATATGGTTGGAAGGGTGGTCTGATGACTACAGCAAAGGTCTCAGTTTCTATTCCCAACTCTGCGACCAATACCTTTGGCAGACCATAAAAAAAGTCTCTTAATTTATCTGTCTTACTCATTGAAAAGATCGACAGATTGAAACTCATGTTCTTCACCTAGCTGTCTGGGATGTTAGAAGGCTTAGTCTTTGGAGAAGCTTTGAGAGCGATAAAATACCAGAAATTTTCAATATAATTTAGTTTGATTTATTCAAAATTAAAAAGAAAAAGAAAAAAGAAAGCATGCTGATTCAAGGATCTAGGCCTCTTGACAAACCTCAAAACACAAATCATGCAATAAAACTCAGCCGCTCAGGCAGCTGAACTCCGGGCAATTAAATCAACTAGCCAGACAACAGAAAAACACCCCTTTTCTCCCCAGAGGCTCTCACTCCTCCCACCCAAAGCCTGAAATGCTGCATCTATCTTGGACCATGCCAAGAACAGTTAAGATAATGCTACTCTATATCAAGGTATAGGATAAATCCTAATGTCAAGGGCCTGAAGAGAAAGCACTATGCCAGCAAACCATTTAAAAAAATGAGATGGCCTTCAGTTTATCTACAACTAATTCACCTAGAAAGCACATAACTACATTAACTGCAATACACCCATGCAGATCTTCCCCTTCACAGTGCTGCAACGGCTCAAAACTCATCTTTTTTCAAGATGTCACTGCCAAATCCCTCAGGCACAAACCCACCTTTCCAGCAGGACATCACCCAGCTATGTCAGTGTTAGTATTATCTCTAAAAAAGCTAGTACTCACCAAAATTTAAAGCAGGTATGCTGACTGTGTGGATGCCCCCATTGCAACTTAGGCCAGTAATTGACTGGGGGCCTGGATGGGAAACGGCAAAAGATTAATTTACTACAATGTAATAAAGTGCTTACTCAGCACCTGAAGTTAGACTAACCATGTTAGCACTCTCTCATATTTGTTCTATCCAATAGATTGTACTTTGTGTTCGCAACAAGCAGAGAGGGTACAAAATGTCAACTAGCCTGCTAAACTGATGACCTGTAACTCATTAAACTACCATGAGAATAACAGATACCCATCCATACTCTTAATGTAATCCAAAATAAGCATGTCTACATGGGATTTACACTAGTTAAATGAAGAGACTATCAAAGCCATTTCAAGTTAAATATCTGCACGTGGATAATATCTAAATCTGGGAGGGGACAAGCAGCTCCTTCTCCATGCTAGAACGATGCTTTTAATCATCACAAGCTGATTTGTCCAAGCAAAACTAGTGAAGTTACCTGTACCAATTATTAGATTTCCAAGAGTGTTTCCTCTAGAATCTTTGTAAGTGGCGTTAACAGCCACATGTCCCAAAACAGTGTAAGCAAGGGAAGAACTGTCATCTCCGATCAATGCATAAGCAAAAAACAGGTCTGCGAACTCTTCCAGCGATCTTAAACTGCGTTAGGTAACCTGGTACACACCTGAATACAACCACTCTTCTGTCGCAATAAAGTCAACACACAATCTCAAGTCAGAGGCCAGAGGATCTAACACAGATCTCTACTGTTTTAAGATTTCATTTGCTTGACCCCCATTAGTTTTGACAGCTGCCTTGCAAGCTTCACCTACAGCTTTGCTGTAGGAAGAAGGGAGATGGATGGGGACCTGCTGTAGACAGAACAGGCTGGTCCACTGAAACACCACAGCATATCGCTAAAAGCAACCTTTCCCATCACATCCTAAGGGATAAAAGGGAAAACATCCATTCGCAGCTCAGTCAGAGTAAATAATCCAACAAAGAACACTCTAAGTACAAGATACAAATGCAGTCCAAAAGTACACAATTAAAGATTTTTTTTTTTTAATTACAGAAATTAAAATGACAAGGCAGGGCATTGACATAATTCAGGTATCAAAGAGCTATGTGCCGTATAAAGGCACAGATTAGACAGAAGGGTAAGACAGAGCTGCATAGAGAAAGGCCTCGATCTCAGTTTACTGGGGTTGCAAAGAAGAGTACAATTTTGATTTTAAATTGTTTTACGTACAAGGATAATTTGAGAAGTCATCAAAGAAAGCTTGGAGGAAGCTTCCTCCTGCTTCTTCCTTCCTTTTTTGCCTCTGTTATACCATATTGGCACTTTCCAGTATAAAATCTATGGCAGGTCCAATTGTGAGGGGGGCTTTTGAAAGGACTTTTGGGGGGAAAGGGGGGGGGGGTTGGTGAGGATAGAAGAGAGTTACAGCTGATCACCCAGCTTGGAAATTATTGCGTCTGCACGGCCTTGTTTCAAACCTTATTATTATAAAAGCTTTGGGGAACATTATTTTCAAAATGAAATCTTCTCTGACAAAACTTTCATTAATAAGTTATATTTCTTAGTAGGGTATCATTTTACATAGAGTGCCCAGAGATCTTGCAATGTGGAACAGATTCTTTTTAGATGATGTACAGTATATTGTTTTAGGATTGTGGTAACTTAACATTTTACTTACGTTGTTGAACCAGAAAGGTTCTCAAACTTTACACATACATATCTGAGAAATGCACTTCTCTTAGGCAAGCTTACTAACAGCTTGCTTTGGTGCTGTGAACTTGGAAGAGGAGACAGTAGAAACAGAAGTTCACAGAATAATAGGAGGAGAAAAGAAAAGCAGAAAGGGGGGGGGGGATATTTACCACATAGAAAATCACACAATCACTACCTCAAAACTTTTATGGCAACGCACATTCACGAGAGCATTAACAAACCCCAAAACGTCTCCCTTTTCTTCTGCCCGCAAACCATGCTGTAATGCCACGAGAGGATTCAGGCACCCAACCAGAGAATGAGAAACACATCATGAGAACAGCCCCATGCTGTTGTACAGAGAATAGCAAGTAGTGGCAGTAATTAGACTATTTGACTTATTCAGACCTCCCTTGCTAACAAGACCAGAGAAGGATTTGGGTTTCAAAGACAATTCCAAATTGCCTTTGGTTGGTTGGTTGTGCCACAGGAGAAAGGAAAACACTGATATTGCAGAGTTTCCAGCAACATGGATGCATCCAGAGGGATGTCCTCCAGCCTGCCTGGCCTTGCCTGCCCCACAGCTCTGGGGCAAACCCCTGGTTTGATCGCTTACCACCCATTAGCCAGGCAGCCACAGAGCCCACCAAGAGATCAGGCAGCTGGGAGGCTGGTCACCAACATCACTCTTGCCTGCCTGGTTCCTGTCAACAGTTTTGACAGGTCTCCCACAACAACAACAAAAAGGAGATCCCACGGAGTCAGCATTTTCTTACAGAAAACAGTTCTGTTGTGAAAATCCTGACCAGCTTTAGATGCAAGTCAAATTATGGAAGGCTCAGAAGTATTTCTACCCTAAGGATAAATCTATACTCTCCACAAAAAAGGCTAGATGCTATCTACCATGACAGCCATAGATCGAGGGCATGTTCATCAGGTGGCACAAATGCAACTGATTGAAACGTGGCCACAATTAAGTTGCATTTTTTAATTGTGCTCTGGTTCAGGAGAGTTTCCTCCACATGCTGCAGATCCGACAGCATCAGAGCAAAGCGTATGAAAGGCTGTGGCAGAAAAGTCTCAGTTGCAGAGATCAAGATGTGCAATAAAAATCCAGAAGATAGGAGGGGAATCAGGACCATTAGTATTTAGACCCAGGACAGAGCCTTTTATCAAAAAGAATATTTCTGCGGAGTTTCTTAAAGCTTTTCAGCCATAATCAGAGTAGGAGAAGCGTCTTTCTGTTTCAACACTGAAAGACTATTCTCTACAAGGAGATCTTTTTACAGCATGGAAAGGGAAGCCTACTAGAGATTCCCCTGCTGGCAATGTACTTCAGCACCTTAAATATGGAATCAATAGCTGGGCATTCCTCTGAAACTCAATACACACAGGTTTTATGCACAAATAATAAAGTGATTTCTATCTATAATACACCTGCATCCAGGAAAGAGACTAGAACCCTTCATGCCCTTGAAGCCTCACAGAATTATGAATGCCTATTTATCCCAAAGCAAGGAGCATATTTATGCCTATCTGGACCACTGAATGAAACATCCACATCAAAAAACCAGTCCATTTTTGCATGAATTTAGTAAGTCTTCCTTATGATTCTACAAGGTTGCTTTAAAGTATATCTTAAAATACAGAGTAGGCAGGTTTGCTTTGGATCAAGAAGCTGATCTTGGTCCCAAGGGCACCAAACTGTGCAGTAGTTGCTATGGTACTGCAAGTATTTTTGTTTGTTAAACAGTAGATTAAATAGTCACATAAAACGATTAGACTGCACGTTGGATCATTCCCTGGGAAGGCTTATGTTACAAACTGGCTTTCTGGGGAAATTATTTAAGCTTTTCACTTAAAAAAAAAAAAAAAATGTTTTTTGAATCTGAGGCTGGTGTGTTTAAGAGACTCATTCCTTACTCCAATTTAAATGTATTTGTGCAAGCAGGTAATATAACAAGGCACTTTCACACCTATTAAAAACATTGTTGCAACTGTTGGCTTCATGCATTAAGCTCTTTAATAGCTCCGGTATTATCATCACTATCATGAATGGTCAGGACTTGGATTACCATTCTTTTGCAAGAGGGATGGATGTCTTGCCTTGGGTCATAACAGTGCTGCAGTAGAAATTAAAGATGAAGTGTTAGTCTGCATTACCAGACAGAACAACACATTCCCTTAAAAGGCTAAGTGCACATACAATGTCTCCAAAACAAGCTTGTTTAATTACAGAAGTTACTGGGGGCATATAAACTTTTACTGTTGCTTATTTCATTTACCTGCCTTGGCATTTATATTGTACTCCCTTCATTAGATCCAGGCACTATTATGAAAGACATCCAAAAATAAGCATAAATATTCAATGTTTGATGAATGAGCCTTGGACTAATTGCTCAGATTACTTAACGGGCTTAGGAGCAGATATCACCTAGCCTAAGTCCACACAAACGTCATGAAAGGTGTGACAGTTACCCAAATGGATAATCCGTCTCTCTGGCTCATACTATCCAGGAATTACTACTTTTTTCAAGGGCCTACCTAAGCTGCCAGTCTAGATGGCAGAGCAATGCCAGGTTAAAAATAAGGTGGTGTATCTTGTAAAGCTGACCAGCAAAGAGCATCCAATTAACTTCTGAAACCATAATAGCTCCTTTCCATCTGATGGCTTTCACCAGAAGGTGACTTTAGAAAACACGGACAATGAGTATTAAAGACCCAATCCTGGTGCAGTAAAAGTGAATCATACATACAGATATCAACACAGATAATTCTAGTTGCTGAACAAAGATGCCTGATTTCAGAGAACTCCACTTTTTATAAATTTTCTCTAAAGAAAGGTCAAGCTAAGCAAAATAGTATTAACATTAAGCAAGTACAACTGTAGATATCAGATAAGAGCAGTTCTGAGGATAATATTTGGCATATATTACACTGCTTCATCTGTTTTTCCTGTACCCCCATAAATGATGACAGAACTCTTCTCTGCAAGAGTTCCCACAACCAAAGGCATTGATCACTGGAGCTTCCAAAAGAAAGGCAAGAGGAGCCAATACTGGCTCCAAAGAAAACAAAATGTGTACCAAACATACAAGACAGAAGTCGTAAAATTCCCATCAAAAATGCCAGTAGGACTAAAGTAGATCAACTGCAGACAGACCTGGAAAGTTTACTGCTGAGTTCCCTTCTGGAGCACGGGTGTAACAAACCAGACGCTGAACAGCTAAAGTTACAGAACCAAATACTCTGTCCTCTAGGCAGGAGGAGACAAGAACAGCCCATGCATTTATCACAGCAGCAAATGCAAATAAAAATGCTCATTCAACATAAGCTAAAGCTTTCTGCCTTGCTTCAGAGACTTGGGGTGCACTGTTGCCATTCAAACCTACCGCCCCTGCTGTAGCTTTGCCAAAGTCCTCCTGGGGTTATTGCTTTTGCGTAACCTCAAATTACCATTTCCTTGGGATGAACACCATACCACTCAAATTCAATATTCCCTATACAGCCTCCTCCAGGGAACAGGGCTGTTCCAGATGACTGCACGGATGTGGAAAACAAACCGGAGAATGGGAACACCCATGTTCAGAGAGGACAAGACTTGCAGGAGCCTGAAAAGAAATGCTCTAAGTAAGTTCAAAACAGATAGTTACATGACATCTTTGCCTCCCATAGAGAAAGGGCCATCATGAAAGTCTTGGTGCCAGATTTATAAACTCCACTTCACAAGTGAGTTTCCTTTGAGGAAACTAACTATTTTTATCCTTACAGCAACTATCAGGGATAAGCAATTGGTTCTAACATTGCTATTTTACAGATGAAGAAACAGACAAAGATGAAAGTCAACATTTTCTAGTGTGGAAAATGAACTTGGGAACTCCAGACTTAGCATGTCTTCACTTGGTATGTCTGAGCAGCCACAGCGGCGGCAGGGGGGGGGGGGGTTGTTTGTTTGTTTAAGGTTCTCCCTACCCTGAACCACCAACGGAAGCCAGTGGAAGCTGCTTGTATTTGGTAACTCCCAAAACAGACATCCCAGAAATTATTGACTGCTTTTGAAGAGCTGGCCCAAGTAATTTGGTCCACATAGCACGCAGGAGTTGGTTGCAGAGCCACAAAGCAGAACTTGGGGGCCTCCACTTCATAGCTCGCTAGCAGTGCTGGGCCACGGTATATTCCAAAAAATATAAGCTAGCTTTTTGGATGTTTTCTGAGGAACTCTGAGAGCAGGCAGCAACTTTAAGCTTGATTTCAAGTTTTAATACCTAACTGGACCCTTTCCCTCTTCTTCAGTTTTTCTTTTTGAAAAGATGAATTCCTCCATTTATTTTTAATCCTATTTCTTTCTCGGAGCTGCCAAAAAATCAAAGCCAGTTCACATCAGACAGCAGTTTATTTCCTTGGGGTGAACCAGCAACCCAACTGAAACACTTACTATCCCTCTGCCTTCTCCCGCCTCTCAAAGTCATTCAGGCCACCACTGGGCAGAAGCTGGATGTCTCTCTTCCCCTGACCGACGGAGCTGGAGGCACACTCAGGCCTCCTCATTATCAATCAGACCTGTACGCTCGCTCAGAGGCAGCCACAGTCCCAAAGCCAGCGGAAAGAGCAGTGCAGCAGCTATTTTATTTACAACCTGCTGACAACGGAGTGGAAATTGATAGAAGCTGCAGGCAGCAAGTGACTCCCTGTCTGTCAGCACCAAATGGCAGCTCCTGCACTTACTCCACTGGACAGGAGCTCTTTAACTCTTTCTGTCTCAGCCCAGGATTCACAAGAGTGCTACGGGTCTCTACCACATTTCTATGTATGCCAGCTTTACACTGATGCTATCCCACTGCCTTCAGCTGAGTTGCTTCCGATTCAGAGCAGTGAGAACGGACCAGGACCTCCCACATTTATCTATTTACTGTACATGTGTGTTGGACAGATACTGTACCTTCATACTTTATGCAGTGCCAGGTGTCAATGCAGAGCACATTTGAACAACTTGATCCTACTCGGATAGAAGAAATAACTTAATGCTACCTTTAAAAGGAAAGGGCTCATCTACCCAGAGAAACTCAGAAAAGCTATCTGTGTTAATCTATAAAGTCTGACCGTAAAAAGGGAATTACGTGAACCACACTGAACCCTATATAGGCATTTTTTTCATTGTAAGTGGCCATCATTCAGTTTTAGTTATTTCCAAACAATGTCAAATTAGGGTCAATTCAATTTTGAGTAAGAGCGTTTATATGATGATCTAATGTAGTTCAATTATTTTCAAATTAATATCTTTAATTAATGCAGATTATCTAGACAAAGCTTCATACAAGATTCAATAGTTAGAATTTCAAATACATCAATATTGTTATTTTTAGTCCTGGGGGGTGGGGTGTGGAATCACATTGACTCAGAAGATTTCAGGCTAAAGAAAAGACTTATCCAAGGGCCAAAGATATGTAAAAATCCTCAACTCTCATACATGCATGAAGGGATTAAACACGAAATCTGAGTTAAAAACTGTCTATATTGAGATTTTAAACCAGACAGTGCTTTTTGGGGGTGAAAACAGTTTAAAACAAAAGAAATGCGCTTTCTTCCCCACCCCAAAAGTTGTTAGCATGGTTTGAAATCTTCTTTCAATCCTCTCCCTGTCCTACTCCCAAAATAACACTGCTAAATCACTCTTATTTGCACTTCCGTCCATCAGCAGGCATTTCTAAAGGATTAGTGGAGGTGCCTGGCAACTTCATCACACCTCTCATCCTGACCATTTGGTATCACACCATGATCTCCAGCTCACTGCTGGCCCTCACCGATTTGCAGCACTGTGCCCTCACCACATTGTCTAACCTCAGTGCATCCGAGGCATGGAGCAGAGGGAAGACATGGTGCTGGAGGTCACAGTCCCCAAAAGCAACCCTGTCCCCCATCACTAGATGCAGCAGCACAAGGGGCCTGCTGAGTGAGAAACAAGATACCTGGAAAGTATCACCCTCCACCAAGCCAACTCAGCTTATATTACCTATACTGTTCACAAACTCACTATCATTTCGCCTTTTATGTCCTATCATAAAATGCACACCCAAGGCTGCCATCCAGCCACCTAAACACAGGCATCTCATGCCACTTTGCATACCATCAAGCACCCTACCTGGCCTCTACCTGCTCCAGAAAGACATGAGACCCCTAGAATATATCAGTCAGCCATGGGATCACATCCGTCAGCCCTGAACAGCTGTCTCTGATACATCAGGGCATCTAAAACTGGCACTGCTTATCTACATTAGGGAAAACAAACTGCTTTCTAACTTATCCTTCTGCAAGATCTATGCAAGGCTTCACTTCAGCTCTTTGACACGTATCTAAAAAAAAAAAATTTAAAAATTATCAGTGCTTGGAAAGGTGCTTTTCTTTGCATGACTACAGTCAGTCCCTAGCTCTCATCTTCTTCATTCAGACTAAGCTCTAAATCTCTCTGAAGCGGAATTCAGAGTGAGGAACCAAGTCAAGGTCATTAAGATTTGCAGGAAGCTCAGATCCTTTCAGAACCTGTTTCTACAAGAATTCTCTGTAAGTGAGCCACAGTTCACCCATTAGATGCACCATTTTGGAGCCAACATAACTTCTCTGAAATCAAGTCATATACGTATAGCCTCCCAAACCAGACACAAAGTGACTTTAAACATAAGATACGACCACACACGTTAAACTGGAGTAATTCTAAAGAAAATGGTTTTCTGTAATCCTTTGCCTTCCACAGTTACCTGCTGTGAGATAAGCAGGTGCAGCCACAGTGTCACCATAATCTCAATGAGGAGACAGATGACGATACAAGAAAATCAGATAAATTCTGAATTCCTCAGCTGGCGTCCACCTCTGCTCACTGTAAGAGCAAACACTGAAGGGCACCACAAATGCCTTAAACCTTTCTTTAGAAGAGATCTGTAGCAATTTCTGTCTCAAACAGAAGCAAATCCAACAACTTTGATCCAGTTCATTCAGACTTCTATTGGCATAAACAAAATTATGTGGCCCCCAATAACCAGAACTGCTCTATATTTACACTGGGTCCAACACAATGTGAGAAACGCAAAAAGCCCCTTGCAAAAGTAGCTCCTTGTGTTTCATCAGACTTTTCCAAATCACAGAACAGGTGGTCAGATTTGAGCTGTTCACAGTGACAGGAAAAGCTCTTTTTTAAGTCTGTTTTGATAATTCTCAAGATGCTAATCAGAAGAAATAGACAAACTTGCACTTGATTTCTGGATCTTGTGTTCAATCTGTTGCAACTGATGACACACTGACACTGAAAAGATGAGCTACGCTGCAGAGGACATGCAATCCCAAACTTATAACATATCAAATCGGCTGAACCAAGAGAGATTAAAGCTTTGCGTACCGTTGGAAAAAGAACCCAAAACAACCAAACAGTTAAGAACATTTATGGAGCAAACACAAATTTTCCATTAAACAACTGGCTCCTTGCTTGGGGAAAATATATATGTTACTAATAGGAATTATATCCTGTTTCCTTTCTACTGCTTTAAACATACAAACAAATTATATTTCAGCCTAAAGACATATTATTCATGGATCTTTTACTTCACTGGAATTTATAGTTCAATTCCAAACCTGTAATTTTAAATGTTGGCTGGTTTTCTAAGTAATTCACCAGAAGGGGGTCCCAAGTCCCCTTGCTTCTCCTGCTAGTAAGGAAAAAAAATTCCCTGCCAACTTCTGCCTAAATTGGTGTATATCACAAGCCACACCACTCATATGCCCAGACATGACTTCTCTTCTCACATCAGAGCTAAAGTGAAAAAAATACAGACACACACATATTACATACAGCCTTTCTTCTTTGAGGGTCACACAGCCAGAGTTAAACTGGTGGTAAGCAGAGCATCGAGGCCAAGAGAACTAAATGCAGCATCCAGCAACTAGGTAAAACATTACTAAAAATACAGTGTTCAAAGAGAAGGATATGTGCTACCAAGCTATCACTGCACAAGCCCACTGCTGAGCAGCGCATGGGCTGAGGGAGCATCTTTAAGGACAGTCAGGCAGATCTTGACTAAGGCAGGTGCTCTGCCAGCAGGCGTCCGCTTCCTTGCCAGCCCAGCTCCCCCCAGCCACACCCCACGTAACAGAGAGGTTTTGGGGCATGGCAGGGATGGAGCAGAGCACTGATGCGTGTAACTGAGGGCTCCCTGCCAACTGGCAGAGATTTTGGCTGAAGAAACTGCAGGCTGGCTCCCTCTAACCATGCAACAGGGTCTATAGCAGAAGGCTGGTACCTCATTTCTGGAACACATGTTCCAGTCGCCTGTAGGTCACATAACAGAAGGTTAAATGCTAAACTTCAGCTGCATAGGTCCAGCACATCACACATAGCTCTGGAGGAGACATGTACCCAAAGCACAAGGATTCGTACATCCCTGCAGGGAAGACAAACTGAGTCTTGCCCAACACCAGGCAGAGAGCTTTCTCTTTTAGGCTTAGCAGAGAGGTGCCAGTCAGACACAGCTGTCCTCTTACAGGAAAGGCACAGAGCAAGTCACAAACCATGTGGGCTACAGGTACAAAGACTTTCCAGTTGAAATAAGTGGCAGTGGAGAGGAGAGCACCCTTCTGGGAACCCAGCAGCTCTTGCAGAGTGGCACAGGACACTGGGACCGCACACCCATAAGAACAGTCCCTAGAGAGCATGCAGTGCTGTGGGCCTCCTCCTGACCCCTGAGCTGTTTCACAGACCAGTTTCTCTCCCTTGGCAGGTCACAGGAGCAGACACATGAAGATGGGACTTGATCTAAGAGGTTTGATTGTCAGAAGCCACATTAAAGTCCAGGGGAGTATTGTGCTCTCACCCTCTTGAGGTCACAGGGGCTGCTTTCTTGCTCTGCATTATGTCAGTTTATTTTATAGCAAGAAAGAGTGGAAATAAATACCATCAGACTAGCCCTGCCTTTCCTCCCCCATGTTCCACACAAGAAAATTCCTCAATCCCTACAAAACAAGCTGAACCTTATGCCAAACCTAACAGAGCTCATACAGACATTGTTATCTTTTGAAATGACACCTTCAATTTAATTATCTCGGAGATTAAATCATCTCCAAACTATTAAGCAAAGTAACTCAGCGGTGCCAAAACGCTGCCTCGCACCATGACTTCTCCTTTTTTTCTAACCCCCCTTTAAACCTCCTCTCTGACTAGATACACAGAACGGCAGAAGCACACAGATCCGCAATCACACCCAGCCTCCACAAAGTCAATCCTGCCTGCACAGCTCACGAAGTTTCATACCTACTTTAAGCCTGACCTCAGCTCTGCTGGTGTAAATTCAGAGCAGTTCCAGGGGCTTCAGGGGTAGGAAGGAACCAAGTTTAACATGCTGAACCGTGGGTTGTGCAAGTAAAAGAGTACCTGAAAGTACACCAGCTTAACTGAGAAAGTACAAGAGAAAAATCAACCTTCAATGTATTTTAAGAGTCTCCAGTCGTGACTGCTTTGCCTACACTTCCCCACAGACGCATCCTCCTCCCTCACTGCACGCTGCATTTGCCTATACAACTCTGTACCAACTGGTGCTTGCTATGCTTAATTATACACACTCTTCTTAACCAATTCCCCCAGTCCTACAGTGGTCTTGGAAGTCACATCACCAGCCACATCGGCACTGACTGGCCTGGAGATGACTATGAGAATAGCACATTCCTACCACTTGTTGAACTGGGGACACTGGCTGCATACACAAAATAAAAGTATTTTCCTCCCTTCCCCTTCTTACATGCATGGATACCTGCTTCAGCGGTGACACAGAGGGATGGACCTGAGTGACCAGCACCCAGCACTGCCCCACAGCAAAAGACAAAGATGACTCCTTGGTCTCACTGCAAGGCTTCAAGTCAGGGGCAGTATTTGCCAAGGAGGAATGATTATTCTAGCCAAGCGTGTTAGAACTATAGTGTCCTTTACCATACAAAGGCACGTGGAGCAACATAATGAACTCTCTGAAAAAGCAAGGAAATAATTGCAACCTTCTGCCTGCAGGGACCAGACAGGAGCGCGCAAAGCCTAGGAAGTGGCTCACTTGGCCATTACAAGCCGCTGAAACTGAGTATGCTTCTCTAAAGACGATTTTAGAACAAGGACAGCCAACTGATGGTCCAAGGACTAGATGTGAACCATAAGCCAGTTTTACCTGGAGCCCAAGAAAGCCAGTTAGCTCAGAGGCCAAGCATTTGGGGCAACACATGCCCCAGCATGCAGTGCTGAGGGGCATGCAAGGCCAGGCCAGGTGTATTTCACTAGACTACCAGCAGTACTATACAAAGTTGGCTTAGTCTAGGAGAAAAAGAACAGGGCAAAAATTTTATGCAAACAAAGCAGCTTCCATCACTCAGATATTTGCCATTTCTGTTCTGAGAAAAGAAAATACAAACTGGATTGAGGCACCGAGCTTAGAAGCGCAAGTATCTTCTACGGACCAGCTGTTTGTTAACCACAGGCAAGTCACCTGGGGCATGGTATCCCTCAGTGTCCCAACCTGTACAGCATGTAAAGCATGCTTTTCTTACCTCCTGTGTGTACAGGCACACACCATTCCTCCTAAAGATCTCTTAAATTTTATGGTAGAAGTACAAAGTGTGGTCATGTAGGCCCTCAACAGCAACTACCTGCATCAGGTACCAGCCAACAAGACAACTGCCAAGAGGAAGTGCCAGGAAGAATGAGTTTTTGAAAAGAGCTGGGATCAGATGCTTCAGAGGAAAGCATAAACAACTACAGCAGACAGTTAACAGAAAAACTTATTCTTAGATAAGGTTCTTCTCAAGCACCACTACCTGCTGGGCTGTGCTCTGGTAGGTTTATGTGATCTGATGCAACCAGAGCTGGTCTCAATAGTGGTAAAAAGTTCTGAACATCTTTTGAACCATGCATGAATTTTTGCTGTGTTCGTGTTCTGTGACACTGAAATCCTGAGACTGTTCATATGCAAACACACAGTTTCACAGCTGCCTTAATTTTGTGATCTTTTAATTAAAGCAGACAATAAGGTCTTTGGGATGGGGACTCTGTTCTGTGTTTATAGCACAATACAGACCCAAGGCTGTTATTCACAACACAAATAACTGTGCATTCCCCCCTCCTTCCTATCCTCCAGTATTCCTATGCCTTGACAAGAAAATTAATTGCTTGACTGGCAACTGTGCTGTTTGCTATATCATATTCTGCTGTATCTCCTCTTACAGAAGAATGGTGCTGAGCTGTTTGGAGAGGGATAAGAGCTTGTCATTTCTACAACGGTTTGCCTTTTTCAAGAGTTTTAACATTCAGTTCTCTGGAGACCTGGAAACAAGAGATCCTGGCACAGGAGACTTGTGTGCTAATGGCATGACACTGTATTGGATTTAACTAAACTATGGCCCTATGAATGAGAGTGCCTGCAAGTGAGAGGCAGCTGATGTGGGACAGAGAGAATGAAGGAGAAAAACATGATGTCAAGCCTAAGAACTCACCCGTCTGAGTTATCAGGCTGCTCCGAGTCAGCAATTTATTTTATTAACATTATTCCCCCTGGTCTTACATCTCGGTTACCCCTAGCAACCTATTCCCAAACTCCCTGTATTAGTATGTGCTGGGTTTAAGCACACGAATAAGAAAAAGTTCTGATAAAGCAAGAACTCGGGACTGCAGCTAACATTATCATTATTCACCTACAGTCCTCAAGCCTCAAGGTTGATGCATCAGAAGCCAGACACATACCAGACAGAATGGGGTGCAAAGCAGGGAAGCTGCGATGGTGCAAGGTAAGTCGTCTCCTGTGAGATCCTGCGATGAAGAAAAGAAAAACAACAAAAAAAAGAGGAGGAAAATATTTTATTTTGCCAAAATTTTTTCTCTTCAAAACCTTTCCACGGATTTAGAATAACTGCTGGTCTAAACTAAAACTCAAAGGTCCTGCTCATGGTGTTTCTTCCTCCCTGCAGGAGCTAATTTGAAATCCTGTGCTGTCCCCCGGACCATTCTATTACTCCAGTGTCCTGCTCCACTGCACAGTAAACATCTGGCACAGGCTGACACTTGGATAATGCAGTGGTGAGGGTATGTAGGACTGGGCTTCCATCATTCTGGGTGGGATTTTAATTCATGACTACGACAAAGAAAAGCAAAAGGAATAGACTCGTGCGGAAGCTATCAGGCAAGTGGCCACTGCCAATTCCTCCCCACATGATCATACCACAAGCAAATTACCGCCAACCTCTCTGACTTGCAGCAAGCCTTGTGTCCCTGCTTCCTTCATCACCTGTGAATGTCATCTGCTTCTCAAAACCCATTAACATCACTAAACAGGGAAAAAGCCAGTTAGGGGGTTTTCATTCTTTCACCTAGGGCTGGCACAGAGTTCTGATACAAGCAGATAAACAGACTCTAGCAACAGCCCTTAATTTCCACAAAAAAAGGAGATATGTATCCATCACAGCTACTCCTCAACTGGTTCCTGTTCAAAGTGGACTTCCTCTGAGACTATCAGGGTCTTCTTATACAAGCAGTCAAGGATAGCCTCTTAAGGTGGGCTGCCACTTCCCTGTCCAACTTTCTAACCAAACCAAGGTTGTAAGAGTTACAGGCTGCCATACCAGCATCCAGATTTCCTGATAATCCTTTAGCTCACCTTGGACTAAGAATAAATTGCTTTTCTTCCTACTAGTTTCCCTGCTCTTTCTACCCATCAATTCTGCAAAGACTAAGCTGTGAGCACAGCACAACACCACACTGAAGATTTTCAGAAAAATTCAGGATACATTGTGTGGTGTCCAGTTCCAAAATGGCATAAATTACATCCTGGAATGCATTATGTCCTGCTATGTTAGACAAGAGGAAATGTGGTATACAATGAAATAAAAGACATCCTGGAACTTATTACATACTCAAAAGACAAAAGAAAGGACATTATAGGATCGATGTGGCTAATAAATGATGTGTTGGCATCTCTTTTCTACCAAGATGTGGATTAACAACAGATGTATTACACTAATGTCTATTTGTACACTAATCTAAAACAACTGCATTGCTGTTGCAGACAGGAATTTGATAAATGCAGCCCCTCTTCCAGCTTCATGAGTGCTGCTGAGCTTTAGGAAAGGTGGGGAGGGGGATGAGCCACTCCCAGAGTTTCCCTTGTCAGAGTTCAGGCACTTGCTCCCACCTCCTTTTCTTGCTGGGTTGTTCCCTGCTGATTTTTCATCTACACAGCTGGGATCCTAAGGATCCAGGGAAGAAAAGGGGCTGTTTTGCACTAGCCCAGAAGCCTGCAGCTCAGTTGTGGGACACTTGGGAAGTAAGGACTACTCGACATGTTGAAGCAGTCAGTGCTTTTGAACTCCAGAAGCTAAAGGGTTAAATCCTGGAGCCTAGCAATTTCTAAAGTATCACTTACCTTCTCACAAGCCAACAGCCCTCCAGCATTTACATAAAGCCCTCCAGGGAAGGCAGCTGCAGAAAGCATGCACAGAAGATGCCTTCCTCAGGTGGCTGAGGAATAGGAGAGAAGATACTGCTGGATTTACCCTCTAGTTCCTTTCCACAAGGAGCATCTGGAGAAGAGTTAGAGGCAGAGCCTCCAGACCACTGTGCAGTCCCAGTTTGATAGCTGCGACAGTTCACTCACTTTCCTTCAACCTGAAGAAGCAAGCACAGGAGAGCAGCCTTTGCAATTCTGAAAACCTGGAGGAAGGTGGCAGATGAGGTGGAAACAATCCTTCGCAAACCATTTTGGCAGCATAGGTGAAATTCAGTTTAGTACCAGCTGCAGAGAGCCTTCTCCAGGTATTGCTGCTCTCCTACAGCAAAAGTCTATATAGAACAAAAGTCTGTCCACAACATCTGAGGTTTGTGGCATCATGTGCCAGGGAGATGAGAGGAAACAATTACTTCCCATTCCTTCTCCCACATCGTAGGCTTCCCTAGGAACTGAGGTGATTATGCCCTATTAACAATGCAGAAGGAGGCAAACAGGTGTAGACTACAAGCAGAGGAGCTTGGAATACATGACCCCAGGGACAGGGGTATCTTACTGGCACCCAGAAGGAGTTGTGGATGATGGCACTGGTGGGAGCTGCTGAAACCCACCAAAGACTGGGCACAGAACAGCAGCCAAAGTTGGGAATCAGGAGCCCACATCAGCCCGCCACCTCAAAACTCTTTGCTTTGCCTGTTCCTGACCTGGGCTGTGCCTTAACCACTTGTAAAAGAACAGGAACAATGGGTCCTGGGGCAGGAGAGAAAGAAACAGAAAAGAAACAGAAGCATAAGAGAGAAGGAGAGAAAGGAATGTGAGGCTGGCTAGATGAGAAAACCTAGGTGAATATATCTGATCCTTCCTCCCCAGCCAGCAGAGGCTTACTCTGTGAAAAAGATTTTCTCTGAAATAATTTGCATTTGCTTCCAAACTTAGTGCAGATCTGTCACCAGTCACTCAAAGCTCCACTTCAGGAACTAACAGAGATTATAAAAAAAATGGGATAGGCTCTGTCTTCACAATATTCATAGCCTGGCTTTTTGATACGGCTAAAAGCACTACTTGAAAAACAGCCACCACACAAACATGGAACATGAAAATCTGTGAGCAAAGATGCAACAAAAAGAAGTGCATCCACAGATGCCACGTACGTTTTTCTATGTATATTTACAACCTTATATCAAGTAAAATTGTTGTTCTGTGTCAGGCAATGCAACCATCTATTCAAGATCAGCATCATAGCAGATTTTACACTACACTCCATCCACTGCTTTAATCCCACCACGCATGTTTAGTTCACAACCCAGCATTAGCCCAACTACAATGTATGAGTGAGAAGCAGCTAGTCCCATAGCTACCAAAACTATTTTTTTTAACTTCCTAGAGTGACTTTCTATTAAAATTAAACTAAAACCTCCCTGCAGAACTCTTAGAGATGATGCTTAAAGAGATGTGGTTAAAAACTTAATGTGAAGCAGAATGTCTTAAGAGGTTATCTATACACACACACACACACGCTAAAGGCAATCTCCAAGTAGAAAGCTGCAGAATAGGTGTATTCTCCCCAGAGATCATATCCCTTCCCTTTCCCATAAAAATCCTATAAAATCTGAAGCAAAAGGGAATCTCATATCCAGGCCATCGTCTCTGCCCTAAGCAGCTCTGGTTCACATTTTCATTTCTTGCATTTCTCCTGCTTTCCCTTCCCTGGATGTATGTCAATGCCCTTAAGGTGCTGAAAAAGCTAAGTTACTCCACATGGAGTAGAAGTGGGAAAATTCTCAAACTTCCACACAGTTCAATATTCCAGAACAGTCTGAAGTTTTGCTTCCTGCATCACTTCAGCACTTTAGAGCAAGTTAATTTTCCCTGGGACAACGGCATTTGCAAACTTCCCTATGACACTTGTTTGAAGTAGGCTCACATCAACCCTAACAAAGTTATGGGATGATAATTCTACATGAGAAACACACACGGTGGTCTCATTGGAGAATCCTCCTTGTTGGCACATAGACAGGACAAGGGCAAGCCTCTGCTGGCAGCCTTAGTCCTGAGGCAACGAATTGACCCATGGGATCGAAACCACCCTGCTAGGCAGGATTGTCACTAATGGGCCGTCACTAAGTAGGGCTCAAAAAGGTTTGCTTTTTTTGTCTTGTGGGCATTTAAAGTACAGACTCCAGGAACAACAGAAGATGGCTTTTACAACACAGACTGAGCAGAAGGACCAGAATCCATTATCCAAAGAAACGGTTCCTCCACTGCAGAGCATTTCCTAAAAACCATAAACCAGAACAGGGTGCCAAGAAAACTCTTGCCTGAAGCACCAACTGTTTCTCCGTCACTCTCTTCCAGCTCCCATCCACCACACCAGCCTCCACTCCCTGTCCCCATCAGTCCAGGGAAGGGACAAGTGCCAGCTGAGTCTGTAGCTTACTGCTCTTGGACCAGCCCAGGAGAAGGACATCTCCATATTCCAGGAAAGGAAGCAAGATCTACCTGGGCAAACAAGAACATGAAACCAGGCTGCAGACTTGAAAAGATAGGATGAAAGGGAAGGTGGCATGAGAAGAAAAAATGTAGGGTTAGTGAGGGACAACACATGGAGGAATCTACAGCATCCTGCCCCAGGCTACACAATTCCTGGCTGTAGCGCCTGTCCCTGAGCACCAAACACTTCAGATGAGTTAAGACCCTGGCCTGGGTGCTGCTACGGAGCTGGGTCTCTGCTGCTTTCCATCTGTTTATACTTGAACTGGTCAAGAGCCTCACAAAAGAAAAAGTACCTCTAAAAAGCCATGAACAGGGGAAAACTGGGACACTGGAAGTGGATATCCTAGAAGCAGAAGTGAGGACAAACTTTGGCTGACAGCATTTAGAGCTGTAATAACACTCTCCTATGTTTAACAGACATTAAAAAAAAAAAAAAGAAAAAGAAAGATGTCTACATACAAAAACAATCACTCAATCAAAAGCTGAAAAAGGGCCCTAAGGCCACCTCAGCTTGTGCAATGGATTGGAAGGGTGCAGTGGAAGTTTTAATTACTTGAGTACTCTTAATACAACAAAGTATTCCAGTGGAAGCACCTACTTCATGGCCTTGCTGCAGACAACTATTTTGTTTATTAATCTCTGAAGATGTTAAAACAATTTGTGGTGCAGTTAATTCATAAGTATCACAAGGCTTGTCACCTAACCACACTCTGCAGCACTGTGCATTAACCACTCTAAGGACACTGGGCACCTTGCAAGTTGCACTGTATGTTCACCTTCCATACAACACTTTGCAGTGTAGCAGGGTGCAAATGCAGAGGAACAATGCAGCAAAAAGGTCATTCCCTGCTGATAGGAACAAAAAGGCCAGGAGAAACAATTGATACAAATGCATCCAAGTGAAAACAAGTCTTGCTGTGATCCTGAAAAGCAGGACAGCAAAAAGGGCCTGGGCAAATTGGGACTTTCTGATTACAAACATCAGGTCAGGACAGGAAAGTCATGGTTCCCGAACAGATGCAACATCTATGTGACATACAGGAAAGTTGACTTGACTGCTGTATTATCAAAAAGCCAGGTACGTGGGAGTGAATCAAGGCTTAGGCCTTGTCCACCTAAGTTTGTTGATACCAAAGAAAAGTCTTCCCTTCCCAGCACACTAACTACCAGTGTGGACACTTAAAGTTAACAAGACTGCAGACACATGCCCCTTTGGAAACAAAACCATTGCTGCATGCACTGAAAACAGAGTGAAGTAGTTCTTCAGTGTATCTCAAAACTGTCCCTATGGCAACAAGAACAGAACAATTTTTATAGCATCAGTTGCCATCTTTGCTTGCTGAGCATTAAAAGTTGCCTCCAGAGGCCTGCAGTGTAGACAGCTTCCAGGAAACAAACTAATGTGATTATGGGTTAAAAAAAGATTGTGAGAGGCCCAGGTATGATAAGAGTTAGATCCAGACAATTATTGGCCTGAAGCAGAAGCCTTGCCCTCAAGGGGACACACAGATGGCAGAGCAGGTACCTGGGGAGAGCAGGTGCCCCTCAGGTGAGGAGAGACATTGTATCCAGACCTGGGAGCAAAATCCACAACAGGCATCTACACCGACAGAGAAAAGAAATTCTAGATAGCAGCATGCTATAATGGAGATGACTGAAAAAACTTACTAAGAGAACCTGAGACCAAATACCATTAAAACGGAAGAATATTCTTGCCAAATTCCTTCACTTGAGCACTGTGTAATTAGGCCAGGAAAAGCACAACAGAATATGCTATAGAGAATAGTCTTGCACTGGCTTGTTAACCCAACAGGCCTTTTCCATCTCCAAAGTCTGCATTTCATAGCAGGTACCTGAAGGGTATAGATTACACCAGGTGGTAAGCCAACAATTCCGATCTCATCAGGAAATTAAGCCCAGGCCAAGCGTGGGGAACTGTGTATTTTAATACAAGTCAATAGACCAGCTAGGCCCTTGTTAGCAGGGCAGCACTCCCTATGAAGCAGTGGAGTTATGCCTAAATAACTGGTGGTGGACAGGACACGAGCGACTTCTGCGTATGCTGTTCTGTACAGCACCTGTGATAGCCATTGTCTGAGCCTGCAAGGCTTTAGTCCCCAGGTACGAGATTACCCATAACATCTTAGCTACACTCCACCATTCACATACAGAGTGGCAGCAGGGACTCTAGACAGAAATTCAGCTAGCATAACCAAATAGACAAGCCTGCTGTAAATAGGGTCCAACTTACCCTTAAACATAAGGCCCACGCAACCCTAGTAGGGACTACAGGGGTGTTGTGGAGACTGTAAATAGTGAATACTTCTGAAAATCAAGCATCTGGGCACCACAGCAGAGTACTTCTCTTTCCCCTACCACCCCATAAAACAAAGCTACCCAAAATAGCAAGCCAGTTTTTGAAAAGGTTGCCGTATATCACCTTTTGTGTGACCTTGCCTGAGTCATGACTGGACCCAAGAGTCTTCCTCTCTAGTTCTGGGCTCTAAGTAGATGGCTATGCTGCTTCCCTTGAGACCCAGCGAGGCAGAAATAGGAAATGAAATGGAGAACAGGGAGGAAATTCCATCTCGCAACACAAAAAAATTAAGAGGCAGTCACAGAATTCTCCTGGTAAGAGGTAAAGAAATACGTATGCAAGAGTGAAGGCTAGAGACACAGAAATATCTTGTTAAATTTTTACAGTTTAACCACTGAACAAGCTACTTTCTCTCCATAATTTATACCTGAATTGTGTGTCTAGACATGACATCATTTTAAGGTATGCCTTGTGTTCTGTGGTAAGTTTACAATAACCAGAACTTATAATTGCTGTGGTTCAGGTCAGCAAAAGCGGAAAAAATATCCAAAGTCCCTTCTAAGCAGCTGTTCTTGGTAATCATTTTAGCCTGTTGTTTTCTGTCAAGGAGACAAGGCCTAGCAAATGCTAAAAGCCAACATTAAACCAACTCCCCTTCCTAAAAGTGACGAATACCACAGATAATCTTCATTCTCAGGCAGCTTTATTTGGTATGGTTCATATTAAAACACTGAAGGACAGCCAGATAAGCAAGGGCAATAAAAACATCTACTGTATGCCTAGAGAGATTGACGGCTACAGACACACTAGACCCTGCTGTATGCCCATACGATAAACCAGTTATCCAAATACAGTAAAGTAAGCTTGTGGGTCTCAGGTGGGATAACAACAAATACCAGCGTATTCTCACTATTGAGACGTAAATCCTGAGGCTACAAAAGCTGGAACCACAGTGTAGTTAACATGCACCAGCCACCCTTACTAGAGGAATGAACCCTGTGGTGATAAAGGCTGCTGGCCAAGTGACTTGAATCACATGAGGAGCTGCAATCACTGCCCTGGAGAGTGTGGCCTGAAGCATCCTATTGCATCAATGAAGTGGAATTTAGACATTGGAATGAGGGGAAAAAAACTGTGCAACCTGAACACTGAATGATGTTTTGGTTTTGGTTTTTGGTGTGGGATTTTTTTTTTTGTTTGGGGTTTGTTTTTTTCCGGGGGGGGGGGGGGGGAGGCTGGCTACTGACATTGTAAGCACAGGCATGCTGGATGCCAGAGCCAGCCAAGGAGGAGCAGGAGCTAGGGTCCAAGCACACAGGAAGGTGCCTCAGTGTACATCAAAACTGTCTTTAAGGCAGCAAGCACAGAGAAACTCCTGTGCTGTCACGTACAAGGCAACCCAAAGATCCTAAAGAGAAACCTGGATCTACAGGTGCATTGGGTGGAACTCATAGTCCATAACACACATCTCACAAGGCACAGGTATGTGTCACACACGGAATTTTTTTTTTTTTTTTTTTTTTTTTTTTTAAGAATGGAGTAGTCCCAGTTGGAAGTGACCTACAATGGTCATCTAGTCCAGCTGCCAACTGTTTTTTTGACAGAAACATTAACATTGGTAAGAATGAAATACACATGAGGGTTACACCACGCAGCATGCGCTGTGCCTCTTCCTGTTATCTGAATGGGAAGGCAAACTATAGCCATGAAGATATCCAAAATAAGGTCAAAGACAACGGGCAGCAGTCCTGGATAAGAGTTAGAGAGGATGAAGTAAGCAAACTTCTAAGTCAAACAGATACATCATAACTATTGCTGACATCTAAAAGGCATAAAAGACTGTCCAAAATCCAGCTTTCATCACCAGTCAGGAAAGACCCAAAAAACATAGGACTTGACAACCACTGTCCCTTTTTCTCCATGTCACACAAGTGATCCAATCCAGACCACACAAGTGCTCACAATTACAAGAATGTGAGTGGGTAGAATCACCATATTGATGTGTTTTAAAATAAAATCACCTTCCCTTTCTATACAGGTCCCACAGAGTTTTGTTATACTACTTTTCCTACATGTATAAACATTAGTGGTCCAACTCTCCTCTGTCATCTGTATTAGTCAGAAAAAAACTTGATGATCACTTCTTAGCTCTTCCAACACCCACTCAGAAACAGGGAACCATTTCAGCTAACAGCGAACAGGAGAGCGCCCATGCTACTGCACTAATAGGGCTAGATAAGAGGTTGATTATTACATCCAAACTGAAGCTAGCTTCTATTCAGCTGGTTAATGCAGATGCAGAGCTATCATCCCTGCCTGGATCAATCCACATTGATGTGACATCAAGTCACACAGGGATCTGTGCCAGAACAAGATATTTAACATACCTTTCAAATCACACGCACACCAGGGACTCAAACCTGGACCAGGTTTTATTCATAGGGAGCAGCCCACAGTGTCACACCATTCAGCGCCATGGTGAGAGCTGGAGAGCAAAGGAAAACCACGACAGCTGCTGGCAAACACTACCCTGAGATAGCTGATGCTCATAAGCAGTGGTGAGAAGGAGAAAGTGGTCACTGCTTTTCAGTGCCAGATGAGTAAAGAGCAGCGGTGAGAACGCCATTGCTCAATGGATCACAAGGGAGCAAGCACATTCCTGCCCAAATGGTGCAGCTGACCCATTATATCCTCTGTCCCAACCTGAGTGTACATTAGGGTCTACAGCTGGCTTATAATGAAAATCTGAAGTCATCAGGGCTGTTCTGGCTTCAGTTCTTGTTAAAGATGTTGAACATCAGCCCAGGTTTGGTCAAAAGGTTACACAGGTTTTCAAATCATTCCAGCCTGCAGTGACCAAAGGTTGATTTAGGGTTTGCTGTCAGAGCATTCATATTTACAGTTCTACAAGCTGCCATAAAAAGCCAGGTGAAGATCGGAGTTTCTGCTGATTTGCGATATAAATGAGGTACAAAACCATGTGGATAGGAAAAAGGATACTCACTCACTCTGGGATCATCACAACTCCAAGGACAAAGGACTGATAAATAATCAGCCTTTGATATACTTCAGGAAAATGGTCCTCTCTTTCTCCTGTCAGCTTTTAATGAGTTTGAAAAGTAAGACTTACTTTTACACTGTCTCTCCTGCTTAAATCAGCAAATACGAAAGCTTAGCAGCTGAACTTGTGGCAAAAAAACACATTCCAGGATGAAGGTTTATACTCCAGAGTTTATAGTATTCACATTTGTCCAGGTCTAGGAGACCAGTGCTGAGTGTCAAAGGACACTCACTCTAGAAAAAAGTCTCCACTAGACATTAACAGAGCCATATAAATGCTCATTCATGTTCCCCATTAAGTGTATGAAGGATCTTATTACTTACACTGTTCTGTAAAGAGCTTACAGTTTTATGGTTAGCATGCTGACTACCACTGCTAGTAGTCATTCTGCTTCCTTAAGACAAGCACAAGAAAAGAACGATACCTTTGCACAGACACATCATACTATAAATGAACTTGGAACTACCCACATAGCAAGGAGAATAGTTTATTTTCCTGTGTAGCTAATAGAAAGCTGCTGTCTTGCTGTGAGTGTTAATATTAAGACAAAAGCAAGAATCTTCAAGTTTATGTTATGGTAAACATCAACCAATACCCATCCTTTGCATCCCACACAGACAGACTAGATGCAATAGAAATAACTGCTTATTTATGTTTCCACAAGGACTAGCGAGTACACAGCAGAACACTGTTCAAGACATCTTTTGGCAGATCACACTGGAAGATGTGTTTAGCAGATAATACAACTGGAGAATGCTTGAAAAGCCACTGTTTGCTTAATCACTTGAGGGTAAGTTTGAAAAGATCAAATAAGCCAAGTTTAGGAGTAGCTTATTCCCCTTATTTAATGGGCTATAATATTTTACAGTGCAAAGCCCTGCAGCAATACAGCTAGCTGCAGCATTTGGAGCCATCACTATGCAAGTACTATGAGCCATATGGATTTAACAACTCTCACCACCAGTAAAGAGAAAACCAGAACCTTTGTTACTTAAGCACAGGCCTCTACCACTGAAGCTAAAAAACACTGTCTGAAAACAGCAATAGGTTTGTATCTATCGCCCAAATTGGCCACTGGAGAAGAACTAATTAACCAAGATACTTCACAATTTCCATCAGTGTCTCAACGGTACCACAGCAGTTTCTACAGCTTGTGCTGTAGAAAACACCTTCCTTTCATGAGAACAAAACCTGACACCTTCAACAGAAACATCTAGACTTGATCTGGGGAGCCACATTTGACATAGTCACTGGCAGAAGGAAGTAGTCTAATTAAGCCCATCTGCCAAAGTTCCTCAAGGTTTTTAAAATGAAGGACCACCTAGCAATCAACATAGGCCCCTGCACTTTCCATAGTAGATACACACCAAAGACGCCTGTAGTATCACTGCTACAAAAGTGTCATAATTTACAAAAAAATTAAACATCAAACTCTGAATCCTGACTGGGTCTGCTTTCTTCTCTTTTATGCTTGTGTAACAAGGAGTATATTTCATTTACAGGAAAAGAAAAATAAAAAATGCAGGAATTTCTTCAACCATCTCTCAGTATCTCCACAACCAGGTAAGGACTAGGACATCTTCTAGTCCCATATTTCTATAATCTTTCTGACTTTGTTAGAATTGCTGCCCAAATTCATTTAAGCCATTGCCGTCGGCATTCCTGCACCCCACTCTGTTCATTACTCTAATGCTCTTCTGTTGGGTCTGCCTGCAGTAGATGCATCAGCTATCCATGGCACTGCAAGGCTTAATGAACAGCACATAAAAATCACAAGCATTATTAGTTTTTGCGTTACTCATTTGATGGTATTAGCAACCAGAAAACCGCAAATGTTACAAGAATTTTCCTGTCAAGAAAGAACACATGTAAGATGTGGTTGCATCTGTAGTATGACCCTGATGTTGCCTTTCTTATATGCTGCACCCATTGCTACGCATCTTGAAACATCTGTGCCTTTCCAGTGACTGATTATCCAGAGACACGCAACAGCGCTCAGTATCTATAAGAGGCCGGGGACTGAACCCTGAGTTTATTACAGAAAAGAGCTGGAGTAAGCTGCTTGCCAGAAATCCAAACTCTAGCCAACAAGTCCCTCCAGGCTTACTTGGAAAGGTCTTGTAACCTCATTGCCGTATGCCTGCTGGGCTCAAAATGAAATGCAAACTTGCATGTTACTTGTGGATTTGGATGCACTAGCCAAGGAGGAGACAAATCAGGAGCCTGAGCAAGAAGCATATGTTATGAGTCCAGAATAAAATTTATCAGTCTTTAATGAACTTCGTAACAGGGGATTTTCACAGAGCCATTCCTTAACATCTTTCCTGCTTTGGTGGTGGAGGGACCTAGTATGACCTGTTTAAATGGTGATACTTCACTCTCTTACACGTTTTGATGAAGTCTTATTAAACATTCAAAATCTAGCTCATGGTACATAGAAACATAGCTGATTTCTTCAGAAAGGCCACCAGCAAGTTTTTCCCAGCCTTCATTTATTTAGGAACTGTAAAGTTGCTAAAGAACCATCCAACAAGTGTTCTTTACACTGCAGCGACAATCAGGATATCCTGCAATGGCACACTTGTTTAGGAACTGATTAAATGTTTCCTACTCTTTGTAATCACATGCGTGTAGTCGTTAGAATGAGTCTATACCTACTTCTTGTCCAGTTTTTGAAAAACATGAGTTAGCCTTTAATGACTACCAATTACATTATTTTTAGAAAAGCTCATTTGTGCTGATGCTATTTTCAGTTGCATATAACATGCATCTACTAACTACTCTAGCTGGCAAAGTTAACCAATCTAATTGTTTAGTTAGACATATTTATTTAGTCCGACATATTCAAATCCTATCAACTACAAGAGCCATATTCCTTTCCCAGCCAAATACTTTCCTTCACAGATGCACCACACCCCTTACAGTATTTAAGATTGTGGGGCTCAGATGTGCAACACCAATTAGGACTAGCTTTCACATGAATTAAGCAGTAACAAGGCTGAAATTACTGTAAGTGCTGAAACTTGACCTCTCTGAGAAACACTGCCATGTACACATGCAGGCACCCGTATCCATAAACATTTTAAATGTTGTGTGTTGGGCAGTCTCATGGATGCATTAGTAGTAAACATTACACCTGTTCAGAGCATTTGTAGCACCAGACTCCAGGATGGCATTTCTTCTCCTGAGTTTCTCCTGAGCTTCATTCTACTGTCTTCCACAAACTCCATTCCGTCCCCTGGGATCCTGCTACCCTCAGAATCTCCTTCCATTTAAAATATGTACATTTGATTATTCTTGCCTCTGTGACTGTCCTTGACCGAATCTCACTTTATGGATTTCTGCCCAACTCTACAACTTAATCAAGATTTGACTGCATTTTAATCCTAGTCTGCCATGTATTCCGAGTACTGCTCACTCTCTAACACACAGAGATCTGATTAGAGGGCTCTCTCCATTCCTTACACTAATATTAAAATTAAGAAGCAAGCCTGAGAACAGTCCCTGCTACAAATCTATTTGACACCTCCACCCAAACTGACAGTCTGAACCCTTACCAATGACAGCACAGGGCTTCTTTTGAGTGAACTGTGCATTTCAAAGTTGCTCCATCTAATCCACATTCCCGTAGCTTCCCAAATGGAGCAATGCTAACTTTGCTGCCTTTATCCTGCTAACTAGCTCACAGAGAAAAGACATGATATTGGAGTGATATGCATCAAACATGCTTTTGCGCACCAGTTCTCTGTGTTAAACTGAAATTCAACTCCACTAGAAATTATTATTTGGAGGAACACTTTTGGTTCCCCTTTTAATAACAAGGAATTGAGTAAGAATAAAGTCTAGGATTCAGCAACACGGGAATTTGATGCCTACCTCTTGCTTTCACCTTGAAGTCTTCTACAAAACATGAAACCAGTCTCAAACTTCCCTGGCAAATCCACCTCTGTTCCTACTCCTGGGCTTGCAATCCCAATGCCACCTGCATCCCAATTCCTTGCAATCCCATTTCCACATGGCAAAGCATCCCAGAATAGTTGTAACAGTTGCACTGGAGATTTAGGTCTCCAGCAAATCTCTTCTGCCAGAAGAAAGCTTTGGTATGGATAAGGCTTAGCTTGCTTAGCTACTGCACTTGCATGAACTCTTCATTACATTGACGTTTTTGAGCAGCCCACAACTGGAATTAGTTATCAGGGAAAACACAAATGTTATTGATGTTATTGTACCAATTGCATTAAACTCTTTTAATGAAAAACCTATATTAAAAAAGGGCAAGAGACCCTAAGGTAGAAATGGAAAGATCTCCATCTGCCTCACCCCAAAGCTTGGCTCCAGTTCAGCTTGCTACCAACTGCACCGCTCCGTGTGTACTCTGTGGCCTTCTTCAGCCTTTCCCCTTCGCCTTGCAACACCTTATACCCTTCTTACGACTTAACCATACAAACAGCTTGCGCTGTCAACAGCTTCGTTTAAAATTATTAGAAAACCCTCTGCAAAAAGAGTACATTGGCCTGTCCATCTGCCATCTGTGGATGGCTGGCAATGAAGTCTCCCACCCTAAGGAATTTCTTTTATTCTCATGTCTTTAAACCTCAGCAGTACAAGAAATTCCTCCATCACTCAAGCAAAGTGACAACTCATTACAACAGCTCTGCACAGGAATCTTAGAACTCATGTGGTGCAAAGTATGTTCTTGTCTCTCCTCCAGTATGTGACAAGACAGAAATAACAGATGGCAGCAGGAATCTGTACCCAGAGTCACACCTAGAGGTAAAGGTTATATCTAGGGATGAAAACCAGGAATGTTCCCCTCATGTCTCCCTGTCTTCACCAACATTCATATCTGCACAAGTCTCCACTGCTGCTAGGGCCAGATATCCAGGACAATTAAGAGTAAATAAATTACTGCACTCATAAGAAAAGAGATGGCACTCTGCATATCAGGCATTACTGGGCCACTCAAGTATTCTCCTGGAAGAAATTCAACAAGTTCTTCCTCAAGGAACCATCCCATTCAACACTGTTTGACAGCAACATTAAGTCCACACATTTCATAACTACGCCCTTGAAAAGTGATGGGGAGGGAGCTGTAATTTTGTGTTATGCTCATAAATTAAACACAAACCAGCTTGTTAAATGGGCAATAGCCTTGCAAATTCAGTGAAAGAAAGATACTCCTCTTCATTGCCACCCCTTCCAACTGTAGGCATTTCATATTAAAGGCCTAAACCTTGTTTCCTATTCCTGATAAAAAACCAAATAAGTTATTGCAGCAGCAAGGAAGCTCAGAAACAGCTTCAGCAGGTGGTTTTAATTCTTCTTCCACTGTTATCTATAATTCACTTGAAAGGCATCAAAATGAACAGTGGACATCAACAAGAAATTATTCCTCTCATTTAGCTCTTCCATATGTGACTGGTGGTGTGGTGTGCACTCTAAAAATTGCTAACTTTTGTTATAAACACAGCCCCACCCTTCCTCCACCACCTCTGACAGGAATTTCTGTAGAAAAGAGAAATAGGGTGGAGTTTTTCCAGGAGAATGTTTTTCATGATTTTGGTACTAACTACATTTGCAGGATTGACAGCATAGCATGTCACATCCTCCTTTTTCCAGAGGACGCTGCTACACTGGCAGCAGCTGCATGAACTTTCCAG
Organism: Haliaeetus leucocephalus; assembly: GCF_000737465.1. Lineage (NCBI taxonomy): Eukaryota > Metazoa > Chordata > Aves > Accipitriformes > Accipitridae > Haliaeetus > Haliaeetus leucocephalus. Next base: position 1,238,408 of record NW_010972831.1, on the reverse strand, counting down.
CCTGCTCTGTATCAGTCCAAAGTCCTTATCCTGGACAAAGTCATGGCTTAGCTAAGTCCTCCAACCTTCTGGCTATTTTCACAACTCTTAATAATAGCAACAATCTGGTCTGTTTACGCAAAATTGCTTTCTCAAGGTCATCCCTCCTCTACTCTTAATGGACCAGCAACATCAACTCATCCTAACACAAAGGTTAGGAAGGCAGGTGGCAAAAAAAACTAGCAGCCATCAGAAGTTATCTCCAGATTTGGATACTGGAAATTAAAGGATCCAGTCTTCTCACACAGCCCAACCACCTGTGAAAGCAGCAAATACACCACATGGGATATCTCCTCAAGTTATGAACATGCACCTTAGCTATCTCATCATTATATGCTTCTCAGACTTCTCCAAAAGGGCAGGAGTACATTTTGCACAACTCAAATGAAAAGTTCATCATTGTGAGGATGAATAGGAAATAAGTGATAATTTGGAGGGACGACAGGAGCTCTGAAGGGAACTTCTACATGAGAAAGTAACAAGTTAAAAGCATAGGGTTGAAGGAGGCAGTAAGGATTATAAAAGGAAGACAACACTGTCAAGAGGTTGTATGGGCTCTTCAGAACCCACACCTCTCAAGGCTATTCCCATGTATTTCAAGAGCTCACTTGGGTGCAAAAGTTTCAACATCTAACTAATCAACCACCAGAGATCTAAGAATGCTTATACAAATCTAATAGAAAATACTTCTTAAGGGCTCTCGGGTCCACCATCACTGAATCTTTCTTTGGTCAAGAGAAAAAGATATGCAGTGCCCTAGATTTCCATGCTTTCCTTCTCCTGGCTGATGAAATTGACCCCATTAGGAAGTCCTAACCTGCTAAAAAAACCCAGTAGCACCACAGATGAGTAAGAATTGGCAGCATTTGCCATTCAGTAACCAACTACTGAAGTCAAAGGTCTACCTTTTCCACACACACCCCCCTCAAGCTCTCTTTACAGGCTCACAGCAGAGTTCAGAGAGAACACTGTGTCCCCTTGGCTGACCTCCTTACCAGCAGCAGCCTGAAAATTTCCCTCACCTACTCCTGTGATCAATGCATTGTGACTCCCTAATGAAAGCAATTTCTTTCTGTGGACCTTTTCCTAGTTGTTTATCTGCTTTGCTGAGTGCTTCAAGATTACTAGTCTATATGTTCTTTACAGGATCATAAGTACTCAAAGCAGGATTCAATGAAACCAGCATTGCCAATGGCAGCTCCAGTCACCCATTGACAATATTTTTGACAACAGTTGTCTCTAATGTAGCCCAGCTCATCAGCAGTTACTGCTCTGTCACTGAAGCAGATAAAAAGAACCTCAAGAGACTCCCAGCTTCAAGGCAGAACCAATCCATGCCATCTCTAACAGGAAAAAATGATGATCCTGCCCAATTTTATAGACCATCTATTCTAGTAATTCACCATTTTTGGTCTTTCCAGCAATTCCAGGATTATGATTGCTACTCTACTTGTTTTCATACACTAACACAGTTGCACAGAAGATGAAGGTGAAACTTCTTTAGGAAGTAGCAACTCTGGCAGAGACCTGGGAGACACGGAAGAGCCATACCTTGCCACTGGCATCCATTCTGTGTAACAGCAGAACCTGCTTTACTACAGCAGCAGGAGCTCAGAAGCTCAAGTCAACTACCCCAGACTTCCTTCTCAACTCTAGCCTTCTCCCGCTGTACCCCACCACTTCCCAGAAAACATGCCTATCAGTTATACCAGCACCTACAGACATGCAGAAGTTGTTAAAGCCCCACATGCTCGTCTCTTTTGACAGCAATTAGCAGAATCCTGCCAGCATGGTGAGGATGATCCAGACAGAGTAGATACATACAGAGCTTCACAGCCTGGTCCTGTATTAGCCCTACCCCAGGTAAGCTTATGTTCACTCCTGATTAGAAATAAAGCAAATTAATAGGAAAGCCATTAACTATAAATAAGTGGGTCTGTCACTTTGAATTAAGAAATACTCAGCTAAGAGAAACAGAAAGCATCCAATGTATTTGGGAAAGCAAACAAATAGCTTATCAAAATAAAAAAAAGATTCTCTACATACCACAGTAATTTGATGGGAGCTAAAAAAATTGGGATAATGTAACAGTATGGCATACAGCTTTTCTAATTATGTTAAGATAACATCTGCAGATATTTAGCACTCCAAGTATTTTGACATTAGGTGCTGAATAAAATTCTCCCTGTTCAGATTAAAAATGTCCAAAAAAATGAAACTACTCAGATTCTGGAATGCAGTGTCAAAATATTTGGAAATCTGACAGGGATTTTTGTTTTGTTTTGTTTTTTTGACTGTGTATCGAAATAGAAGATGAACATTTAGAAACTGTTTGAGTAGTCACACAGCACTGATGCCAGAAAGTGCTCTCAGCAGGCTGCATATTCTTCCAACAGTGACCACACACTCCAGGAACTCCTCAGAAAATTTGATCAAGGGTGACACACACGTTATGCCTGAAGCCAGAGGTTGCTGAATGGTCAGCATGGTGATGGGAGTGGATAGGAATTGGGTGACACATCGTAGACTAGTTTGGGAAACTTCTGGTGGACCTTCTGCCTTATATTTAAGAGGCCACCAGAAACACAAGCAGAAGGAGGTATGACATATGGAGGAGCAGCAGTCATATGCTATGGAAAAAAATATCAAGGTATAGACTATCCAACACCTGTGTACTACAGGTACACAAACATCATTACTCAAAGCCACTTTCATGCATCAGCAATTCCATCAAGGGTGATCAATATGTTTTGATGTTTTTTCATGAAATATTTTTTAAGGTAGGTTTACAGAGTGAGTTACAACATTTTACTACCTACTTACTAATTGTTTTACTAACCAGATAATTATTAGGAAATTCAGGTTGCACTTAATAGTCTATAACATATATGAACATAATTCACTTTAATGAACATTAAACTTCGGAATGGACGATATTTTTAGAAACAAGTTTGCTATGTGGAACCAAATGTTGGACTTCGAAACAAATGTCTCAAAATGAGAGCAAAGTCACATTTCACTAAAGGAATTACTGGCCATTCTCTAGTAGAGAACTGCATACATGCAAGGATCTGTTCTAGATCCAAACCTTAAGGGAAGGCACCTCAGTCTGCCACATATTTACAGCATAGAACTGCCCTGCTAACCAGAGAGCACCGAGAAAATCACCTCTGGGAGAATTTCACTGTTCACATGGAAGCTTTTGCTTTGGTTACAACAGGAGTTGGACTCTGCTGAAGTGGGAAAATACCACTGTACTAGGATTTAGCAGCAATAGGAACAGGTATTGTTCTCTTGACTCCCCCTGCCTTCTCTTACATTTTGTCAGTTTCTAAGGGCAAGATGAAAAATGCTCAGTGGCAGCAAAGAGCTCTGCTACTCGCTGTATGCGATACACAGACTTAACTCCCTTTTGCTTCTTAATGGTGGCTTCGAGGAAGAAATAAGAAGGAACTGAAGTACTTGACAAAAGAAAAAACTCACACAAGCTCAACTCCTGAAGAGACCTACTGTGATATTATTGGAAATGTTACTCCATAATCTTCACATTGTATTTTCATAGATTGACAGTTCTATGTTTAACAGTTCACAGGGGAGGAAACCAAGACTTGGAGAAGTGAGGTCCCATCAACACCACTTTGAATGGTGCTTCCTTCTAAAGCACTTTAATGGGCTTTCAAACTTTCAGGTTTCTAGTTTTGATGTTCATTCTCATGGCTTCATCAAATTTTGTATCATAACTGCATTTGCTAGTTTAAGATTTTCCTGGCAGCGTTGTTCCGCACCTCTCCTCCTGAGACAAAGAAACTTTGCAAACAAGCAGTAAAAAAAAAAAAAAAAAAAAAAAAAAAAAAAAAAGCACGTTTTTGCACTCTATCATACCAAGAGGAAAGTCTACATTTTCTTATGCTGCTTTGAAAATTGTAAACACATGGGAATCCAAGAGGTTTGAAAAATATCAGGATGACAAGATGCAAACAATAGTTATTGAAAATAGATAAAAATATTCCAAGAACTGAAATAGTGGTGGTGGTGGTAAATTCTCAAATTAGACCATTACTTGAACAGGGCTGCTCAAATTTCCTATCCTACTTGTATCCTTATGGAAAGAAAAAAAACAAAGTAAGCTTGGAATCACAATGGCATCACTTTAGAGGTGCCAAGGTTACTCTTGGAGCTGCTTCTTGCCCAAACAGCTAAGCTGTCTACCATCAATCTGCTTCTGGGGTAAACGGGACACTGGCTACTGTCCCAAATTCAAGCCATACAAACAAACAAGAAAGAAATCTGTTAGATTTGTAAAGTGAAATAAGACCTTGCCTAGCTGGAGAGCTCTAGGGCAGTGCTGAGCCCCTGAACTTGCTAGGGACACTTTTGCTCTCCCAAGAGATTACACTTGCCTTTGAACTTTCAGCCATATAGAAAAAAGGCTGAGTTGAAATGTCAGCATCATCTTGGATTCAAATCAATCAGCTTGATGCATGATTGCAATAGCTAAACCACTTCACCTCTGCACTGCCCTCGTCCATATGTTCTTTATATCAGCAGTCAGCAGACTGGGTGGCTCAGTGGATTCATTTCCTGTCCTAGGCTTGGGCTCCAGTTTAAACAAAAAAACCCAAACCAAACCAAAAAAAACCCAACAAAACCCTGAAACTGGAAAATAAAAATTAGCATCTACTGACAGTTAAATTCACCAGACTTGTTTGCATCAAGTCTCTTTCTTCATTCAAGGAAGTTGCAAGAAACCCTTCGGGAAGCCCTGGTACAACTGGTGATTTTTAACCGTCTACTCAACTAGCTGGTCAGAGTTTTACAAAAAAAAATAAAGGAATTGGAGACATTTCAAATGTTGACATACCTTTGGGTGAGGGGAAAGCAATGAAGGGAAGGGCAAGGAGAGCCCCAAGCACTGTCAACTTAAAAAAGAAACAGATTGGAAGCAGCCATCTCCACCTCAGTAAATTAATAGCCCACTGAGTAGCAAAATCCCCACCCACTTCTAGAGCTCCGCTTCCTCCAGACGATGCCGCTCTTTATCAGCTACAATGCAAGAGTTAAATTCCCAAGATAATTTAAATCTAAACAATTTGCAGCCTTCAGCATTAGCGTAGGTGCCTGCCAGCTGGTGACAGTTAAGTGGTTACTTTCTCAAGCTAAACTTAATAGCTAAGGGTCAAGACACTGTAATAATCGAATTGCATTTAACAGCTTGCTCTATCAGAATGCAGTATGTTACTATGGAAGGGGAGTTTTCTGATTAAGGGTGTGTTACAGCAAGCCAGTCTCATCAGGAGTCTGTCATACTTTGGGGCTAGACATCCATGCTGGAGTGTTTCCTTTATAAAAGAAAAGTTGACCTGCCATTTGGGAGATAACAAGAAAGTATGCATGTCGGAAATAGCTGCACTACAGCCTTTGAATGATTTCAAGTTCTTTGACTCGATTTCCTTGGTTCACCCTCCCACCATCCTATCTTCCCTCATAAAATGCTAAAAGAAATAAATTTTAAGAGGGCAAGGAAGGCCTCATAAAAAGACAGCTAGTAAAAATAATCCATCCTCCAGATAGGCTACAGTGGGTGCCCCAAAGAGACTGTTGCAGAACAGCACAAAAAAGGAGCAAGTATCAACCCTGCTCACTGGGGATTAAAGAAGGAATCAACAGATAGGATCTCCCAAGTCTCAAGATGCAAAAACACCATCAGTCTGAAGAAGAGACCCCACAGCCATGCCCATACAACTGCCAGAACTTATCTGTGTGTTTGATCAATCCATTATCTCCTGACTTAGCCTGTCCTACTCATGAAAATGCAACCTTACTATTCCAGGGCCCATTAGGAAAGAAAACTTTTTACTTCAGTCCCTGGAAACAGGAGACATCTTGAAGTGGAAACTCAGAGCCATTGTAGTTGCTATTCTGCTGACACATGGAGAACAATAGTGACTGTCAGAGAATTGGAGCATTTGCAACACAGCAAGAAGGCAAGTTAAAAATAGTGCAGGTCCAATCTGCTTTCAGTCATACCTACCTCACATCAACTTCAAAAGCACCAGCTGCACATACAAGTGAAATGAAATATTGAGGAGAAATCTAACTAATACCAAAAAAGGATTAAAGCCTTTTGAGGTCCTACCCTGCTAATTCACTGTGGCTTCATAACTGCACTGGTTTTGTTTGTTTCAGTTTTCTGTTTTCTTTTGTCTGCTGTTTCCAGGAAGGACCCACACATATGTAAGCATCCTACCCCCTCAGAGGAACCAAATTTGTAGTAGGAAGTAAGAGAGAGCACAGAAAGGAAAGAATACAAAAGGTTTTATATCAGGTTGCCAAAAAGCCCTAAAAAACTCTTTTCAGCCTCTTTTACTTACGATTCCAAGTGACACTAACATTAAGAATTAACATAAGGAGCAAGTAAACACTTCAGTTTTAAAATTGATGCCTCTGGACAGCTTGAGGTGCTGTGCACACCACTAGTGTCAATACTGCTGCTAGAAACTAAGTGGCACAACCCTGCTGTGCTAGAAAGGGGTCTTTTTTTTTTTAATTTTCCTCCTTCTTTCAAGAATATGGGACTGTTGGTAGCGCCAGATGTTTTAGGGAGGGGAAAAAAAGGTAAAAAGAATCTCACACATAAAGTGAGGGCTTGCTACTGGCTTTCTGCTCACACTCCGCAGACCATATCCAAGCCCAAAAGAACAGTTCCACCTTGAAAACTGACTGCATAAAATTGTCACCTCGTTCCACAGACCTGCTCCTGTGAGATCGCCGCTGACTTTCTCAAACAAGCTTATGTTGGCTTTTTATTTCCACTGAACTCTACTGAGACAGATCTGGCACTGCGGGAGGGAGCTGGATTCTCTCCTTTACACCAGCAGCACCACTAAGCTGTAATTATTCACACCTGTCCAAACCTACCAGCACAATGGGCTGCACACATGGGCTTCTCTGGTCCCCGGGTCAGATCCTCAGCCAGGCTAAGCTGCAGCTACTTTGGAAATAACAGTTCTGCCACAATCCTTAGCATCCCTCTCCACTGTAGTGACAGGTAAAAATCCAAGCTGCACACAGCACCTTCTACTTTCCCAGGCTCACTTCTTATAGCAGCATGCTAAATTTCAAAGCTCTCTCCTGTAGACTGCAATTTAGGGTAGCTTTTTTAAGAGTGTTCTTGAGCTTCTGGGCAGCTATTGTTTCCTCAGCAGCCTGAAGCGAGCTGCTGTCTGCAACCATCATTTTTGTGACTGTAATGAGACAACTTCCTAGTTAGAGATTTGCCTGAATTGTGCGATTAGCACCGAGATATCACAGCACAAAGAAAAAGAGGTGCAGCTACAAACAGCAGAATCTTGAGAGATGTTGGACACCCCCAATGACCCTTCACCAGCCAGCAGAGGCAGGCTATCTTGACCTGATGCAAATGAACAGAAAACTCAAGGCTTAGTTTCTCTCCCATTCATAAGCCATGAACACTTATGACATACATTCAGCAGAAGCCTTAGTGCCTAAACCTGAAACTTGATGGAGAAGCAGGACTTGTTTCAAAGCCCCAGAAGTAACAGTTAAAGCAGAAAACTAAGGAAGGAAAATGCAAAACATGCCCCTTCTGTCCATCATGATGAGAAAAGACTTTGCTTTCTTCCAGCTCTGGAAAGAGCCCTGTGTTTTCATTCGAGTGAAAGATCAGATGCCAAACCCAAAACTGTGTTTTCACATGCACCGTGCAACCTGAATGTTGCACCAGTAAGTCAAGGGGAGGGTGGGAAGAGGAACAGAAGGTGCCTAATTTAATTCAAAACTCTCTGGGAACACAGATGTTATTTGTGTCCCGACCTTACAGGCATAAAATTTTTACAATCAGCCAACCAGAGACCAGCTTTCATCAGCTACAGCAACTGGTGACGATAGTGAGTTACAGAGAACATGCACACTGACATGGAGAAAGCACATTTTCTGAAGGACTGTGCAATGGGGACACGAAGCATGAGCACATCTATAAACAGGTCATCCCCGAGTATCCATTTCTCAAATTTCTTTCCCCTCCCTGTTCAGGCTTCTTTGCAGGCATTCAGTATGGTCTGTTTTCTAAGACCACCTTTTGGAGCTTGCATGTGAACTTTCAGATAACGACGGGGAGTGAAGAGAATAGGTGATTTGTTCTGTGTTTGAGAGGCATAGAGCAAATTAAGGAACAAAACCCAGCTCAACCCAGCCAGTCCATCCACACATCCCCTAGCTGCTCTGTAAGGACAGATGCATTGCTGGATAACTTACCCTCTTCACAGTTGCTCCCTGTGAAGCCAGGACAGCATCTCCACTCCAGCGTGGTCACAGTTCGGTAGGACATTTTGTACGTGGGCCTGATGAGAGTCCTGTAACTAACACAAACAAGAAGTCAGTAGAATGGACTTACCTACTCAAGGGCAGTGTTGCTACTGATTTGTAGCACATCTTCCTGCCTGGATATATCCCCAGAGCAGCCAGCCTCCCCCAGCTGCAGAAAAAGGGAGACACACAAAATAACAGAGCAAGGGTTTACCACAGTGTGGATCTGATTTGACAACCTTTTTTCTCCTTAAGTCCTCATACTCTTCTGGCTCTTCCCCATACCTCTCTCCCAAATAACACCAGTATGCTTTGTGGAGGTCTCATTGCTACCAAGTTGTTACAAGTAGCAGAGATTACGATTCTTGTTTCCCCGCACTCTACCTCTATGGGGATTTTTCTGACCTTGAACAAAGGCTGGCATTAGCCTTTCCTCACTCAGTACTAACAGAGTTTCCAAAACATTACTCTCACAAAAATTGCATAAATCTCTCGGGTGTCTTCCCTTCTCCCACCCCCACCACTCAGATCTGGGGTGTATCAACACATCAGCATGACAAAGATCATCATGACACATTACATTGGTGATCTCCATGGAGTCTTTTTTTCCAGCTAGCTGACCTGTGCCTCAGTTTTCCCCATCTGAAATAGGGTTACACTCTTCCTCACCACAGCCAAGGCTCTGCAGGACACATTTGTTAGCTCTGTGTACAGCACACAGCACCCCCAGGGTCCCAATTAAAGCACAAGTACTGCCATGCCCCACTGGAAACTAGAGGGCTACGTGCAGACACAAGCAGACCTGTGCAAGGCACCAGTGATTCTGAAGTCAACACAAAATGGACAGTTCCATAAATGCCAGCTTTTCTTTTAAAACAGCAGTCCTTTAAAGCTTGCAAATCAGAGTTTTCCCAGTATACTGCCAGGCAAGTCACTGCTGCTATTCATGAAGCTAAAAGCAAACACAGAAGTCGTATTCTACAAGCTCCCCTCAAAATTCCTACCCTTATTTAATAGCCAAAGGAATTTGGCAGGCACAGGGACAGGCTGAAGCTTTGGGATTACAGTGTTGCAGGCTGCAGCTTTATGCTTCTCTCTCAAGACACAAGCCCAGAGCACCCGGGTCTCCTTGGGGAAGAGCCTCCTCCCGCAGTGCCAAGAGCCACCAGGAGACGGAGCGCTGCCCCAACCTGCTCCGCCTGCAGTACTGCCCTGGGCTGGGCTAGGCACAAGGCCAAAATGGAGCTAGAAATTGCATGAATCTCATCCAAAATCCCTCCAAGGGGTAGCAGGCACAGGTGTACATCCAGGACAGCACTGCAGTGACATTGGTAGTTACTGTGAAGAGCAGTAACACAGGCTTGCCAGAAGAGGCTGCCCATGTATGTCTTGGAAAGAAGGGAACAGCTCAGTCATGGTTAACACTGTCTTTGGGAAACTAATTTCTCAGTAAACTGTTGCTGATTACTTATGCAAGCTGCCAAACACAGAAACCAACTTCTATAGCCACTGGAGAAGAGGGCTGCGCAAGCTTCCTCCTGAGCATGGGGCTGCCTGCACTTGAAATGGATCGCCCAGCGATAGGAGAGCAGTGCTGTCTCCCAAGAACATTACGTCCTCACCTTCCAAGTTGCCAAAAAGCATGCCAGTTACTTCTAATACTGACAACTGTGATCCAGGCACTTCTCTAATATGGGCTGGACAGAGCCAGCTAATCCCACCTAGTTCTTAGCACTTCTGCATCCAATGGTATTCAGGAGTTTGCAGTCTTGAGTGAGTTTGAGGACTTGGCACCATGTTGATGTAGGTAGACCTTCAGTGCTTTTTCAAAGAGACCTCAGGCATGAAGACTTTAAGTTTCTTGCTGAGGGCCTCTCAGACAGCTCTGGCAAAGTTCAGGAACTGAACCCAAGTCTCCCGACTCCCACTTCTGGCGTTGGACTTGAGACATCTTTCCACACGTAAGCCCTGAACCATCAGTCAGAAGTTCATGACTTTGTCACTAACACCACAGCTGGATTTGACCTTGAGATGAAAGTCTCCAGCCCTGTTACCAGTGTCCGGAGCCAGCTAGTCTCCAACCACACCGTGATTTTAAAACCATGTTTCTGCCAACACCAAGATGTTAAAGCTCTCTCAAACTTCATTATGAAGTGTGGAGAGTGGCTTGAGCCAGACTGGAATCTTGGCAGCAGTTCTGTGTCGGGGAAGTAGCTAGAGTTTAATCCTCAAACGAGCAAGGACTTCTCAGGGCATGACAAACGTGGAGCTCAGCTGTCACAGCCTACCACCCACCCTGAATTTCCTGGAAGAGTCCTGATGTTTGCAGCTCCATTCAGCATTATGCAGTCAGGCATGCAAAGTGGTCCCTGCTTGCTAGCTCCGATTCACTCTAAAGTTGCTCTGTTCTTCATAGCATCATTTTTCCTCAAGCATGTGACATGGCACCAAAATCTGTTGTTACATATATCATCACATCACACAGATTTCTGACTGCTATTCCAGGAGGGGAGCAAAGAAAACTCCCTTAGCAAAGCATGACCACTGTCTGACACCTGAAGTGTTGCAATTGAAGGAGAAGAAAAAACATGGAAAAAAGGAGAGGAAAAGAAGATACCTGTTAAAGGTCAGAAGCTTTGGAATGAAAATGTGTGGAAAACACAACAGGCAGGAAAAAGGATTGGTAGCAGAATAGGGAAGCCTTTCCCTTGGATGTCGCCCAAGCCACAAACGCTGGCATAGAAATCTGCAAAACCACAGTAAGAGAAGAGGTTAGGATGAGCCACAACCTGAACGACTTTGCTTCCCAGACAGCCAAAGGATGTGCTCAGCATACACAGTCCCCTTCAGCAGAAGGCTTCCAAGCATTTCACAGAGAAGCAAACTACTGGGACCTGCCACTCTACTGCAAGAGATAAGCGTCATTTACCAACGTTTGCTGAGGCTCACAGCAATGTCCCAGGGAGTGGGGCAACACTGAGGGAAGAACCCAGAAAACTCAACTAGCAGCCACTGCTTTTACTAGATCAGATCAAACACCTGGCTGTCCTTGGAGACTGCCTGATCAGTGTCAGACAAGTTACAGGAACTCATCTGCATGCAGTCATCATTTGGGAAACCGAGTCTCTTGCTTGTGTCTCTCTAACTGACTGCCCAGGAAGTAGTAATTTGGGGATGGAGCGTGAGATAACCGATTAACTGATTTGGGGGTATGAAGCTAGAAATACTGGAGAGGTCAGGACACACTGAGGGATGGCAGCCAACAAGTCTCACACCTCAGCATGCAAGGATATGTTCCCCTTGCTCTCAAGGAAGTGTCACTGAACACAACAGCCACACATGACACAAGAAAGAGAAAGTGTGTCACATTCTTGGATCAGAGCCTCAAAAATCAGGTCAAAGAGAAAGGCATGATCTCTGCCATGACCCAAGAAGGACAGCCTGTCACACACCGGAAATACCCGCCCCCTTTATGGATTTCCCCTGCCCTTTGACACTTACAAACAAAGCTGTTTGTACACAAATACCACATGAGAGAGAAGGTGTGAAACTCATTTCCACATCACAAGAGATGGTTTTGTTAGTGGGATTCATTCAGCCACTGAAGTTTGTGCCCAAGGAGACCTCCGCAACCTTCAGAAGCTTCTATTCATTTTTATTTAAGTGTCAGGTTGAAAGTTTCAACATCACTTACTGGTGGGTTTGAGGGTAACAAGAAGAATTAACTTGCCTTTTTGACTAGCAAAGAATCTGGAAACCAAGAAATCCAAGCTTTCTTTTATGTACTACTCTCATTGCAATGAAGTCACATATCAACCCAATGGGTCCAACCCTGTACAAATAACTGCCCTATTGTCTTTCTAACAGGGACAATCCATCTTCATTATAACAAGTGCTACCTCTGTATTAAAAAAAGATCAGAACAAAACTCATGGTAGTTCCTCCAATTTTTGGTACCCAAGCCCTGATTTACAGACATGCCAAAAATCTAAAATTCCCCATAGAAAATCAGGGTATTCTGAAATCAGATTTCAAATACATCACGTTAACGTAATCTAATCTTGAAGTACTTGACTGCCTTGGAAAGAAGGGAGGTTGGAAAGAGCTTGACAAGTATTAACATAGAGAAGATTAACATATCCTATGGGTGTACCATAGAGAGTCCGTTTCTCAGAGAAGCTATCAAGAACATATTTGGTTCCAAACACCACTATCCCCACTCCAGACAGACCATCATAACTATCCTCTCAAAGCCTACCAGACCCTGATATACCAGGTAGCTTCTCTATGGAATACAGACAAGATAACTTCACCTCAAACTAGTGCTACAGCTGATGCAGGGACAAGGACTACCTTTGCCATCACATTTGCACTCACAAGCATGGCAGAGACCATCACTCCGTGAATCAGACCTGTGCTCTTTTTTTTTTTTCCCCTGCAACCCCAGCTTTTCCAGCTTCCCTAGCACAAAGGCAGTAGTTCCCCAGGGAAGAATGTAACCAGAGGAGTTTCAAATATGCTCCTGCAGACACTGGACAGAAAACAAAACCTGCAGCTGCAGGAGTGTTGGAAGCCATTGTACATGTCTCCTGCCTTTGCCAAAGGCGAGGAAGAGGACTCTGTTCCACTCTGAGCATGTCTGGTTTGCACAACTTACCGAGAGTCTAAAACCCAGAAAACAGAAACTTATACACCTTCCATCCCAAGTTGTACAGAGCAATACTCTACAGTCTCTCAGTCCCAAGGAAAAAAGATAAAGGACACAGAGACAGATGTTTCTGTGCCACCAGAGTAATCATCAGCTCCTGTCTTTATTAACAATTAGATCTCAGTGCTATAGCAGAGCAGCACTGCCAGCTGCCTCCCTACCAGCAGGGAGGAAGAGTGCCCAGACAGCATGTCTGGAGAAGATCAAAAGGCCTTCAATTAGCAGCCTGAGGACACCTGTGCCTGTGCACAATCTACAAAGCAGATGGCCCTCCACTAGGGCCCAGCCAGCAGCACACAGCCATCCACATTGTTCCCAAACATGAGAACGCACCTTTGTGCTACAGCTCTAATCCCTTACAAACTCAGAGCCTCTACCTATCCTGTTCACAGGAGCACTGTTCATCCTACAGTTGTATCCTGTGTGTGCCTGGGAGAGCAGGCATCTTTTTCCAAGCATATGACTCTACAACTTGGAGAGAAATAAGGGAGTTAAACACATAAAAGAGTTTGTGTGTAACAGGACTTGAAATGGCAATTCTAATGCACTGGAATAAGCTCTAGGATTTATTATTCAATTGACTGGAAAGAAAGAGAAGGATTTCCCTGCGGCGTTACTACTTCTGAAACTGAGGAGAAACATCAGCTACAGGCCAGTCTCTTGGGTGAGAGATCCCCAACTTCTCATACTTACCCTGTAGCAATAGAGTCTTCAAAAGCAGAGAAGACCAAAATGGATGAGCCTGCAGAATTCCTTCTTTGTTATTCTGCAAACTAGCTTGTAAAATCCCCCTGGGAGCAGAAACGTGTTCAGTTTAAATGAAAACAACAAAAAAGAAAACCCAACATTCAGAAACAGCAAGAATGATCCATGCAAGACATGTAGCCTGCTTACATTAAAAATGTCATCAAAAGCACAGAGCATTTGTGATAAGCCAAACAAGCTAGAATACTGAAAGGAAAAAAACATGCAATGACTGGCAGCTGGAAAGAGCATTACAGCCCAGATTTGCTGTGTTGCAAGAATGCTCTCCCCTTCCATCTCTCCCACCTTTGGGTGGTGTTTGAAGCTGACAGATGAGTAACTTTATGTTTGGGGTTTCAATGGCTCTTGCTGAAGTACGGAGACTGGGTAAGCCCATCCCCATACAAGCCAGCTCTGTGTTTCCAGGGGAATCTTCAGATTCTCTGAAGCCAGAAAGTGCTGCAGAGACAGGATGCTCAAAAGGTAGAGTGAAACAACTATGTGACCACTGAATACAGCAAAAAGTAGCAGGATGAACACTCACACAACCTTGCGGGGAACATTCATTTTTCTAGGATGAAACAAGTAGGAGAGGAGTTAGAATATCCTGCCACAGTCTGAAGCAGCATGCTTCCAGACATGAGACAGGGATTTTCACAGCAACAACAGTTTGAAGCAGAAAATGTTCATCTTCTGAAGGCTGAAACAGTGCATGATCTGCCAGGCTGTTCATCACATTCATTTACCTCCTGAGATACTGTTTTACTGACCACAAGTCATACGCAAATACTCTAATCAAAATTAGGCTGATTTTGGCCAATTAGGGTATAGCAAGAAGTTGTCCTACTCTCAAAGTCGTAAAACACAGTAAGACAAAAGTAGTACTGTTCTCATCTTACAGGCGAGGTGGCATCACTTGACTGAAGGCACAGGAAGTCACAAAAGTTCCAGCAACTGAATGCAGGTCTCAAATCCCTGCCTGGCCTATGCAAGCACCCTTCTCTGTGAGCCTCGAGGAGTGTAGTGTCCTAAGCATGATAGGATTGTGCATTAGCCTGCAGCTGCTGCAGCAAAATGATTGCTCAGGAGAAGGGTTACAATTCAGATGCCTGGGTTTACTGGGAGCAGGGTGCAATCATCCAGGCAGCAGAGACCCAGTGATTAGGTTGCCATTGAAACACCAAGCTAGAGACTTTATCCCTTCCTTCAGACAGATAAGTGGCATGCAATTTTTATAAGTACACTAGGAGCTTCAGCCAGACTGCTGGAAAGTTGCCCGTTCACTTCGTAGCGTGACAAAGCAAAGGCATATCCTATGGCGCGCAGAAGCTGAAGCCTTTACTACACAAATAGAGAGATTTCAAGAATAGATCTGCTGAGGGAAAATCTCCAGCCAAGACTGCTCCAAAGCAACTCAGCACCCAAGCTAAATAAAGAGTCTGGGGTGGAGGGCAAGAACAGAGCAGCTCATCCCATCCCAGCCAAGATGACGACACTCCTGCAAAAGAGGTACAGCTGCCAGCTTCCCAAGAGCAAGTGAATAGACAGCAAGGACATCACACTACTGAAGCTGCTAAAGCTGGGGATCTCACAGATATTCCTCTGTCAAAGGCTTGACCCTGAGCCGCAGTTTGTGCAATAAGGGAAAGAAACATAACACGAATGAATGGGAGACAGGAAATGGATTAAATCCTTGTCTGGCCACACTGATGTCTGCTTGTAAGCAAAGTCTGCCTAACAGAGAACCCCTCTCAGCTGTCACCACGAGGTTGAGAGATGCCTTTTTTTTGGCTGGCATC
This sequence comes from Haliaeetus leucocephalus, assembly GCF_000737465.1. Lineage (NCBI taxonomy): Eukaryota > Metazoa > Chordata > Aves > Accipitriformes > Accipitridae > Haliaeetus > Haliaeetus leucocephalus. The sequence continues at coordinate 1,222,793 of NW_010972831.1, read as the reverse complement.
CCTTTTGCTAGTGAGCAGCCCGATAACGGGTGCTGGCAGAATGAAAGCTCCCTCAGATACGGTTGACTCCCTGTAAACAAGGAGACGAAAACAGTTTGTTTCAAGTCGCAGCTGGGAGAAATACTATAAAGACAAAATAATGCCAATGGCTTACTGACATTTTGCATTGTGGCTGTTGTCCCCCCCGTCCCCCCCCTTCAAGCTCAGGCACCAGAAATCTCACTAGAGAAAAATAGGACAAGGCCAGAATATCTTTAAGTTTGTCTTTTTGGCAAAAGGAAAGCAGATATATTTATATTACCTGAACAATCACAGGGGTACAGAAATCATGAACATTTGTAGCCATTACCAGACCTGGAGCAAGTCTGACATTGCCAGAACCTAGACTTCCAGAAAACCTGAAAAGACAGAGATGCTAGTACAGAGAAGGTAAGGAGGAAACAAAAACAACATTGTTTGATGGGAGTGAAGCATTGGCCCTGTGAAACATTCTTGCTGGACCTGTCATGTAGAGCAGATACAGTCAAGCAGGCAATCATTAAGGACTGTAGACAAAATAGAGAAGCTCCTTCATATTACAGGAACACACTCAAGGACTGGTGACTTTGAGAAGATGTTTAGTGACACAAGGGATTCTTTGATTCCCATTCCATGAAGCTAGCATAAGCTCTCTCCTGTGTTTTGCGAAGTGTTGGGATAGGATGCTATCAGATTTGATACTAGTCACACTGCTTTTCCCAAGCGGTTGTCTTCACCCTGCACCACAGACAGCATGTTCACCACAAGAAAAAACAGACACCTGAGAAAACCAGGACATCTTCCAGGCAAACAGCAGGGTCACCCAAAGCTTTCAGACACAGGGAAGTAGGGCACCCAAGTTGAGTTTTCCGTTCTGTTCATCTTCTGTAAGAATTTTCAGAGACCTGTCAAAGGAAGTTATACAGCATGGTGGCCGATATAAGCTTACACACCCCTTTGAAGCCAGTTTCTTAGCAGAAAAATAAGGAAAACAAGTATAACTTGCCAGGAACTGCACTAGCAAGTGAGGTGCTGAATAGAAGAGGGACTCAACTTCCCTGTGATTTTGGGGTCTGTCTTTCTCATTGCTATCCTTGGGAGTTTTCATCTGAAAACAGGAGATGAGATTCACCTGAATTAGGAGAGAGATTGGATATTTTTTCTTTAGGAAACACCATTTTGGTGAAAGAGGGGTAAAAGTATAATTTAAAAATTTTTTTCAAAACTCAGCTTCACTCTGAGACAAAAGAAAGCCAGTTACTCACGCATCCATAGGTGCTGGCAACGTAACATTGATAGGCTGCTGCATTGGCCTAGGAAATAAGACCTCAACCATACAACATGACTTATGGTTACCAAATGTTGCCCACAGTAGTTACACGTCAAAAGATCCATAATTTTCAGTGGCTGTTTTTCATTCTGTTATTATAAGTCAGACGCACTGCCGGAAACAAGCAACCACTTATAAAAGATGTCTGGGATGGGGATAACTTATACAACAACCCACTCAACGCTCAGGACCTCAGTGTCTTCGACTTCATTGCTACTTGTTCTTGGGGTTCTCGCTTTCATACAGTGGCAGTATAGGAAATTATCAGGAAGCAGCACATGCAACTCCTGCTTTACCTTTGTGGATAACAAATGCTGCAGCCCACCCAGTTAACAGCTTTCTGAAGGTCCTTGGGAAAGAGAGGTCCAGGGTCTTTCTCTACTTCATGCAAGAATATCATATGATGCATGATTAAAGGACAGACAATATAGTAATTTCCTTGGAAGGGTGCCATCCGCTTTGCTCGTGTTTCCTCCCACTTGCAAAGGGAACAGAGCATTAGTGTCCTCCCATCTCTTCTGGTAGGTTTCTTCATGGTGATCATCTTCCAGAAATGCAGCTCCTGTCAGCTGAACTTTCACCAGCCAAGACCTTAAATATCAATAACCCCAGCTTCTTTCCATGATAATTTTTCTTTCTATGTGAAAATAAGTCTGCTGCCATTCTGCATTGTCTCCAAACAATTGGACTCGTCAGGCAAATGAGCCAAACTACGTTTGAAACTGAAAATGTTCCATGAATAATAATGTCACAACAGCACACACTACTCAAAGTCTCTGGGTTAACAATGTAAGAATCAATGTATATGAGTAACTGCAGGAGCCCACAAAAAGGATTTTTACTAGTAACGTGATCAATTGTTTGGTACTTATGAAACTACCATTATGTTAACAAGGAAAAATAAGCATGATTTTTGGCAAGTTTAGGAGACAAGGTGAAAGCTCACAAGTTTCTAATGACAATTATGTGCTTAAAAAGTCTGGGAAATTAAAAAGCTTCAACAGAAGTTTGGCCACAACAGTGTAAAATATTAAGTGTTTCAACCACAGCCTTGCATAAAACAAGACCAAAGAGACACCAAAGCAGATATATTACAAGTGAAAAAACTTAAACTGACCACTGGCCAAGTAGAAACTGGAGAACCAACTGTGGTAACTGCCACATGCAAAATGTGAATTCCAGATGAAGAGTCACAAGAACAGACTGGGAAGGTGGATCTCTGGGTATTTAAGTGGGTAGTTCAACCACATTCTGGCTAGGTTATCAACTACAAGAGGACCTCAATCAACACCCTGTGGGTGAACTGGTAACAATAACAATAAAATGACTAAGCTTTGTAAGCTAAACTATGGGCTTGTCTACATGGCAAATTGTTATAGAAGCTAGGTGTAAATTTAGAGCACAATGGCTTTTTTGCACCAATTCCCAGACGGGTGGGTAACACTATTCTGCTCTGAGAATGTCTTTTCAGAGAACGCAACAATACAAAGACACTTTGCATACTGAAAGGTGGTAGCTGGGGATAACTATTTCATACTTTTTTTTTTTTCTTAAATGTAGGTGGGTCCCAAGACCACAAACGATTGAAAGGCAAAGCAGGCTCAGGACAAATTTTTGACAAGTCACTGTCTCTAAGCTTTGTTTCTCATCTGGGGAGAGAGGACATTGTGGGACATTGTGCTTTCGTGCATGTTTCTAAAGAATATTGAAATGCAGGTGTAAGAGGTGCTGTAAGGAAATTCCACTCCAAATGGTACAGGGCATATTACCTTTGTCCATCACCAGCTGCAATGAATTTGATCAAAGCTTTCCAATGTATGTGATCAATTATTATCCTAAAGACCTGAGTATGAGGACTTGATACCAACAAGCCACATAGTGCCATTGGTCCAGCATCCCTGCTAACGCTGTTCAGTCACACTGCACTCTCTTGGACTCCATTATTTATTTAGCTTCACGATGGACTAGCAACAGCCTCCTGTGTGGAGAAGTACAAACTGGCATTACAACCTAAGCTAAACTGTCTCACATAGCTTGTCCCTAACACTACCTTACCTTCACGTGTAATTACTCTACAGCTAACACCAGTGCCATTCTTTAGTTACATCACCATGAAGCAGGATATCACATGTGATCCGTTGATCTCAACCCTCTATGCAGCGCTTAAAAGGTAAACAATTTAACGAGAAATGCAGGAAAATTTGGGCAACATGAGACATGAAGATTTTTACCTCACTAAGTTGGCACAAGGTCCTGGCCACCGGCAGCTCTGATAAACTCGCTGGATCACCGTTTCTGACCCATTCTGCACTTGGCAGGAAACTGTCCGTGTAACTGTATAGTGACACCAATGCCTGCAGAGAGAAAGGATACTGTTAGCCCCAGTAAGACGGCAAGCTGAACCAACATACATCAGACTGCAGTAAAAACAGACCAAGTATCCGGGGGTGGGGTTGTTTCTTCTGCCAGCCATAGCTTGCCTAACTTGCAGTCCTCATTTCTCACCCCACCCTCTCCTCCCAATAGCTGCAGAAAGATTCCCTGCTTCTGCCAACCTGAACCACAAGACATCCAGTAACGCCTCTTGCTTGGTCCTCAGAGGCCAGAGTTTTATAGTACATAATTTAGTTCTGCTAGTTATCATAAACAATAGGGCTTTAGAAAAAAAGAAAGGAAAAAAAAAAGTGTTCCAAATCTCCTGATAGTCAGTTCCCATTGTACTAGTCTTAATTTCACCCTGCTCGTTATTCCTGAGCCTCCTACCATTCTGAACAACATCTGAGTTGGAAAATTCTGCTTTCTGGTGTGGTGGAGCTCATTGTCAGCAGGGCTTAATCAAGCTGGGTGCCAAACAAGTTATATTGCTGTCCTGGTGAGGTTACAGTCTAAAAATGGGCAAGAGAAGATGCAGGGGAGGGAAGGACTAGTGTCTTATGCTGTCTTATAAGAAAACAAAAGTGAGAGAGACCTCCTCACCATAAGGTGTATGAGAAGGCAGGAACTACAGTGTCAGCCCTGGGAATCAGGACCCATAGACCCTTTTCCACCTTCTCTGAAAATTATGTTTTTAGGTTCCAGTGTCATTCTTGAGGGGGAAAAAAAGGATACCTTCATTTTCCCCTTGCAACCATCATTCATGTTTGCTAAATAGTGGTTCACATTTTTGCTTTTGTACCTCAGCGTAGTTAACAGGCCTGAGAGCCACTTTCCTACTGATTGGGGATCAGAACTGGGATCACTAATGGGAAGTGGAAACACCAGCTTGTGCTCCAAAACACATAAAGTGCTTGTGTAAGCATTCCCCGCGCATGCAGAAGAGTCCCGGCTCCTCATCCATCTTAAAGCAAGAGCCCCCAGTACAGTTGATCCCTTCTTCTCTAAGCATCACAGTGGCTCCCCAGCCTTGCAAACCAAAAATCAAACTGCTTGCCCAGTGGAAACAGGCACCTGTACATCCCCTCCTCCTTCCCTAACCCACCTTTCCCCATGGCAATTTAATTTTTCCAGTATTTGCCATTTACAGCATTTGTTGCATTTTGTTTCCTTTTTGGATTCCCCTCCTATCTCCGCAGAAGGGTCCCTGCTCTCTGGATAACTCTCATTTCCATAAATAGGAGGTACGCATGCCAGCAGCTGAGCCGAGTGCTGCAGACCACAATGGGCAGGCTGGGGCCAGCAGGCTGCTCACCGAACCTTCGGCTACAGCCAGATGGGTAAGATGGGGCACCCAAAGAGAGGGGGGCTTTTCACCCGGTGCCATCGAGCCCATTAGCAGTGTCAAGGAAGAGTCATGAAGGTTTCCCTGCAGGCACTGCTCCTACTCGCTGTAAACCTGCTTGTAATTCTCCATCAGGAAAAGCAGGGACTACAGTCACACCTCAAGTGACCCCAGGCTGGCAGGGAGGTCTTAGAGAACCACTTCTCTCAGATTTATTGAGGGTCTGTGGTGTGTATATATAGGGATCAGACACCCTAGTACCCAAATGTCTGTACTAACATCTACATCATAGAACGAAAGGACAAAAAGGGGGAAAAAAGACTAATGAATCTTCAGATCACATGATGACAGCAGATCCTTTAATAGGCTCAATACAACTTCTTCACAAAGTTTAGGGAGCAAAACCAGAAGAAACAAAGACAGTAGCTAACAACTGGAAATGTGATAATTCAAAGTCAAGTTTTCTTTTTCATTTCACATGCACACATGATGCAATCGGCCATTTCATCTCTTCAAGCCTCAGCCATGGGGTTTGTTGAGATGGTATTGCTGGATAAGATCTCCTCGTGCCCAGGGAACAGCCAGCTGAGCATGGAAGGAAAAGCAGCCAAGAGAAAGAGCAAGTACAAGAGGGGCTGAGGAAACCACAGCTCCGTATGATTTACCTTGAGCATGTTTTTAGCACAGTGCTTGCAGCCATCGGAAGGACAGCACTTCCGCACAAACCTCAGGGCAAAAGCATTTCGTGTCAGACGAAAGAAACTGCACACATACAGAACCTAATAGGATAATGGCAGAAGCATATGTCCTAAAGTTATGAAAAACAAAACTTTTCATTAACATGCAATGAGGAAAAGTCCCACCACAGGGGAGGAACGAAGCAGTAGTATGCACACTAGGAACATGTAACAGCATGAAGGGACATGAATACTAACAAATTCAGAATAAAGTTACTGAACATTTTAAAACAGAGCATAAATATCAAGGACTCCAGTGCCTCCACTTGTGTTAAGACCATTTTTCTAGCTTGTCAATGAAATCCAAATAAATCAATTTATTTACATATGCTATAACTGCTACATAGCTTGTGTGTGTGTCCTTCTGGCCTTCTCCCATCACATAGTCATCTGGGAAGATGTACCATTTCCATCATGTGGAGCTGGATTATCCTACACTGATTATTTCACTCTAATACTGATTTTGGTGGGCTTCTGAGACAACCTGTGCCACCTTCTTGGATACATACAAAGCACTTCTGTGTCAGATTAAAAAAAATAAAATTCAACTGCACTCTGAGAAAAACCCTCCATATCTGATGCTGAAACTAGAGCACTTCATATTCCTGAAGGCAAATGAGGTAGGAAGGTGAACAAAGACAAACACCACTGCACACCCCAGCACAATGCAGAAGAAAAAGGCAGGTGTTGGAGGCAGACTCCACAGTTGCCAAAGGGAATCTGGCAGCCTGTCTGCTCTGGTTAATGTATAATGGCAGCTCCAAACTGTAACTCCTAAGAAGAAATGGGAAGCTACCATTACTCGCTTTAGCTTTCCCTTGCATAGACCCAGACTTAATGTCATCTTGTCCTTCAAGGATTACTTTAAACCGGCTTGGGAATCTAGCACTACATTTGTGGATCTGGAGCTAAACGGGTGGCACTGGGCAGGCTATGTCAAAAACTGCAAGAAAGGTTGATTATTTTAAGCTATCTACAAAGCTGGTTTTGCCAGGGCTTTCATTCAGTGGGTGCTGCTGGCATGCACATAGATTTCTTTCCAAATGAGTCCAAAACTGCTGTCTTGGACTGAGGTGGTCTCTAGCACCTTTGCTCTACCTGGTCCTTGGAATAAACTGTTCAAGTACACATATCCCCTTGCAAGTCCAAGGAATTTGGCAGTCAAGTTGTCATTTCTGCCTTGGAAAAGCCTTTCTTGGAAGTGAGACGTGCTGGACAGACCTTGTTAAAATCTAGTGACAGAGCTTTTAGGCAGTGGTTGGAGGTAAAGGCTGCTCCCGCACTACAGTGCACAGGACAGAAGCCTGCACATTGGCGGGGGGTGGGGGGCAGGCGTGGAGAAACCCAACACTTCCCCAGGTTCATTTCAGATGACCTGCTCAGTGATCTATTATAAAAGGAAGCAATCATTACAGGAAGTAAGAAGCTTCACCGAGGCTCTCAGTTCATTGCTTTCATTGCCTGAAGCCATCACCTGGGTTTGCCAGGCTGAACAGGATTGACAGCCCACGGCAAAATAACAGACCCTTCACTCAAATCTAGGGACAACCTTCCACCTTCCTCAGCAGGAGCACCGAGAGCACAGTGATAAAGTACCACAACACTTGTCACCTCTGCACTCTCAGTATCTTCCCTATAGCAGAATCACCACAGCATGGATCATGAGGGGAAAAAAAAAAAAAAAAAAAAAATGGTCAGACCCCAAAGATACTCGGATAATCCAACATGAACACAGATTTCTCTAACTTCTCTCTTTATCAACAGAAGGAAGAGTTTAGTTACAAAGGTACCCACCCAGGATTGAAAAGTACATTCCCATTTACAAAACATCACACTCTTGGATTCCCATAAATAGCATAATTTTCCTACAAATGCAGCTTTTAGGTGTTTGATTTTTACTGTGGCATAGAGCAGGTCAGACAGAAAGACAGGAGCATAGCTGATCATAAGATGCATTAGGATATATAGCTTGGAACTCACTGTAGATTTAATAGTACAGTGACTACGACAGAAAGAAGACAGACAAAACCACCCCAAGATTTCTCTTCGCAAGCCAAAAGTCAGCAAGAACAGTCTCCAGAATGCAAACAGGCTTCAGACAATGTGACGAAAGGCCCCATCATGGCTTACAGAGATTATAAATGACCCTTTATATTATATACAGATGCTAGCAAGAAAGGTTTAGGACTTTTACTGGCATGCATCCAGGATGGCAGAGAATATATTGCTGCTTATTCAAAAAGAATATTCTAACCAAGCAAAAAAAAAAATGATCCGAATAGCAGCTCCTTTTGAGCTGGGTCTGTCAGATCTCATGCATGCTCATCACCAGCATATTTAGCACAAGGCCCCACAGCTTCTCATGGAATTGGTCTTCCACTGCTTTGCCTAGACAGGCAAGTCTCGCTTGGTCCATTTTCTCCAGCCGTTTCCAAAGGGACACCCTCTTCTCACACCCTATTTAATTCTTGGAAGACTTTCATGGACAACTGAGGATCTGCAGACCATGGCCTGCAAGCTACAGATTTAGACAGTTTCAGTCCAGGGCTACAGACAAAGATCTCATGTCTTGATCACAGCTGACAACATGGTGTTCCAGAAGGAATACGAGTGTTGATGCCAACAGGTATCCAATCATATTTACTGTGTAGGTTCAAGATGTTAATGTGGACCTTTCTGGCTAACTAGAGCAACAAAGTCAATAGTTTGCTTCCATTTGGAGATACTCTGAAAACTACTATTCTGAACTTAAACAGACCCCTCTCTAAGCAGATGGCTAGGAGGGAGTTGCCTGCTTTCTACTGACTCAGTAAGAGCAGTGATGCATGGCTTCAGCCACCTGGACACCAGAGGAGACAAGAAAACCTAACTTTCCGGGGCATTCATGCATGGAGCAGGCTGCCAGGACCTCAAAAGGGCAACTGGACTTACACAGGGAGCTTGAACTGCGTTTTGCTTCTGTAGGGAGATGCCAGGGAGGAAGCCACATTCTACCCCACTGACTTTCTGAACCTGCTTCACCCCTCATCAGAAGCCTTATTTGGATGCACAGTTCATCCCCTGGAGATTTTGGATGTCTATACAGCTAGTAATCCTGTAGTGAGAGAGAAAAGGGACTGCAGAGGGTGAAGAAGTATACGGTAACAAATACTCAAGCTAAAATACTGTAAGTTCCAGAAGAGCCATATACTCGCATATCAGAGCTTAATTCCTGGCTAGCATGACTGAATTAGCTTAGAGCAATCATTTCACGGACGGGAAGACACTGACAGCAAGCTTCCTCTTCCCCCCTTCTCACCATCTGGATTTGCACAGTACTGTTTCCTAAGCCCACTGTGAATGCTTAGAAAGACTCACACCACAACAAACTTAGAGCCATCTCCAAAAGCAATGTTTGTGTCTTTCCTAGTCCAAACTGCTGGCTTTTATCCAAGCTTCTCAGACTGCTGGGGGGGTCTCTGGAGGACCTTCTAGGGGGTTCGCAAGAGAAAAGTCAACTGGTTGTTAGTAGGCTTCGTTTCACTAGACAAGTGACCACAAATTGAACAATGTCAGAAACTACTGGGCTGAACTGATTGGGACTCAGCAAGTAGCCTGTTTAATCAGGGGTGTGCAACTTAAAAATTAAAGCGGCAACATTCTTGCCTAATCACTTCTTTCAGTGGGACAACAGTTCAACTCCACATAGAAAACTGACTTGCTGCAGTGCCCTGTTAAGGACAGGCCTACAGCAGGCAACACCTACCACACACAGGACCTTCTGGCTGATGCGTTCACTGGACTGAAGGACATAGCTACAACTCCTGATATCCATGGCCTTACAGCACACCATGCTCCTACCAGCATGAAATGCTCTGCTTTCAGCAGAAACAATCCTACAAGTTAGACTGTGAACAAAGCCATTTATGCTGTTGTAGAGCCAAGTAAAATGGAGATTTAATGTGGTTTTAGGACTTCCAATGAAAGCACATGCCACACAGTACAACACAAAAGCTCAAATCACCACAACTGGCCAAGACAGAAGCAAGCAAAGTCTTTCAGGGCGGGGTGGGTGTGGGGGGGAAGACTTTATATGAAGAACTGTTTCATCAGCACCTGTTGCATGTGTATGGGCATGAATTGACCCTCCCCACTCCCAATAAAAATTACAGAAGTCTCTCAATAAGGTTGGCATTTCTGATGCTTGTGATTTGCCCTAAAGCTTTGTGCTGTGTAAACAACTGCACTGAATTATCTTTTTGTTTCCATAAGGATAACACACTGTGTGTTATACTTAGCAGAGATCAACATTTAGGGCACAGAAAACAGTAGGAGTGTTTTGATAGCTAGATAGATTTCCCCAAGTTTCCTCATAACATTTTTCACTGGAGCTATCAATTACCCTGCAATCCTAGAGAGGAATTTCAATAAAATCAGAAGGTCGCTGACTTTCACTGGGAAAAAGTTGCTGTTCTAACTCAATGAAAGCAAACTGTGCCCTTTTCTCTGTGTAAATAGTACAGCATCCCACTTGCTTTGCCAGAACAGCAATCCATACATTGTGTGCTGGAACCCATCGTTAGGAGAGGTTAGTTAGTTATATACTCCACTGAGGCCAGGAGCATAAGTTGCCCTCTACATGACAAGAAATCCAGATTCAAAGGCTGCCAGGTTCTCTGGGGTATCTCTTCCTGAACCATCCAGTTCTACATAACTACATTATTCCCTTCTTATTCACAAATACACACCTCCCTGAATGTGCTTTGACTTTCATCAGATCAAGTTTAGCAGCTAATTCAGTTGGCTGTGACCAGATTACTCTTTACTGCTCTGACCTGGCTGAAAAGGAAACAATCCTATCACATGTTACTGGAAAGCTCAGATAAAAACCAAGCTGGGCTTAAATTTCTCCTGTTCTTGACCACATTCATGCTCTCCCCAGCTAACTCGGTTTTAGGATCCAAGGCTGTCATTCAGCTCATTATCCAGCAGAGCACCAGCTACAAAATTCAATTGTGAGCACCAGTCTCCACAATATTAGAATGTTCAGAGTTGATGGATTGATTCAGGTCTGTAGAATGATGGACCATTGCTAAGAAATCCATGAAAGGCCACCTGGCAGGGGCAAGGGAGTGGCCATACACAGGCTTATGATGGCAAGGTTCAGTTCAAAGCAGAGACTGTTCTTCCATTACAAAGTTTTAAGAGGTCTGCAAGTCAGAAGACATGACGAGCCACAGTAATCTTGTTGTCAATATTGATGTTTTACGCATGCCTTACTCCCACTGAGTACTTCATAGTCACTAATAGAGGTTACCCTGACTCCTGTGAAAAAGGGAGAAAAATCTTTGTAACAGCCCATTCATTTTGGGAAACTAATAAAACTGGAAGACTGCTGGTGTTTCTGAAGCCAGACAGCAGCAGCCATTTGAAGCAGCAGAGAGCCAGAGGCACGAACAGGAATAAGACAAGTTCCAGGTCTCCCACTCCGCTATGTTGGTCGGACAAAGATTGGAAGGAACTCCGGTCTTTCTGCACACACCATCACCACCACCCTCCCCAATAAGAATTTGAAAAAAGTGGCCATAAAAATAAGTTCTGGCTAGCAGAGTAAGATGGGACAATTTATCTAGGTACTTCCCAATAGCATAACCCTTCCCCAGGGGGCAATATATTCTGTGCTTAGTGCACTTCAAATACTCAGTTGCCAATAACAGTCTTAAGTTTTCCCACACAAAGTGGATTATCAGAGACTGCTGGAGGGAGTTTAGTCCTAGAGGAATCTTTACCTTAGGAGGAAAATGCAGTTCAGTCTGCACAACACCTTTAATCTTCAGCAAGTTCTGCAGCCAAGCACATTTAACTGTGCTTGCCTCGCTTTGTTGTGTGCATGGTTGACCTTCCAAACAGCATTACCTCGAGGGCTGAACTCACTTCAATTCATAGGAAACTGCGCAAAATTTTGCCTTATCCTTCTGCAGCCATTGAAGTTACAGGGGTTAAGGGAAAAACCTCTCCCTACTGGAATTATTAAAAGCCTAGAAGCAGAATAGCCAAATAGTATGGAGCCATGGGTGCAACTCTTTTTCAGAGACAAAGAGGGAATCCAGGTCCCCAGAGCAACATTTAGCTTCTTCAGCCATGAGACCATTCCTCTTCTCTTCCAATCCCCCACCTCATTCACAAGGCACCTTCCAGCTGCTGTAACTAATGAAGGAGGGGCTCTGAAGATAAGCACTCATCTATTACACACACTTGATTCATTTGTACAGTAGATCCACCCTGTACAACAGCACTAATATAAATGCAGAATATAAACAGAGGCAGATAAGGACTTAAAAATGCATAAAGGGAAAGAGGTGAGAAGGCACAAGGAGTATTTCTTTAGCATAAAGTCCCTCTGATTTATACCCCCTACCCAGCTCCTCTCAGTTTGCTAGTGGCATGTTCCAACTGAATCAAACAATAAATACGGTTGACCTGAACCATAATTACCTTCATCATGAAAATGAAAGAAGTTAGCCCATGACTGAGTGCTCAGAAATAAAAAGGGGGTTCACTCCTTTGAAGTGCTTTGCTTTTACAGGCATTCTTCTAGGCACTGAACTGTTTTGCTGCTCCCTCCCCCAAGCTTATCACAATCAATGAGAAGACAGTAGTTTCCAGGGTTCACAGAGGGAGGAAAGACGAAATGTACAAAAATATCCATGGAATCTGTCTTTGTTAAATTAGACTGACTTGATGGAATTTGGCATTCGATATCCATGCAGCATGGAAATAATGCACAATTACAACCAAGTATGTCATTTTTGCAACATAAAAGCTGCTTGAATTAGACCCTTTCAGAAGAACCACCTGAGTCTAAACATTTTTGCACAGCTGGATAACCTGGTTGTAAATAGGTCTCCTACCTTCATATTGCCAATACATCTGTCGCACTGGTTTGTTCATTCCTAGAAAGCCTGACCTTGAAGGGAGGGGTAGGGTCAAGGAAAAAAAATATCCTTAAGACCTTGATTTAAAGTATAGAGCTGGGATTTGGAACATCAACTATTTGTCTGAAATATACCCCTGTGTTCAAAGATGACATTTGGCACTTGTTTATATGTCCTCCTCTGAAGATTTGATCTAAAATTGCTTAAGTTGAGGACAGTGGCCCTGATCTTAAAGTACAAGACTAACTTTTATCAAAATCAGTACCTGTAAATTTACACCAACATAAATTCATTCAGAATTAAACTCTAACTTTGAATTAGGAGGAGGTGGAGGGGGAATTGTAAGTGGAAAAAACAAGACACTGACGCACGCCTGCTTGTCCTCAAAACCTCTGTGGAGAAAAAAAGCATTAAGAAAACTAGCATAAGGAGTCATCAAGCCTATAACAGCATCCTATGCTTTACTAGTGCTCCTGTTGTGGCTAACAAGTCTCCTCCACCATCCATAAAGTCAGTACCCATAGCTGTCTTTAATTCCCCTTGCTACATTACATCATAACAAAACAACACTTTGCACCATTTGAGTCCTCCAAAATAGATGAATCAGGCTCCTGCTGGTTTTCAGCATCTCCTTCAAATCACATACTTAGCCCTACAGGGCCTGTATCTGCATGCATCAACAGCTAGTCTGCAAGGATTCAACAGGGTCTGCTCCTGAATTTTTTTTTTTTTTTGCTTATAGGGCCCTGTACAGACAACAGTGCATCTTTGTGCCTCACATTCAGCCCTCTGTTGCCAAACTCACAGCACTTACCAGCAGCAATGAAAGCCACATGCATGACAGGAACACAGGGACTTTGCCTAAATGAAGCAGTGTTTTTCATTAGCATTATACTGGCACCAAAACCCACAAATTACAAGAAGAACAAAAGGCAATGTCAAAAGGAGAGCACTTAGCGTATCAAAGAAAAAATTAGGATGGCACAATCAAGTCATTGCTTCCGATTAATTGCATGATGTTAATCTGCCCATGTCACATGCACTTTTCACATTTTTCGTGGGGCTGAACAGTAGACAAATTACTGTCATTGGAGACAGGTACACTCTTTTGATAGCTAAAAAGAAAAAGAATATATTGAAGGAGAAAAATCAATGTTTTGTCTGTGGCATCTCTTGAAAGGAACAGAGATTTGTTTTCTTGAGCTATTTCAACACTCAGAGCAGTGTCCTGTGAGCCCACAAAGGCACTGAAAACCAGATCAGAGCATCAGCTTCACATTCACAAGTGTTAGGATGCAACTGGAAATACCTGTACAGAGCATGGTGTCAGGTAAACAGAACCCAGAACTCTTCTAGCAACACTTCTTCCGCCTGCCCTTCCTCCTTCTCTTCTCGTGGCATGTTACAATTGCTTCATTAAGTCTAAGTCTTCAAGTTGTTCAGCAACTTGTAAAGGCATCTGTGGGCTCTGGTATAAAAGGGACTATGCAGCACACCTTTCTAGAGTAGTTATCTACCATGTGATTGCCCATCATTGTTGGGACCTAGATTTCATGAGCCAAGGGTACCTCTTTCTAGAGTGAAGCTGCAGTAAGTGTGCAGACTCAGCTTTATTCCACATCACTCTGTTTCAGGTGACTGCCATACAAAGAGCCAGATGTGACAAAACCCTCATTGAAACCACTAAAGAAACAGCCTTTCCTCAAATGCAAGAAAACCCTACAGCTTTCTAATGTTTCCAGTGCTGGAGGAGGTGATTAGAAATAATAAGCCAGTCTAGACAAACCCATCTACTTATATTGCTCTGAGATCAACAATTCCTCTTTTCCTTTCTTGATTTGTCAGCTTAGCCAGTTGTGTTCAGTGAGGCAACTGAAGTTCAGGTACCCCTAAGCCAGCATTTGCATTAAGCCTGACACAGGACTACTGCTGGTGCTCAAGGAAGATTTTTGGGGGACAGCTGTACCCTGCTAACATGCCTGTACTCCAAGAGCAAAGCAAAACTTTTCTCCAGTAACTGCTCCACTGATATGCCAGGTCATTCTGAATACCAGGCTGTGTTGCATGGAGTAGATAAAGCAGGTTGTCTTTTGTTTGCCCAGCTCAGAGATCCCTAAGATGAGCCATGCGAGGCCCCACTTCGATAAAAACAAAGCTTCACAAAACCTCTCTGCCTGGGTATTCAAAGCGTTAATCAGTCTGAAAAACAAAACCCAAACCCTGTGTGTTAATTTGCCATTTAAATTGAAAACTTTTTATTCCATGTCTGCCATGTCTGGCACAAGGCTGTCCTGGGCGTTACTACAATAAAAAATAATTTGGAAAATAATCCTATTGTTCCAGTCACACCCATGGGAATTTCATGTGTAGGGAAGTAGGAACATCAAAACTGAGATCTGTTGTGTGATCAGAGAGCTGAGTTTGTCCTTTACAACCATCAGTTTTGATTCAAGTGCATGTTGGGAGAGAGATCAGAGACTGTGAGCTAAGGCAGGAGGATGTCTCAATAGCTTTAAGGTTAATAAATTCCTACTTGCACAGCCTAAAACTCTAAAAAAATAATCTTTAGTGTAGTGAATTAGCAATACCCTTTACAAACACACGTCCACACCCATGGATGGTTAGGCGATCACATCTTTCCCTTCCTTGCCGCCTTCTCAAGCCAGTCATTCCCAGCGCCCATCTAAATGCAGTAATGAATTGCCCTAAAACACTTCCCAGTTGCCGGGCATGAGCCCTTTCAAAGTGCTTCCTTTGCACAAAGTGAAAGCCTCATTCAAAGCTCCATGCGAATATAACACAGCTTGGATGCAGTAGTTACAGGCACACAATAATCTGCTATACCAGCAACCTCCTTTTCACCTTTCTCCAGACTCCCACTCTTACACTCTGCCGACTGCATCTCTCCAATGCCATAAAAAGTAACTACATAGCATTTGCTGTAGATCAGCTCTTCTGCACACAGTAGTCCCAAACCCCTGCTAGTGAACACTCTGTATTGCCTCATCAAGTTTTAAACTAACTCTTAAGCAGATGGTATACATTTCAATCACACAAAACCCACTGCACTTCGATATCTCTTTATAGATAGACTGTATGAAGACACGTAGAAACGAAGTGCTCTAACTACCTATTTTCAGTTTAAAAGGTTCTTCTGCTTTTAACACATCTTACTAAGATTTCACTGGTTTTGGAAGCAGTCTCCATACCTCATTTCTAGCCAAGAACAATTACTTGTATTCTCCTTTTAAACCTTGCTGCAATCCAGTTTGTTCATTAGAAAAAAAAAATATCTCAAAAACAGAAAGCCTTTCTCTTGTGAACAGAAATACTAACACCTTTCTCTATTATTAAAAAATTCTTGAGCAATCTAAGAAACCGCTTTAGTGCCTCGGTGCTTTGGAAGCCTCTATTTGGAAGGGAGATGGTCTTGAGGGAGGGGATCTACATTTCAGTATCCAGGTGGAAAATGGGTTTGATTTGGCCAAGTAATAACAGCCGAAAAAACCCCTCCGTAGCCTGTGCACGCACAGTAGATTCCTTAGGAATGATAACACTGCCTTGAAACATTCCCGAGTACACACGTGGGAAACCGGATAGAGAGAAATCAGCACTGAGCAAGAGAGAGGGGACAGCAGGAGGTCCAAAAGAGAGATACAGACATTTGGCCAGAAAAATTCCTGCCCTGTTCTGTGGGGAATTATAAGCATGGCAAACTCCATTAGATGGGGGTTTGTAGGGTTTTTTGGTTGTTGTTGAAGTTTAAACTTACCTGCCAATGCAAAAGGGCAGGGCAACCTAGCTGTCTTCATCAAGGCAAAGTAGAAAACTCTGCAAAAGCATTTTAACTACAAATTTGGTAAGGATGCAAACTCCTGCACACAAATGATCCAACCTCCTAAAGCAAAGGATTCACAGGCATCCCTCGCCTTTCTGCTGGGAATGGGAACATCTAGAGTTATTGGTGAGAAGAGCCTCATCTATGCAGGCAAAGAAGCAGTGACTGACACTAGATACACTCACATCCCATTTTAGACACATACTGCTTGCAAAAGCTTGTGGCAAATTCAAGGCAAAGCCATTAAAGACAGATGACCTTTTTTTTTTCCTCCTATTTACACAGATTTCTTCAAAAACAGAACATTCAGAGGATAAAGAGTGATACAAAGAAGAACACGGAAGATAAAAGTTTGATTAAAACAAGCAGTTATGACCTGAATTTTATTGATGGATGACAGTTATTCTGTATTTCTGCTACCTTTTTTGTAGTTTGGGAAGAACAGCATACTGTTGCTTTACTTACTGTGGGCAAACCAGTAAACCTGCGAATGACACATGGCTGCTCAGTAACAGTCTACGGTTTATTATTATGCTAAGTATATATGCAAACAGTCTTCACACACCACAGCTAAAACTTGCTTGTGCTTTTTCTTCCTCGTACACACACACAAGAGTTTTCCTTTACACCTTTCAGTGCAGCTTGGAGAAAATTTTACATGCAGTGTCTCAGCAAAGGATGATGTCAAATACAGCCACCCTGCAAGCAAAGACAGCAGCAGCCATCACAACAGTGCTCGCTTGTCGCATTTATAAGAAAGTATATAGCAATGCCATACACCAGCCAAGTCACTGAACACATCAGTGCTGAATGTCAAATTAAATGGCTGTGACAGACTCGTGTCACATACTCCTTGCAGCAGAAAAAAACTGGTATGAGTTTCAGTTGAAACCACTCTCACATACACAAAATCAAGAAGGTTGGTTGAACCACAGAGCATGGAGTGACAGAACAACTATTGAGCTGTTTCCCCTTGCTGTCAATATGCCCATGGGAACAGCCTATTCACTTATTCAATTATTACTGGCAATATCTGAGCCACAAGCCATGTGGGGAGCGTGCAATTCCAGTCAAATGCTTGCATGGGGTTTGGTGTGGGTTTTGTCAAGGTTTTTTTGGTTGGGTGGGTTTTTGGTTGGTTTTGGTTTGGTTTTTTTTCTTTAAAAAAAAGAAAAAGAAAAAAAACCACAAAAAAACCAAACAACAACAACAAACCACAACCACACACATCAGAACTCATGGAAGTGCCCTGCAAAGTGAGCCTTGCCTCTATAGGCCACAGAGATGCTCAGATACAAATCAATAACCCAGACGTGGGTAGCACAAGGCAACTCCCAGGCTCAAACAGGACACCAGCTGAAGTGTCCAATACAAACATATCTAGTTTCTAGTTGCATTCAGCTCAAAAGACAAGTTGTGACAATTCTTATCATTTCCACATTCCCACTTCTCCCTTCTCTTCCCATCCAGTGTAGACAGATACAGCTTCACCCTTTGTTTTCCCAAAGGTTATGGAGCAACTCCTCCAAAAGCTACCTAGGAGCTGAAACTTTACTTTCAGCAAAATTCTATAGTTATTTGTAGAAGCTGCTTTGAAAACCTTCTAGTTCCGACACCCATAATCGCTTGGCAGGGCCTGACAGACATAATTAGAGAGCTTGGTTGTTTCAAAGGACATTACCCAAGAAAACGAATATGTTGCTGAGGTCCTTGCAATAAATTTCCAATGGGTTTGGTTGCAGAGCTCTTGAAAGGGTTTTAGCAGGCTTTTAATTGCACTATCAGGACTCAAGTATTTTTCTAGTGCTTGGCAAAATGGGATCCTATTTTTTCTGCTTGCAATGCACACTCATTCAAAGCTTATCCGCAGGCCTACAGCCTAAGAATTCCTACAACTTTGCAATCCAAAATTTTTGTATCATTTGTGATATACATTAGTGACTTCCAGTAACAGTGGCCCAAGAGACAGCATTTTACTGTGCGATAGTTTAAACCATTTGGCTCAGTGCTGTATCCTGAAATACACTGCAGGGAGACTATATATTTTGCTGCAGGTTACGCTGATTTACAGCAGCATTAAGCCAAGTGCTGTAACATCCTACAGAGCCAATTTGCCTTTTTGCTCTCAGCTACACTTCAGACGCTGCATGGGAACAGAGAAAGTTTGCAGCATCGCAGCCCAGACCTGCCTTTGTGCAAAGGCTGGTACTGCTTGCTAGCACCAGTTGTTGCAGGCATTTTTGCACTGACCACATCGGTCAGTGCTGCTTCTATAGGTATGTTACACATTCAGCCTCCCACAAACCTTTCATTGTAGTTGGGGAAAGGAAAGCACCACAGCCTGTGCCATCACCCAACCCTCTGCTGCCGTTCAATCCAGCCTGCCCTGCTCAGCATCTCCCTCTCCCACATCTCAGCTTGCCCTCCAAACTAAATCCTTCTCTGCAAAGATCAGGCAAAGACTAAATCCCAAAGAGTAATTTCAGTCATCCAGGCTCAGAGAGGTGCAGTAAACAGGGAGCACAACGACCTCTATTCTGTAAGAGTGGAAGTTTATACAAGTGCCAAGTATTATAATTCATAGATTTATTATAAACTTCTCCATATATTCATATACAATACTTTGGATTTTGCAGCTTTCCCTCTAAGATCTAACCACACCCTCATGAAATACTCCCCAGAGCCTTCCCTTACGTGAAGGGAAGTATTACTATTCCCATTTTATTTAAGGGAAAGAAAAGGGAGAGAGAGAACTTGCAAGTCTCAGTTCCCAGACTTTGTGCTGCTCTACAGAATATACACTAAACATTTAAGTGAATGGTCTTTTTCTTGTGAAAGAGGGTGGAAAACAAAGCCTTATGAATCAGCCAGCTGATAATTAAAAGCAACTAAATCCAGATCACTTTAAGCTGCACATGAGAATCTGAACTCCTCAGATGCTGAATTCCTCTGCCAACCAGAAAAGCCAGGGTCACTTGCCCAGCTGGTCACTATTGTTCTGTCCAATAAAGTTCTGGCAGGAATGCATGTTTAACAAAATACAGAGATTAGGCATAGCAAAGAATGTGGCTCTCCCCTCAGTGTTTAGGTTAGTTGGGTTTGCCATGTTGAAATACCGAAGCTTAAGCATATCAGATTTTCTCTGTCCCATACTGCTAGTGCCAGTGACAGACACAAGCTGACAGCTCAGTTTTCAGGATCGCTGCCATTTTAGCTTTAAGTTCATTAAAAGCAGCACAAAAAGTTCACCTCAAAGCTACAATGACCACTAATTAAAAATCAGTGTTTTCTTGGGGATGTAGAGTACCAAATGAGAGAAGCTCTCTGTACCTCCCATGCGTCAGAAGCTCTTGAAGGGCAATTTAAACCAAGCCAGAGATTCAAGGGACCAGGTTTCAAGAACCTTGCAACAGGGTAGCTCATCTTCAAATGTCTTAGGATAGCCTAGATTTCCAAAAAGGAAATCTAGCATCCAGTGACTAAATACAGCATCAAAATGGCAATGATCTTCCTAACATCTGACTTGGCTCCTGACAGTTCAGAACCAGGATCTTTAGCTCAATTTACAACAAGGCACACAGGACTAGAGTCAGATGCAAAAATGTCATGAGAACAAGTCATACAGATGATCTTACAGAGATCTTCAGGGATCTTGCAGGAACATAGCTTTTACCAAGTCAGATGCCACGCACAAAGCGGCTCTGATACCTCACTGGGCCAAGAATTTCTCAGCTCAAAAAAGCATGATATCAAACAGACAGATATTTGAGACTCATAAGTAGATTTGCAAAAGATATACTCCTTGGAGAACTGTGTCTAAGAAGTTTATAAATAGCCTGGTTACACCTCAAAGTTAATGGCTTACATTTAGAGATACCAAGGATTCATAAATTCCCCTGCAAGGGGGTATGGTAGCTCGCACTGTATGAAGCATGGGTTATATAGGTAGGAAGCATCTAAGATCCTGTTACCATGGCAATCTCTCCTCCTTTCTCCCTTCACAAAAAGCTGAAAAATAACTTTGTCAGAGCCACACAGTACATGTGGAACAGGTACAGATGAGATATGCAGCTGCCAACAGCCAGATCCAGGTGTTTTCTTCTAGGAGAGCCTTTTTTAGTCATCCTAGCACAGCAACAGAAACCTTATTTTAGCTGGTATCACTTTCACTGCCACCTGAAAATGCAGACAAGTCAAAGTTTGCACAAGATACAGTGATGAGACAAGCAGCTAGACAGCCCACATTGAGCAGGGTAGCAGAAACCAGACCAGTTCTGGGGAAGCAGAAGAGGGAATCAGGCAAAAAAGCCAGGAAGCCAAGCAACCTGAGACAGGATAAAGAGAAGTGGCATCAGATTAAAAAAAAAAAAAAAAAGGCAAATGCCACCTTTTTCTTTAGGGAAAACACAAGCAGAACCTCCCTTGGGTTGGTGTGTTAAATTCATGTCAACTCTCCTTCCACACACAGGCACACTGGAGAGCTGTTGGTAGAGCTGTCACCCATTGCTGCCTCAAATGAGTATTTGAAAAAGCTCCCTGTGCTCTGCTGTGTTTACAGCAATAATAAGAGCCTGGAGGAAGGGGTTAGAAACATCTGAATTTAATAAGGGCTAAGCAGCACACAGCAAAAAAGAAATGTCTGCCCTTCCGTTCAGGGCTACCACACCCCACCAAGCACCGCAGCACCAGGCCAATGGGAGACTCAGCACAGAGACGTTATGTCATCCGAACAGCCGCAGCAGCCCATCTGCCCCAAGCCTTTTCGCGATGAGAAGAAGCATTTCAAACCAAACTGAGAGGTCCCAGCACCACACTTTTGAACGGCTAAATAAGTGAAGTCCTGTGGGGAAAAAGCAGATGTTGATTGACCCCAGGCATAAAACAAGCCAAGGACAGAAGGGAAGTTTTTGTGCAGTGCCTTAACTGAGCAACTCCATCTCAACAAGGTCATCACAACAGGGCAAAAGGAGTATTTAGCTCATTTAGCACCTATGCTGCTGCCTTTTCTTAGTCCTAAACAGCTCTAACATCCAATATGCACAGGGTAAAGAGCATCCTATTCCACTTTCTCACACAGAGCAGAACAGTAACCTTAGTACTCGGGTCCTGCCATCACATTTGCTGCACTCACTTCTGCAGGGTCCAACCCCAAAACTCTCCTCATATGAAACAGGTATCTCTCATAAAACATCTTTGCCTGCACTACATTTACAAGGCACTCTCTTCCCACCACATGTACTTGGCCTTTTTATTCCACTGAGAAGTGGAAAGCAGAAATCAACAGTCTTGTCCATTTGCAAAGTCAAAACTAACTCCCCTCTAGAGTGCGCATACACCAAAAAATAAAGGGGGCGGGGGACAGGGGGGACGGGACACGACAGGGGACAACATGGCACCCAGAAGAAACACGACCTGACCTGTTCTTAACTCAGCAGACTCAGTACAACTCAGTTACACGACCACGTCCAGGGCGATATTCCCTTGCCTCATGATTTCATTGCACTGGCATTTCTGAGATGCTCTGAGCAAACACTTGCCTATATCTAGTGCAAATACTGCAAAGAATATCACTTCCACCCAGTTCCTAGGGGCAGAAAAAGTTGGAACTGATTAAAAAGACATCTAACTACATAACCTGATGTCAAGATTGGACATGACTAGGTGCATTTCTATACAGTGGTACCTCACATTAGCTTTAAAGTTTTGACAGATGGTTTGTTTGCTCAGCACAAAGGGAGGCGACTACATAATGACAGCCTTACTCAGCTCTCACAGAACAGACATGAGACACACAGCAGACCACAGAGAAGTAAAGGGAAGAGTCCTACATAAGAGAAGCTCAGAGACACCTTCTCTTTTCAGCTTCAAAGAGGTTTCAAAATCAACTACTATGATTTTAAGGTGGCAGATTCTCTTTTCCAAATAAACCACATAGATATAGAAGAGGAGACTGATCAGTCCCAAACATGAAACATTGTGAAGCTGCCTTCAGTGTTTGTCTCAGTAGCATCCATTGTATGGGCCTCTGGGTGAAACTCATTTCTCAAGAGATAGGAGAGGTTTTTTTCTTTGCCAGAGCTATGATTTCCCTTCTTTGGAAGCTGAAAAGGACTCTCAAAAGTGAAATAGCTTCCTATTTGTTGGTCCTCTCAAAAAGATTCAACTATATTCAAATAGCCAGGCCTAAATATTATAGGCAACACTTTCACCCAAGCACACTCTTTACTTATACATCTGTTCATTTTCAGGAGGAGGAAAACATTAAACTTGTCAAAAACAGCCAAAACATCTAAATGATTTTATTCCATGCAATAAATTGGAAGTCAACAAATAATTGTTTCTTTCCAAAAAGAAGATAAGGAACAAAACCAATAAGGAACAATATCACAGTTCTCACCCTTGTTCCTTTCTGTGGCAGTATTAAGGACTAATTCAGATCAGTGCCACATTGTGCATAAATACACTAAGCAGGAGCTTTAGTATTATTCAACTATATAAAAAGTTGAAAAATTGCAGGACATTAACCCAATTAGTAGCATTATGCTTTTTTTTAACTTTTGCAGCTATGATCCTTAATAGAGTCTTTGTGATATCTAAGTTGGCACAGGCTAGCTTTATGCTCAAAGCCTCAAAATAAACATTATGCCTCAGTGAAAGTAAATTTAAGCACTGTCTACATCTCTCTAATTAAAAGTGATTTGAGAGCTCTGAGTGTATTGCAGAAATGAGGTCGGATGAATTTTAGTATTACCCTACAGGAGAGGTAGTCTATGCTTTACAAAACAATAATGTTTCCAGACATGCTAGAGGTCTAATGCAGGACAGCATAAGTAACTCACCCAGTATTCTAATCCAGCTGACCTAAAGCACTCCATGCTTTCTGTCTTTCATTGTTACCTCGAAGTCATTCTTCATTTTTCCCCCTTTATCAAGACACAGCCCAATAAAACAAAGATGCGAGTAAATATTCTATGATGCAAGCATCACAGAATCGCTCCCCTCAAGCAAAGCTGTGAAGTTTCTAACCTGATGTGTTTCAACTAGGATTTTAGCACACTAACAAGGCCAGCTTTGAGAAAATGAACAAATAAGCGTTATTGAAAGAGACACATTTGTTAATTTATCCAAGAGGAGCACAAGTTCACTGCCACCCATCGCTTTTCCTCTCTGCTCCCTTTTTATTCCTAGAGCTGGTAAATGAAACCTACATGAGAGGAAATGATTCACACAAGCAGCTGGAAAGGCAAGACTGTAGGAGATTTCCTAAATGAATACAATTGACTGCAGTAACTACAATCACGTCTGGTATTTCAAAGCCATTCCAGTGTTGCTAGGTCCTTACACTACCATTGGCTTCGCTGTTAATTGCATTGTGAAGTTACAGCACTGAACCCCAGAAGTCAGATGAAGATCATATGGCTGCAGAGTCCAGGAAACAAATATCGGATAGTTCAAGGGTTTGGTGATGAGCTTAAGACCTTCTGACCTCTTGGTTACCTGGGTAGGGCACTTCAAAGGGGAATTAGTGCAGAGGACTCAGCGTGACACAAATCCCAGTTTGTTTGCTTGACATCCTCACACAGTCCATAGCAAACGATAGAAAACCAGATACCTCAGGCAATGAACAGAGTATTAGGTGATGGAGGGAATGACTCAGAAAGCAAGATCCTGTCAGTAAAAGGAAAAAGAACCACATTTCTCCAATATGTATAGTTTTATATTCCACACCCACTTAAGAGCCACAAGAGGTTCAGAATTTGGGGCTGAAATCAGGTTCAAATCATCTTTCTCTGGTAAAGAGAGAATTAACAGACAACCATCAGGAAAACTCCAGATACATGTTCTGAAAGCACTCTGACAGACTGCATAAATCAGGATACCAATTTATAGATCACCTTTTAATATTAAGAACAGGCTTCTAACACATAAAGAGACCCACACTTACTTAAAGCCACTAAAACCTCACCTAAGAGGCTGGAGGTTGTTACATTACAGTACAGTTGCGTGCAGTCCTTCAAATGGGGCTGGGGAGGGGCAATTCCATCCTAGCAAATGTGTAACTGTAGGACCAGGCACAATACAGGCAGCTACTTTGAAAAGAACAGATCTACCTATAACAGGTCCACCCCGACATCTTGGTCTTGAAAGCCAGCCATTCAAGTGACCTATCAGGAGACTGCTAGCCTCAAGGAATAATGGACAACATATTTCAAGCATCACCACTTCAGGATTTTCAGGGGGGGAAAGACAGACAAGCTATAGTACAGGAAAGCTGATGTCAGTTTAAATATCTTCCCCATGTCAAAGCAGCACACAGAGCATATTTAATTGTTCCACTGAAAAAGTGATTTGCCCTCTGACACAGAGTAAACCATTGGTAGAAGCACAACCAGAACCCAGGTCTCGCTCTCCTGGGCTGTGCTCTGAGGCACATATGTGGTCTGGCCTTTCATGTTGAAACCACTGCCTCTAGCAATCGGAGGTTGCACTTACAGATTTCAATTGACCGATATTAATTTCCTCTCCATATCCATCCTCAAGAAACATCACTGCTGTAGCAAGCACTAGGAATTACTATGTGACCAAAACAAGTACTGATTTGTAATTACCAGTATAGTCTGGATAAGAACACCTACTCGGACGGTCCTGTTATTTGTAAAATTGTGGTTCATTCACAGGAAGAAAGTTTTAGGCTGAAGTGTAAGTGTTTTGAAGGTCTATCACGGTCAGACTTTGCATCCACCCCAGCTAACTTTTGTGATGCTACTGAAAAGCTAGCAGTAAGAAAGAGTTATCATCCTACATTGCTTTCCAGTTCACATTTGGGGGTTTTCTTTTGGCTGCCTCCACCTCACATCCAAAGAGGTTTCCAGTCTAAGCACTGCATCTAGCTTCAAAAGTTTCTAACTCCCACACTCGAGTTCACAAGGACTTGATGCACGACTAATTTGAAACTGCAGGAAAATAGGATGAGAAGTCAAGCTGGGAGAACACCAATTCCAAAGACAACTAACACAGATACAGGCATTTGTTGAGAATCAAGCTACTTCCAGCATGGGAATAAGCTTCCCTTAACCCAGTTAGCAAAGCTTCTCATGTCCAAGTCTGGAGGACAACAGTTTCTGCTTGGCAGACAGCCCCTCCATTCTTAAGCTTTGGGTAAGTCCCACTTCCATTCTCATTGCCTTAACACAGTAGCAAGTTAGAAATGCACACACTGAATGTGAAATTCAAACAAAATAGTGAGGCTGCAGCAATCTATACTATGCCAACAAACACTGCTGCTTGTATTTCAGTCATTATTACTTGAATATCCCCCACAGAAGTTCAAAGCAATTCAAGCACATGCAAAGGTAGTCTTTGGTCTAATAACTAGGATCTGTCGACTGAAGCCAACCAGAAGCTAGAATTTTCATTTTAAAAAAGGAAACAAAGCAAGCAACATTCCACCAGAACAAGTATTCCACAATTTAATTTTGAAGGATGTGAATAATTTTTTTTCCTCCAAATCTCCCTCCACCACCACCCCCCAAGCTTTTTACACTGCCCAGGGCCTTAGTTTTCTGGCAAAAAAAAAAAATGTTCAGCAGTCCTCAGAGCCTCAGAAGCCCATCTCTGAGACAGCCTGCAACCTAGATACCACAGACTCTATCAGCTATTGAGTTTTGAATGGTTTTCTAGGTGGAAGACAAAAGATTGCATCAACTTTTTTTTCTCCCCCTCCTTGGAGAAATACAACTTTTATGACAAGCTAATTTTAAAAAAATTGGTAGCAGATACCCAAACAGCTCAATCATGTCTTCACTTGCTGACCAAGGACAGGAAAAGACAACTGCAGAAACATGGTGTGTCTTGCATCAAGGAAACACATCAGCTGTAGAGCATGGCAACGGTATGGGCTGCAACATACCAAAACCTGGAGCTGCTGCAATAACTTTCAAGGCTCTGGCCTGCTTATACTTGGCTGTGATTACCCAGGAAAAGTGCCAGAAATCACTGGACAAAGCACTCACTGGGCAGGTTGCAGAAGAGAAGGTAGGAATGGCCATGTAGTATCATTAATAGTAATCACCTACCCACCACCTTGTATCCTCCATAGCCTCTTCAGGACAGAGGCCAGCAATCTCTGCTGTGATGGAGCTGCTATTGCTTCACATAATTCAAGTGCTACTAAGATCCCCTGTTTAGATGGCAAAAGGGACACTGAACAACGTAAACAACAGTTTATACCAGCCTGATTCAGTCCCCTGAAAAAAGCCTTCATACCCACATAGATCAATGTCAGACTTTAGAGCAAAAAGCCTCATTCTTATCCAGCACCATATTAAATCCAGAAAAGCACAGCTATCCCAACCTGAAGCTGCACCCTGCAGGAGGCTCCCCCCAAAGGTCCAACATTGTGGCTGGGTAAAGTTTTCCCACACAGATTTTCCCATCAGAAAGTGAAGCTGTTAGACATTTGCCAACAACAAAACTCCACACTCAAGGGGAAATTAAAACATACAAAGATTGCTTCAATGCATGATATTTGACTAAGGACTTGAATTTTTATTTCAAAACATCCACCAGTGATTTTTTCCTCCCTTCAATTTTTATTTTCCCCTCTGCTTTAAACTAGAATAGGAGATTCTCACATGGCAGAGTTCCACTGGACAAAAAAAAAAAAAAAAAAAAAAATCTACCAGCTTTCCCAACATCATTGTTTAAATCAGCTTTAGATGATTTTATACAACACTTTATAGACTTGGAGAGGGATGCATTCCCCTGACAAAGCATCAGCTATCCAAACAACCGAGGCATGGGAAAATCATGCAAGAGTGAATTGGGGAAGGTCTTTGGTGAGCAAAGATACAGTCCACAGTCATGTAAGCGTGGTAGCTCTGAACAAAGATCTGCAGGCTAATAGATATGTAAGACAAATGACATGTGGTTCTCATTGCAGCTCACTCTTTGGGAAGGGGGTACCTTGGAACAGATCCAGCTGGGATAGGTTTATCCCATTACTCTCCTATAATTTTCTGCTGTTTCAAACCGTTTGACAGTTACTGTAGTTTAACATCACACCCCCTACAGACTGAGGCCTGTTTGACAGGCCAGCAAACAAAACCACCCCCACTTGGAGATGAAATATGCACCATATGCGAGAACTGTGCAAGGCACAAGACTAGCGCCCACTCTTGTACTTCTGTGACGTGCTGATGTAAATCTGCTGTGTAGATGCCTTATCCCAATTCCTAGCCCAAATAAGTGGTTCTAACATAAACCCTCCTCCACAGCAGCGCAACTCACGCATACTAGGTATTAGCAAGGGGAGGAGGAAAAGAGGTAGAGACAGGATGGACGAGCCCTGAATATTAAATTCCCAAGTCCCCACTTAAGGGAATTGCAGAAAAAAAACCCCAGTGAAATTCAAGAACAACTGGAATCAGGTTAAGCCACCCTCTCGCTTTATACAGTGCGGCTCATTCATCTGAACAGCTGTTTCACCTCTAGAGAAATACCCAGAGAAAACAGAGGGGAGGGGGAGAAGCCTAAATTGTTTGCTCTATTGAAGCAGCAAGATACAGTAAATCAAAACCGATTTACATTAAGTTTATAACAAATTGGTTTGGGATGGGGGGGAAGAGGAGAAGAGTGGGAGGTTTGGTTTTAAACAGCTATTTGAAAGCTGCAGCTCTTGAACAGAGATCTGTAATTAAGGTCTTTCTTTTGTTGAGCTGAACAAGTTTTTCCTCGCAGCCGAGGGCTATAACAGTTCCCTCTGCCGGCATCACCAGCGTCCCGGTTCAGGAGGTTTTATGGCTCTGGGACACGCTGCCCGGCAGACCCGGCAAAGCCACCTTCCCCTCCCCGACAGGCCGGGGGAGGCAAGAAGGGGAGAGTTTGCGGGTTTCATTTGCCAAAGCTCAGCTCCTCGATTCCCTAGTCGCTCCCTGCCCCAGAGAGGAACACTGCTACGGGCAGGTAGGAAGCCTCCCCCACCCCATTTAGGATGAGGGCAGCCCAGTCCGGCAAGCCCCTCGCACCCTCCGCGGGGACTGCTGCCCGCGGTTTTGCCGTGCCTGTCGCTCCCCCCGGGAGCCACCGGCGGAGCCCAGCCTCCTCGCCGGGGAGGCGGACCCGGTCTTACTCACCGGCGACTGGCGAAGCCGCTGCCCGGCGAGCCCGAGCTCTGCTCTGGGTAGTTGTGCTGCAGGGTTGATGCTGGGAATTGATAGAGGAAGCCAGTCCCTAGCGCGCATCCATGGAGGCAGCAGCACCAGGACAAGAAGAGAGCCAACTGCATTTTTGCAAGAACAGGGTTTTTCCTCCCGACCCCCACTTTTCCTCTTACACGGCACGGCAGGCGCGGGGCCCCACCGTGCCTCCCCCGGCCGGGGTCACGGCAGGATCCCACGGCGCGGAGGTGCCCCCGGGACCGGGGACCACGGGGCAGGGGTGCCCGGGACACAGGGACCGCTGCTCCGGCTCCCAAGGGCAAGCCCCGTCCCTCGGCAAGCCGAGCCCCGGCGGCGGCTGCTGCTGCCCGGGCAGGGGGTCCGGGGCCAGCGCGGCTCTTTGCGCCCAGGGCGCGCACTCAGCCCCGGATGCCTTTTCAAATTTGGCGAGGTTGGTCCGACTCCGTCAAAGGGGGCGTGGGGTTTCGGCGTTAACCCTTGCCAAGCCTCGCAGCAGACCCCGCTGCGAAGGGGCTCCCCGTCGGTGAAGGCGGCCGGGGATCCCGGGGCCGGCGAGCCGCGGTCCCGCACGGGCACGGAACGGGCCGGGGCTGCGCGCTCCCACCCGGGCAGAGCTGGGGGAAGCCCTGGCTCAGCTCTGGGCACAGGCAGGGAGCACACCTGGGGAGCCCGAGCCCAAAAGATCCCCGACACAGATCACAAGGCCCTGCATCTCCTCAATTAACCGAGAGCCAGTTTGA
The DNA here is from genome assembly GCF_000737465.1 of Haliaeetus leucocephalus. Taxonomy (NCBI): domain Eukaryota; kingdom Metazoa; phylum Chordata; class Aves; order Accipitriformes; family Accipitridae; genus Haliaeetus; species Haliaeetus leucocephalus. The sequence continues at coordinate 1,193,319 of NW_010972831.1, read as the reverse complement.
GGGGTACCCACTGCACTTCAGCAGTGCCGCCCAAAAAGTGGTGCCTGCTGCCACGTTCGCACTGCAGAAGTTACACAGATAAAGTAGGAAATAAATAATTTTTTTAAGATGCTTCATTCACAAGGTAACCAGTGAAAAAGTAATCTCTGCTTCAGTATGTGCATCCTGCTCCTTTTGGCATCACACGTAAGCATTCCCTTTGCCACCACCTCGTGTAGACCCCCTTTGCCTAGCACCCAGGATGGTTTTGAGCTTGGAGAATTGCACAGTCAGCCCCAGGCAGGAGGAACGTTTTTGCAGTTGTGGAAGGACATGGGCATTTGCAAAGGCAGTACCCCAACAAGGAAGCCAGCGGTAAGGCTCCCTCCCTGTACAGCAGCCAAATTTGTGTTTAAAACCCTTGTACATCCCCCATTTGGTAACAGCGTCACAGACCCCATTTGCTGGCCTTTCAGTGTCCCCTTCCCAGCTCCGGAGGAACCTGGGCTGTTGCAGCTCACTGGGCAAGTGACTTGTCTGAACCAAACACCACAAGGAGGGATTTAATTTTTAACATGACACAGCCATCTTTCTAAGTTTTTTTACCCTCAGATCCTGCAAGGTCACAATACCTGCTCTGCACCTTCACTGTTTGTGCAGCCATCCAAAGACAGCCCTGATTTACTACTGAAAGCAGGTCTCTTGCTGGGGTATCCAAGGGGCCCAGGGCTTCCCTATGGGGCTCTGCAAGGGCAGAGACCTCTTCCCCTCAGGGGTAACACAATCCCTGTAAGATGCTGCAGCTGGAAAATGATCCCTGCAAGATGCTGGGAAAATGGCTAGGTCCATCCCCCACCCGTGGGTGAGCACCTACCCCTTCCCCCATGGTGCCCACCTCCAGAGCCTGCACACAGAGATAAATAGCCCCTGGCTGGAGCCTGTAACCAGACAAGTTTAGACTGCAAATGAGGCACCAGGTTTTTAAACAGCCACCATCATTAATCACTGGAGCAAATCACACAAGGAGGCAGAGGTGCAGTTTGCACTGCAGCTCAGCACAGCCTCCCTGGGGTTTCCCAACAGCTGCCCCCAGGGTGTCCCAGACCCAGAGCTGGAGCAGACAATGGATCAGCACTCTCTGGGATCAAAGGGAGACCAAAAGGTCTGGTCCAGCAGCTTTGGGCCACCAAGCCCTCTCAGAAACAGCCACTATTCATTTACAAAAAGCCCTCAGTACCTGGAGCTGGGACATAACAGGGCCCTCTGTCCCCAGCCCTCAGTCAGGTCAGCCTGAGCACCCTTCCCTCCAGTCTTGCCTCACCCTCAGCAAGGGAAACACCTTCTCTTCCCTTCTCCCCCCCCAAAAAAAACACATAGCTCCCAGCAACTCACCCTAGGATATTCAGCCACTCAGCCATTTTGCTCAGAGTCAGTCCTCAGGAAACCTCTGCTCAGCCTGACAGGGTAACAAAAAAAGAGGCTTACTCTCTGGTCTCCCCTCTCAGTAAGGCTACAAACTACCCCAAATTCACCCTTCTGAGAAAGCAGTCAGAAGTTGCAACACACACAATACACTAAGCAGTTCTCTGAGGCTCCCCTGCCCTTTAATCTGGGTGATCATTCTCAGCTGTGTGTGCACAGCCAAACTGGGTGCAGCTGGACCCCCACCCCAGGCAGTTTACTGCAGCTCCAGGCTGTGCTCGGGGGGCCTGGTTCAGCCTTTTGTCCCAAACACACCAAGTTCCCTCTCCTGACAGGCTGGGATAGATCATTTATCAGTATTTAACAGCACTGAACAGCACCAGTGGCTTTCTGACCCACTCTCCTGGCTTGGGTTAGCCCCTTCAGAAGCTCTTCGTAGTCTTCAAGTCTTAACTGTCCAAGAGCATTTTATTTTCGGTTGCATGGAAAATTTGCTGTTTCAGCCTTCACTGGCTTTGCAAGACCCTAGGAGATATTAAACACAGGTGATTAGACAAGACATGATTCTGGCAAATTATTAGAGACATCTGTAGAAAGCTAATGTTCTTCCTATTTCATGAACTGAGAGACTGGAGACCAGAGGTCAAATGGCTTTGCTCAAGACTGCAAAGAGCTAAAGGCAAGGCCAGAAATAGAGCTCAGATCTCCAGGCTCCCATTATTTCTGCCCTGTCCCTAATGCACACTTGCTTCTACTCTGTATGGCTGATTTTAAATGAAAATGAGGAATTAACTTCCAAGCTAGTTTTGGAAAGAGAGAAGAAAAGAGTGATATTGTCTACTGTAAGAGGAGAATTAAAGATGACATTTCATTTTAGTCCTTTGTATATGCATAATATAATCAAACACAATAGCAGTAATAAATGAATATTTTTTTCTCCCCCTGGTGCTTACAAGTGCAACATATTCTAACAATTTCTCAAAACTGTGTTGATAAATTGAAAACACAGTGATGGAGGTAACAAAGCCAACAAAAACATAATCCATTCAATTTATCAGAGGGACTAGCTTTGAGAAGAGAACCCTTGAAATCTGAACAGTCCTGTTCTTATAAACCAGACATAATATATTTCAAAACATAAAGCTACAGTTTTTATGCCTGTGCATAAGCATGTTAATTAAACATTTGCCCAGGCAATCAGGGCTTGTTGTGGTTTAACCTCAGCCAGCAACTAAGCACCACACAGCCACTTGCTCACTCCCACCCAGTCGGGGAGAGAATCAGAAAAAAAAGTAAAACTTGTGGGTTGAGATAAAGACAGTTTAATAGGACAGAAAGGAAGAAAAAAAAGACAGCATCAACAAGAATTATAATAAAAGAATTGGAATATAAAAAACAAGTAATGCACAACACAATTGCTCACTACTCACTGACCAATGCCCAGTTAGTTCTTGAGCAGCAATCTGCCCCCCACCCCACTCCCAGCCATGTCCCTCCAGTTTATATACTAGACATGAAGTCGCATGGTATGGAATACCCCTTTGGCCAGTTTGGGTCAGCTGTCCTGGCTGTGTCCCCTCCCAGCTTCTTGTGCCCCTCCAGCCTTCTTGCTGGCTGGGCACGAGAAGCTGAACAACCCTTGACTTAGTACAAACACTACTTAGCAACAACTGAAAACATCAGTGTGTTATCAACATTATTCTCATACTAAACCCAAAACATAACACTATACCAACTACTAGAAAGAACATTATCCCAGCCAAAACCAGGACAGGGCTAAATAAATTATTTGGATGTATTTCACCAATTCAGTTCAAGATGGGAGAGGCAGGGTGCATACTGGAAAGCCACAATGCATGGAAGCACAGAGGGGAAATAATAAAGAGGCAAGGGCCAGGTTTTCAATTTACCAACCCTATTGACTTTGCTATCAAAAAAAAGCAGTCCCTGGAGGGCCTTCCTCCTACACACTGCTCACCTTCCATGCAAGTGACAGCCTTATGCTGTCATGTCAGAAGACTAATCCGTTGGACATGTGTGGGCACATGGTGTTTCACATGGTCTGGAGTGTTTTGCAGCTTCCTAGTCCATTGGGCATACCTGAGACATAAGACATCAGGAACTGTTCTGTGAAAACATCTATAATTTCTTTAAACATACACCACATGCAAGCCAGCCACTAAATGAAGTGGGGGGAAATATAGACAATAAAAGGAACATTCTAAGTTTAGTCTGATTTTTGTTCTGTTGCAAAGGAAAAAACTGGAATGATACAGCAGAAGATGGATTTGTTTTCTACAATGTTTTCAGTTTGAAAGGTAACTCAAAAAGGTAGACCAGCACTGTCATATCATAAGCAAAGTCCAGCTCCAGAACTGCAATGCCATCTCAACTGTTCAGCACCACTTACAGCATTACAAAAGTCAGTAGTTAGCTGAAAAAAGAGTCACAATGTTGTTAGAATCATGGCAAACAAATTTTGAAAGGCCCATCCCTTGGATTTTGTGAGTGCATTTTTCATGTGGATACTAAGACGAGACCAAAGGAAAAGCAGCTTTGTTCTAGCTGATAAAACCTTGTGGAGCTTTAGAATTATGAAGTGTCCTTTTGAAGTCAGAATGAAGGCATTGATAAGACCATCTAAAACCAAAAATAATTTGGATAAACCCCTTCTATCTTCCTAAGACACCTAGATTATTTCACTGTGATATAACAAAGCACTCAAGGAACCTTGAAAAATTAGAAGAGATGGTTAAGAGGTTAGTAATAGAAAGAGTTCAAGACCTCTATTATAAATTAAATTATAAGATTATTAAGGTTATTGTAACACATCTATTACTGCGGAGTCAAACCAAACCTAAGCCAAACTGAAAACTTTAGGGGACTGTGGTGGTTTTTAACCTAGGAGGTAGCTAGCGTGTGAAATTTTCTTGAATTTGACCTGGAATAAATCAATCACTGTTGAACTCAAAATGGAATAGAACTGAAAAAAGTCACACTTACACAAACAGTTTAGCATACAGTAAACATGACAGACTATGATATTGTCTGAAGCACAAGAAATGATCCAGAAGTCATGACATTGGCAAAATTCATTGACCTTAGGTGAGAACTTTGCCTGAGTGAAGCACCCATGTGTGTATTATAAAGTAATACACTGGATAAAATAACTCAGATTGAAACGTAATTCAGCAGATGGAAAATGTGATGACTAAAGAGATCAGCAAGACAATGCCTACGTCTGGTGGAATTACACATACTCTGAGCATTATTGTGTCCTGGGAAAAATAATTTATGTCAGCTTTGATGTCAGGCAAAAATTCTCCTAACCGGACTTGCACTGAAGCACTGATCTGCACAAGCAGAGGCGGTTTGTGGACACACCCTTGATCCATCAGACTCACCAAGAATGCAATAAAGCAGGAATTCACACAGGTGTGATAAAGCCAAGGCACAAATAGCACCAGGTCTGTTGCACTCAAACCTGCCAGCGTAGAAACACATTCAGAAGTAGCCAGAAAGGACTGCAAGAGTTATCTAATCCCTCTTCCTTCTCCCTGCTAGAAGGCAGGATCTATTATACATTGATTATTGTTGGCACAAATTTTTCTGCGTTGTTCTGAAAGACCCCAAGACAGAAACTCCCCATGCTCATCTGAAAACATATTCCAATGCTTTGGGCTCTAAACTGGTAGTGTTTCTTAACATCCAACCTCAGTCTGTTTTGTTGCAATTTAAGCTTTTAATATCTTACTTTCTCCATTGTGGATGTAGAAGTCTATTCCTTCTCTCTTTGAACAGACTTCTAATTCCTCAAAGTACCTTTAAAAATGTTTTAACACCTCTCCTTGCCTTCTAGAAGCAAAACAATGCCAACTTCAGACTTTCCCTGTAGGTCATATATTACATAGTTCTGATCCTTTCTGGTATTCTCTGGACTTGCCAGCTGGTTTACATCTATCTCGTAGTATGGTACCCATAACCTATACATCTGTGCAATACCTCTGCCTTGCTGAAGATTTGCCTTTTTGGCATCTGTACATCATTGTTAATCCATGTTTAGTTTGGGATTCTCTGCCTTTTCTGCAGAACTGCTAGCCTGACTTTCCTCCATCCTTTATTTGCTAGTTAAAATTATTCCTGCCAAAGCGTAGTGCCCTGCAGTTGTCCTTAATGAGTTTCATCTTATTTTATTCAGATCATATCACCAATTTGTCAAGATCACTTGAAATTTTAATCCTGCCTTCTAGTGTTCTTGCATTCAGTTCCAGTTTTGCCTCATCTACAGATTTAATAAGCATGCTCCTTCTTCCATCACTGAGGTCACTAAAGAAAACATTGGGAGGTCTGTCTCCGTGTCTGTATCCTCAAACTACGTTCCTGTTCATTAACTGTTCATTAAACATTATTCAGTCACTGAGGGCTGCCTGCTTGCTTGATGCTGTACAGGACATAAACATTGAACTTACAAACTCTCCAGACCACAGACGGTCTTGAACTTCTACAACAAAACAAAGTACTTTGTAACATGCAGTGGAAGGAGCCACCAGGCTGCAATTTTCAATGAGTCACTGACTATAGGACATCCAGATTCAGTGGTATCTGAATGCTTAGCTGATTTGAAAAATCCATCCTGAGTCACAGACTCTCTCTGAATCTCAGAGAAGCAAGGACTTTCAAGACCAAAGACTGTCTCAGTTTTGGACTCTGATATCCTCCTGCTTCTCTCAATTTCCCCATGGACCCAGGTTGCCTGATTTGAGCAACCCAACATGAATGGGAGTCCGAGTTCCCTTTCTGTATTGTGGAAGTCACATAAAAGGGAGTGGGCTCATCCCCTTCCTGACAAAATATACAAGTAAAGGCACACAAAAAAGATAAGAAAGGATTTATGGAAATAAGCTCCCTCTTCCCAGCTCCTGCACACCCCAGATGTTGTGCCATCCACCCTGTGGAGCCAAGGAACAGAAGAACTGGGAGGGATGCAAGTGGAGAGACTGGAATCCCCTTTCCTCCACACAGCAAACCTGTATGTTCCATCTGTATTTTTCCAGCTTCTACTGATTTTTTTCAAATCTCCTAGGAACTTTCCCTGTGGGCCATGACAATGAGGCCTTACCACAATAGTCTGCTTTTCTTAGCTGGGTTTCACAGGCCCCCTAGAAGTTGGCTATGGTCCTTCAAAAGTTTGTGGGCTGCAAGCTGAAAATTGCCTCACTGTGGCCATTGTACAGGGACCACCACCTCTGCAGCATGATTCTGCCCAGCTAAGACCTGAAATTGCCTCCATTATTTTCACCTTAGATGTCTGCAGTTAAGGTGGATTAATAGCAGCCATATGCTTTCTCCCTTTTCTCTCCTCTACCTTGTTCCACAAACTGCTTACCTGCAGCCATCTCTCTTCACAATGCAAACTTCTTGCTAGTCAGTGCCTTCCTGCACCATCTTTGCCTGTGTTGGACCTTAGCACACAGGCTGCAGGACCTTCTGTTTCCTCCTTGCTGCAGGTGTTTCCCTGAGCCTGCTCTGGCATGGCTTTCACTATCTCTTTGTGTTACTGGTAAACAGTCAGCCACAATCCAAATGTCATGCCTGTATTTTCCTTACAGTTCTATCTTCACCTTACTCTGCTCTACAGCACTGTGTATCTAGATTCACAGGACCCCACTGGTAGCTGACATTACATATTTCTTGAAGCATTCATGTGAGCTTCTCCCTTCTCTGTCTTCATTCTTTTCCAAGATCCTATTTTTCGAATTAAGTCTTGTTTTCATGGACTTTGTCTGTTTCAATGTGATTAATCCCCTTCATTATTTTAAAATCATTGACTGAATCACAGCAAGATCTCTTTTTAAACAAGATAATACCAAAGCTCTTCAGTCTTGCTTTCTAACTCAAAGCTGAAAGGCAGAGTATTATTCTTTTTCCCTGCTTTATCCCTTTAATCATATCCTTCTTAGCTAGAGTGAGCAGTACTGGAAAGAGCACTCTGAACAAGAACTCACCAGTGTTTTATGTAATAACAATAACACCTTTTTGATATATACTCTATTCTTACCATAATGCAACCCAACATCCTGTTCAGTTGTTGGGGTCTTTTTTCTACAGCTGTGTGTTAGGCTGAGAGCTCTGGGGATTATGTAAAGGGAATATTCTCCAGATTTATCAATTTACCTTTATGAACATTTTGGTCTATTCATTCTAAGGGGAGCAATCATGTAAGTAAACCCCAAAACTGTTCAGTGGCACTGTCTTGCTCTTTAGCTAGCTCTCTACCTAATCTCCTCTGTTGAATCTTACAGATTCCCCCATGGAAGCAATAAAGAGGCAGGTAAGGTGCTAAATATGAAAGAATCATTGTAAGCATTAAAGGCTAAAGTCACTGCAAGGCAATTGGATCCAAGTATTTCTTGGCTATGCACATGTACACTAATGCTAGCTTAGGTGTTCACAGTATACTCTAACGTCACCAATGGATACCACACCTAATGGGCTTGCTATCCAAAATCCACCCCTCTTCCAGGGCCTCTGGGTGGTTTTGTCAAACAAGCTGAGTCTGAGCACCTTCTTGAACAGGTTGCATGCAGATTTCCTTCCCTTCCCTGCTTCCATTTCTAAATGACCCAAACTGGAACTTCTAAATTGTACTTTGCAAATATCCAGCTGCTCGCATAGAACACAGATCTCTCTTTCACCACAAGAAATGTTCTTCATCTCTCTCTATTTTCTGTTCTGCCTAAGGGAGATCAGTCTCTCTACAGATGCAAAACCAATCCCCAAATAATCCTCTGGGATTACACTGGCTCTCAACCCCTCACACCACGGGGTCTCAGGCAGGAAGGATACATGGACTGTCAGTCTACACCCAGAAAGAATCCAGTTGAACTCCCTGACCTACCAGAGCCATCAGGCAATCTCTCATTGCCTCCCTTTATAACACAGGGTTTAGTGCTTTGTTATATATCATGGCTATTGTAAGGATAATAAGAAATGGAATAAAAATGATATGGTATAAATAGTAAAAATAATGAAAGAAGAGAAGAAAAAAATAAAAGAAGCAAGATGAGATGTACTCTAAAGAGAGAGATAAATTGTTCTTTTTTTGGCAGAAGGAAATGATAAAGTCTGCAAGATACTATGAAATGTTTAAACTGATTGTTGCCCAAAAAATAAATAAAAGCTTTTGACCAGACTAAGGAGATTTTTGGTATGTGATGGAATGGTACGACAAGACTATCAGCCTTGCTGTGTGCCTGGAAAGAAGTGGCTCACAGCAAAACATTTTTTGGCTCAATTCACATCTTGAGTATTTAACTCTAAGATTGTTGTGAAAAACCCAGTGCAGTGCCCCAGCTGTAGGGTGATGCACTATTTTGCATTGAAAACAGGTGTTCAGCTGGCTGGCTTTCTAGCAGAGCACAGTAGATTTGTCCCAGATTTTCTGTACATGATCTCTAGGTAATACTTGCCTTTTTTTTAGATGTTTCAAGAAAATTAGATAATTATTTTCCATGTTCTGAGCCTTCCCTGAACTGACTGACAATAGATTTACAGAGCTGAGCTGTAGGTCAGGCAGAGAGGGAGTCTGGCCAGCTTACAGAGGAGGTGAGTGGACTTTGGAAAAAGCAGTGCTGCAATTCTGGAGCACGTCTGAGAACAACCACAGCTTGTACATACACCCTGGCACACTGCAGTTATGGCTAGAGACCTACTGAGGTGCAGTCTCTGGCTGGGGAAGAGAAGAGAGCAAACAGTCTTGATAACCCAACCATTCATTTCCTTAGTTTTGAAGCTGTGTTAGGTAAAGAACTACATTAACTGAAACTCTCCACTGTGTTTATTCATTTTATATGGCTTTGAGATACAGTTTCTTCAAAAGATCCTGTATAATCAATCTCCATTGTTCTGTATATATTTGCAGAAGATAACAGCTTCATTAAAATATGGTGTGCTATTAACAGCAGTAAATATATAGCCTTAAACCTTAAAATGTAATGCAATTAAATAAGAAATATGAACCTAAGGAGGTTAAGTGCAATCAACCACTGACATGTACATTTGATTTGAATTAAAAAACACACACAGAGGGAAATAAAGGGCCTCCGTACATACTTGGATAACAGGAAATCCCCTGGATGTTAAAATAGTGAATTTAAGAATGGAGAATATAAAGGTCTAGTTCAAATTAAAGATTTTATGACTGAGGACTCCATTAAATCTTTGAACACTTACAGTAAAGAGTTTGGAATGTCTCCAGTCCAATTCTTTATGTTCTCACAAGTGACAGATTATACTTCTGAACTTCTACGGCAAAAGAAAGAAAGAGTGATTGTATTAATCTGTCTAAATCTGGAGCTTGCTAATTAAGATGAAAACTATAACAATCTGTGCTTAGGTGAAGCATAGTATTTTTATAACCCCGCTCAAGACAACATCACTAGCCAAGCCAAAAGTAGAAGATTTAAGTTTTCAAATTATTGAAGAACAATAAAATAACGAACCACTTAATACCACATGATCAACAATCTGTATTAAATATGAACTCTTTTATAGTACTCAGTCTAGTTCACTTTTTATATTTCCAAGACATTCCTCATGGTGTTTAAAACACATAGTACAGCACGCTGCTTCTAGCTCCACCCCTACCTGAAGAAATGCAAGGATCTTCAACTGCAGCAAGTCCACAGTGGCAGGCCACATTCAAACAAAGTGCCAGTCTCACACATAAGTGTATTTGTAGCCATAAGATATTAAGGAGGACCTTTCAAATGAGGAGTTTGCAAGTTAGTCAAGCATTGGAAACTAATGTACCACTTTTCCCAGGTTTCAAAGGGAATCGGGGAAAATTATCAAGGCTACAGATTTTTAAGGCAAGGGCATAGAGTTAAGCATTCATCACTGTCTCCAGTACCTGAGCAAAGATTTGAGATCTTGTTCCAGACTCCTCAAAACATACTAATTACTGGTATAAATCTGCTGTCTCTAATGGCACACTGCCAAGAGGTAATTGAGCCTTAAATGAAAATGAATGTGAGACATCTGAAAAGACAGCTGATTTGGCCCAGGATGTTAGCAGAAACTTAATGCCTGGAAGGACTGCAGGGTTAAGGAACTCCTGTGTTTGGCCATAAACTCCAAAGTAACACATAAGTCAAATCAGAGGATGAAAATGAGAGAAAACAAAATCTTCCTGTCAGTAAGATCTACTTTCCTATAGGACCATGTGGCAGTCCCTCTAAAAACAGTACACGCTTTTTTGCTTGCTTTCTGTGAAGTCATTGAGGGTCTGGCCTTGAGTGGACAAATAAATCAGACAATGTTAATAAATGCAGACTCTTCCCAGACCAACAGACACCACAACTGTCAGTAAGAAACAAAACTTACTTTGAAATTTTATATTCAAAACAAAAAGCATAAGGATCTAATAGAAAAGGTTCCATGAGCCCTTGTGAATCACAAATAACAATAATCCTTTCAATGTCTTGTTTCAGTACCTTGTAGTCTACCACCTATGAAACCATTTTTACCAAACATAAAGGTTTTTTGCCAAGCCCAACAAGGCTTGTATGCTCTCTTCTAAGAGTAAAAGGTGCCCAACACATCCCAGCACAATATTTCTCATTTCTCACCCATCAGGCTGTGTTTCTCTCTGACTGCTCTCACAAACAGGTATTGAGAACAGGTCTGACTAATGGTATGACTATATGCACACTTTAATTCAGTGTACATCTGCACAGTAGCCAAAAGAAATGGTCCCATCCTTGTCCCACTTGGCCACATTCCCATTGGTCCTCATTACCTTCTTTCTGTTAGCACCAGGTTTTTGTGCAGTTACACAGTGAACAGGTTCAGGGAGCTGATTTTTTTTTCCCCCAGAGGCATCAGACTAGTTTTCAATTGAATCAGTCCCATCTAAACAGGTAATTGGAAGGAAGCTAGATGGAGAGCTGGGGACATGAATGGAGGCAATACTACTTCTTTGAGTGGGTGGTGATACAAGTTTATGTCGTATGTAAAAGAGCATGCATCCACAGCGTAAATTAAGAGTCCAGGCTCTGTCACCAGGCAGCGAAGACTCTCCTAAATAGATGCTTCCAATGGGTAATTTAGAATACCTAAACAAGAAGCCTAAAACTAGACAGCATGAATATGACAAGACCATAATGTCTCAGTACTCTTACTCCTACAAAGAGTTGAGGCTCTATTTACAAATGCAAATGATCTGGGCTTTAGCAGAAATACTTTTGCTTAATGTTTTTTTCCATGGAAAAATTGAAACTTCCCCCTGTGAAGCGGAAAGAAGACCCTCTGAAGGGCTCTCCTGCTAAACACAATAAACATCTGTGGGTTCTTTCCTCTCAAATGCTGTTTTTCTAGGGGGTCCCTCTCTGATGAATTAGCAGTCCCAGCAGATCATGGCAAACAATCCTGCATACCACATCTTAGAGAAATGGTACTTCTTGGAACAGATCGGTTTGGTCTGCCTTAACGCAGGCAAGTTAACACCACATTATCAAATGCAATGAGGTCACTAACCTCCATCAGATGATCTGCTTGATCCTTTTCAGACAAAAAAAAAAAAAAAAGAAAAAGAAAAAAGCTTGGATTCCTTACAGAAATCTGAGTGCTCCAAGCTGGAAGCAGTAGGCTCGGCCACTCACAGCCCACCCACCTACAGATCAAGATGGACTGGAACAACCTCCTCCATGAGCCAGAAAAGTGAAGGGGGTTGGGAGGTGGGAGGAAGAGTTTCATATTTCATCTACCACTTTTAATAGAAAACAGAACATGGTGGGGGGTTGAAAGGAAAACGGCAAATCCCTGGAGATCCTAAGTGTTGGCTTTGCAAGTCAAAACTGTCAATCACACCATGTCCCCTCCAACTCTTGAAGGGAAGGAAAGAAAGGAGGCAATGGACTGGCGCATTTAGCCACTAGGTGTTACTGTTGCTCCACAGAATGCGATCAGAGCAACGACTCTAGACAAAGCAAAACATCTACCAGAGACATCATCTGCAGCTGTACCTTAAGATTTAATCTGTAGAAACTAAATCCTACTTCTGGACTCACATATTGTGACTCAAAAATCAGAGCACTTTGGTGTGTTTTCTTGGGGTGTGTGTGGAGGTAGACTGCTGCTCCTTGTGTTTTGTTTATACATCACTGCATAAATGGAGCAAGTCAAATTCATCCCTTGGGAACTTCCACTGACTTTGATGAAGGTACTTAGGGAGAATTGGGCCGCTTAAGGTGTCACTGAGTTCATGTCCACTGGTCAGGAAAATACATTGGCCGCTGAGCTGTCTGCCTCCCTGCCTTTTCTGTGACTGGCCACAGCCTGCACTGACACTTAGAGGCATTTTAATTAATCCTAGATCTGCTGTCAGCCACATGGGTTCTTCAGGCAAGTCATTTAACCTTTCTCTGCTTTTGTTTCTCCATCTATAAAATGGAACTAAAGATCCACATGTCTTCTGGGAAGGACTTTGAGACCACAGATAAATCATTGCTGTAGTCCTTGACAATCTGTTAGCAAGAACCAAGCAACAGGTTTTGCATTAGCTTTTTCTATTGATTCCAGAATAGGTTTTCTGAGAAAGACTGAACTGAGTGCTTACCTCTCCTTAGTAGCAACTTTTAAGTGAAACAGACTCATGATAAAGAACAGTGCTCCACTGCATCCCTGTCAATGCACCTTAATGTCCTGTTTCTGTTTGGTCCTTTTTCATAGCTCTACCAAAACTTTATCCAGAAGACAGCCACACTTCATCCAAACCTTCATCATTTACTTAATCAACTAGGCTTTGAATCTCAGAGACATATCCCTTCCCTGAGCTTCTTAAGCAACAAGCTTTCAGTCTACAACAATACTGATTTTCTCCTTAATTTTTAATAACAGGCTTCAGTGCACAAAAATAAGTGTTTCTTCCTTTCAATTCTTGTATTCTATGCCTTGCCCCCAAGTGAACCAGTATAAATAAACAGAGGATGTAATGCAGGTCTCTGCCTGCACCCACTAGAAAGCTGTTTCTGCACACAGACAATAAATGTCATGCAACGCACAACAAACAGGCATTTTCATGGTAAGTCTTGCCACGTGGTTGTACTTCTAAACAAGGCATTATTTTCACACACGATTTGAGTGCTCTAGGGTATGTTTTCCAAAGTTTGGAAACATTGTTACAGGACATTAAACAAAGTACCAGTACTGAACCACAAAATCTTATGAAAGATTTTTTGAGTTGTTTGCATAGGAAAATTTTTATATGCCACATTAAATGATATATAATGCAAACGTAAAATACCATTCTCCGAAAGACTGAATGATTGGCAAGTGCTAAAGTATTATGTGAAAGGTGACTGGCACCATATTTTACTGCTGCTTCCAGTAAAACCTGTGGGCCTCTAACTTGGAGGCAAAGTCCTCTTATCTGCAATTCAGGCAACAAACATGAAATGCCTTGATACAACAATCAATGCATCTCAGAGTTTGAGTTCTCATACACATTTCTAGAGTGAAGAACAGTTTTATTGAAATGTTATTGATAGCCTGCAATTGCTTTTGGCTTTTGAAGGAAGAAGGAGGATCTGTCTGTGGAGAATCACCTGGAGATGATAATTTTTGCTTGCTACCAAAAGATTATGCTGGCAAAGCAGCTATCTAATAAATGCAAGAGTTATAGACCATTACTAGTATTGTCTGGAAGTAGTTCACTTACTGCTGGAGTTTTCTCTCAGCTGCAGTCTAACAAAGAGTTTTCAATAAGTGAAACAAAATGGCCTTGCTGATTTGTACATGTGTACTCTCAGCAAACAATACATCAATAACTAATGTAACTTTACCCATACGCCTAAGGCAGATGCTGATAACATCAAATGTACTTGACTTAGATGCCTGTGAAAACATCACCCTAAGTGGCTTGGAAGCTTAATTCCCACTTTCTAAAGTGACTTCAAACCCTAAATCACATGGATAAATAAAAAAATTACAGCCTTAGTCAGCTGTGCTCTCCTTACTCTTCAGTGGCTAATATAAACACACAAAGACCCTATCTGACACTTCATCTAAAAATTAATCCTAATTGCTTTCTGGGCAGCTGCACAAACAGCCAGCTTTACCCAGTTTCAGCTACCTCTTACTCTTCCCCCACCCGCCCCCTCCTCTTCTGTGCTGCTGTCCACAATAGGACCCTTTATAACACATTTCTCTTCATGTACTAGGGGCAGCTAATAACATGTGCCAGCTAATAAGAGAGGCTATCCTAATTTCTTCTCTCTGGGTCACCCTTCCTGTCTTTTCTTTGGAAGTTAGTAGGTCTGAAATGTGGAAAACAACATAGCTGCAGAAAGGATCAACTAAGAGTTGCCCCAGTTCATTGTGAATTTGGTCCCAAATCACACGTGGATTTTCACAAACAGAAAATACACATCCAGTCTGCTACAGCAGAATCAAATTCAGTGCTAGGTGCAACTACTGTTTTTTCATTGTCTTTGTCCCACCAACCTGAAAACAAAGGGTTCTCTGAAGTTTAAAATACTGTGTGAATCATGTGATGCCACTGCTACACTGAAGCATCCTAAATTATCCCTATGTAAGGAGTGAAACAGCAAGTAAGTCTACAGTGTGATAGAAAAGACTCTACCTCAGTGAGAGCACAGCAATTCTGGTTCACATTTATTAGTAGTACTACTAATAAACATTTACATTATGGTAGCACCTAGAGGCCCTATTTGAAAGCTTGTCTAAAACTGCTATTGTACCTGGGCACTAAACAGCTCTGAAGCAGCACATCTGTCTGCCAGATGTTTTTTCCTTAGAAGCTGCAACTTAAAAAAGCCTCTTGCTTCCCCTAACAAGCCTTAATAAGAAACTTCAAGAGCTTGCTTCATCGTCCATTCAAGGAAAATATGCAGTTAAAATCACAAGGAATCTTCAGGCAAGGACAGCACTTCTCAAGCTAGTGAGGGACACCAGAGCGGTGCATGAGCGCTGTGTGATTTCTAAGTGTGTTTAGTATCTGTTAGCCTGACTCTTGCTTTCCAGAGGACACAAAAGCCAAGTGGACACCTCTCCCGCAAAAGAGCGCAGGCAGGAGGATCCGCTGCCAGTCCCGCCCGATGGACACAAAAGCTGGCGGTCCCGTCAGGGCACACTGGTTAGGGTTTAAGGCCGTACAGGCGCTGCAAACCCCACTGCGGGCAGCCTGAGGGTGCTCACAGGGCCCGAGCCCGCCGCTGCCACACCGCCAGCTCCGTCAGGAAGGACTCGGGGCAAACCCACCACCAGGATACCTGAGAGGCCGCGTCCACCTCCCGCGCTACGGGGCCCTGCTGTCTGTGAGGAGAAGAGGGACAGCATCTGCCGCGGGCGGCTCGGCCAAGCGGAGCGGGGGCCAAGCTGGAGCGGGGACACAACGAGACACCCCCCGTCTCCCTCCCTCCTTCCTTCCTCCTCCTCCTCCCCGCGGCAGTACGGGGCTCCCCGCCGGCCGGGACGCCACCTCACGACGGGCGGGCGGCGGCCAGCCCCGCGCGCGCACCGCCCCCCCACCGCCCCGAGCACGTGACGGCGGCAACGCCAATCGCAGCGCGCCTTCCCCCGTACCCCACCGCCAGCACCTCCCCGCGCGGGCAGAGCGGCCGCGTTGCTGGGCAACGGGCGGGGGAGCTGCCCCCTCCCGCCATGCTGAAGGCGAAGGTGCTACTAGTGGGGCCCCGTGAGGTGAGCGCGCCCCGGGCCCGCGGCGCCCCCCCCCCCCCCGGCCGCCGCCGCCCGCCTCCGGGGCCGCTGTTACCTCCGCCCCGGCCCTTTGAGCGCCCTCCCCAAGGGCCGCGCCTGGCCCCTGAGGGCCGCGGTCCCTGCGGCCTGCTCTAGGCGGGGCCCGCTGTGGCGTGCTGGCGGCGTTGGCATTGAGGGGATGCGGCTGTGGAGGCTCCGGGGGGTCCCTGAGGCGGGAGGGCGGAGAGGGCGGGCCTGCAGGCACAGGGCCTTAGCTGGAGGGAGGGCAGGGTGCTTGGATAAACACCGTGCTCTTCTCCTCGTTGTGGCTTTGGCACGTTAAAATTCCTACGGGTGACTTTCATTCCCGCTTTCTGCCAGTCTGGAAAGTCGGTGTTGGCAAACTTTGTTTCGGAGAGCATAGAAGGGATTGGCAGCTACAGCCCGACGCAAGGTGTAAGGTGAGCAAAACCTTGTCACGTGCTGACTGAACCAACCCGCCGACAATTGCCTGCCCCTCAGAAAGTCCCGCTCTCTGGTTGTGGCGGCGTGTAGAATGATACCACATTGTATATCCACTCATTTTCACAGGATCCTGGAGTATGAGAAGCCAAACTTGAATGGTAACAGCAAGGGAGCTGGGTGTCGATTTGAGTTGTGGGATTGCAGTGGTGATCAAAAGTAAGCCATCATCATTGTTACTTCCTCCAGGTTACTTAATTCATAATAGTTCTGTTTACACAAAGTATTCGTACTTAAGGCCTAAAACCAATGATCTGTTTGAGATGAGGAATATTCCTGACTCTTTACCCCATTATATTTTTAATAGCTCTCTGCTATAAAGCATCTGATACTAAGTACTCTCTGCCATAATCCCAGCTGACACTGAACTTTGTTTTGGATAAAGACTGAGTATAACAGTAAAGTCTATAGCTCCTAGAATGAAATTACAGGTACAGGAGACAGAGGCCCACTCTGTAATTGCCTTTATCTCCTTGAAGTTATTCTGCAAGTGGACTTCAAATGATGTATATATATGATTGAGGCTTTAATTTCCAAAAGATACAATTGAGAACTGGACAGATCCATTTTTAGGGAAAAAGTTTAAATAAGCATTTGACCAAATACTACATTGTCAGCAAATCATGGGACCAACTAACATAATAGGTAGGTCAAAATATTTGGAATATGATAGATCACTGGCAAGATTACTAATGTTATAAGAAAGAAAAAGTATTGAAATGTGTTCTTGAGGAGGGAAGAAAAACTTGAGGAAGTTTGAGTGCATGTTTCTGTTTTCCAGCTATGAATCTTACCATTTTCCATGCACCTGTTTTTCAAGGTTTGAAACATGCTGGCCAGCTCTGATGAAGGACTCTCATGGCGTAATAATAATCTTCAATCCTGAGCTGCCTAGTCACCTGAAAGAAATTGAAATGTGGTACTCCTGTTTCGTGCAGCAGCAGCCACTGCTTGATAGTCAGTGTCTCCTAGTTGCACATCACAAGCCAGGCAGTGCGGGGGACACAGAAAATCTGTCCTTGGGTAAGGAGATGGAAAACTCAATCTGTAACTCAGAGTTTTTTATTGATCTATGTATCTTTAAAATTGTTCATACCTTATGGCTTGCATTTTTCATTTAAATCTGCCAATCAAAGAATATTAGAGTGCTCTGCAAAACCAGAAATAATTAATTTCAAAGGTCGTCTAGCAGGTGAGCAATATTCCTATTTCACAAAAGGGAAAGTAAAGGCAAGAAAAGTTTGAGTGTCTTCCCTAAGGCCACACAGTGGGTATGCAGCTGAGCCAGGAATTAGAACTCCTGTCATATTTCGTCATCACTAGTAGTTTGTTTCTTATGTTGAATTTTATCTTTTGTTAACTGACACTTTTGAGGCCATTTAAGCCTGCATTTTATCGACCAAAAGAATAGGAGACCTTTGAAATAAAAGGCTAACAATCTTCCTCTTAAAATTTGTAATAGGTACCTTATATACTGCAAAATTATTTGTGGCTGTTTATACAAATGAGAACACACACTCCCTCTGGGCAAGCTGTTCCTGTGTTCAAACAAATACATATTTATTATAAGTATTAATATATTAATACAAATTTAATGTAACAATATCATTCCATAATTTTGAAATAATCAATGTCATATCACTTCAACGGTAAAATTGCAATTCAGTGCTGAATTGTTAGCTTCTGCTTAACTGAATGTGAGACCAAAACCAGTACTTTAGGTTCTAATAATAATGTTCGAAGAATTTAATCTAGCAACAAGTTGTACTTGTTTGTGATGCTAACAAACTATGATGCATCTCTTCTTCACATGTTATATGTTCTCTGGGATATCAAACATTGGATACTACTGAATTCCAACTGACTTCAGCATGAGCTGTCCCATGGCCATGATTGTGAATATTTCTTTTATAAAAGGAATATACTAATTATTTTTTACTTACCTTCAAAGCTTACCCGCTGAACAAGCTAAAACTAATACATTCCAACTTAGAAGAAGATCCTGAAGATGTCCGGATGGAATTTATGAAATACTTCAGAAGCATTATCAACTTAATAAATGAGAGCAGAGAGAGGGAAGAAATGTCGATTATCTCATAACATTAAAAGAAATACTGAACAGGGAAGAGAAAGGATTATTTTTACTTTGTAAGCTACACTAGCCTTTGAACAGGTCCTCACAACAAGAATTTGCCAGCCTATAAACACTTCAGCCTATAAACAAGTGCTGACACCAGATGAACTGTGGTGCCAAAGGGATGGCTGCACATCCAGGAATTTGGGTAACTTTAGCTGCACTTTGGTTTCATTTGGCATCAGAGGTACAGGAAGGTATTGTTTAATAAGTTAGTGTGGACCAAAAGATAAAGGTATGGGTCATCACTTCAGAATCTCTTTTGTAGAGGTGCTAAGAGAAGAAAGCTTGACAGAACATAAGATTTGTGAAGTTCTGTTGAAGCATCTGAGTAAAGTGCTCATGTTAGCTGTGTTCCTGGAGAAGTTATGCTTTTGGAAGTCAGTACAAACGGATTGGAATAGAGATCTGAGAAGTAGTCATGGTGTGGAATCCACATTTTTATGTTCCAAGTTTTCTTTATCTTTCTGTCCAGCATCTGAAGAGAGCACATTGCATAGTGATTGCCTTGGCAAGACAGAGTAGGTTGCAGTCTTTCTCAGGACTAGTTTTTTCTTCTATTCCAACAAAATAAATGTCGTTGGGGACAATGTTTAGGTCTCTCTGGGAAGAAAAGAATTGAAATCTCAGTGTAGTGCAATGCTTTGACCTATGTCGGGAGCTCCAACAGACAAAAAAAAGTTCTGCATTCTCTAGAGGAGGAAAAGCTGTTTCGAAACTTACATTACTGTTCCTTGTTGTATTGAAATAAGTGGTTTCATAGATAATTTACTTTCTGATTTGTTTGGTTTGCACTCATCCCTGTTCTTAGTGTGTTTTGCTGTGGAAGACGGTTTTTTGTAACGTGCAGTACTAAGGCAATAAAAACATTTAAAAAATGCATCCTTTTTGTTCTCAAAGGGAAAGTTAATTATGGTTTTGTGGAACTCTTATTGACTTGCTTAATTTTTAGTAAGGAAAACAGTGATAAATTTGTAGTACATTTCACAGGGATTAGCTCCAACAAGAGACATTTACAGAAACTTGTCACCGACCCAAATAACCAAAGAAATGACAAATGAAAAACAGAAGCATGTATCCATACTGACACATGCTTTTTTTTTCAGAAGATAATGTAAAGGAGAGGGACTGGGAGCAGGAACTGCAGAAATCCTTGAGAAGCATCCCATTTCACCTTGTACTGCAGCTCACCTTGTGAAGCATGAGATCAATGGCTTGTCAGAACTATGTCTCACCCACAGCACTAAATTTTACAGATTTTGTTTCACTGCATATTCATGCCATACAGCTATATCTGAGCTGCCACTGTTTTACAAGTATATGTTAAAATAGCCTTGTCCTCACACCTACATTGTCTTTTAGTAAACATCCTTTACAGAAAGTATGTTATAAAACAGGAAGTACTTGATATATTTTAGTTCAAGACAACAGGAGTGAGAGCTTCTTGGGTTTTTCAGTGATCAAGGTTAATTAGTCTGCTATTTTTCCTATTTTCCTAGTTTGCTCTTTTCTGAGTAATGCGTAGCCTGTCCTTGCGCAAATATTCTGTTTTCCAAGATGACAAGAACAGATGCCTCAAAAATCTACTCATTTGTTTACACATCTTTCTCCTGGCCTTCAAACAGCGTGCAATTGGGGCTTTCTCCTGGGTTTTGTCCGGGAAGCTTCAGTGAGAGCAGACAGCAGTCAGGGTGTGATGCATGGCCACAGGGTGGTGTCAGCAGTAGCTCAGGTCTTGTCCTGGCCTCCTCAAAATGCCCACAGGTCTCAAGGCAAAAAATTGGCACTCCCTTTCTTTTGTCAGTCCCCTTCAACGGGATTCATTGTAGTGGCATAACAATGATTGACTGTAGCAGCTCAAAATAAGTTACTTTTACTGCTGCTTTCAGGTAGAACAAGATTTTTCAGTTACTTTCACATACTGCTTGAAGCACTTCTACGAAGCACTTCTACATCATCATGCTCAAAATCAGCAAACACATTGCTAGAATCTGAAAGCCTTTTCATCTCAGTTGTGTTTTGTACTTCCCCAGGTATTTTTCTCTTTCATTATTAAGCCCTGTTTATTTAAAACAAAGGCATGTGAGGTGAAAGATTAGGAGAAGATGTTAGAACAGTTCCAAGTTGTAAAACTAATGGCTACAAATAACAAAACATACTGAGCTAGGCTCATACTTTAGAGAATTAGTATTCCAGTGATATGCTGGTTTGCTTAGGCTGGTACCAGCCGTGTGGCATATAAAGTTGAGTGCATACACAAATAACCTGCACTGTTCTTTTCTTGGGTGCTTGGTGTGCTCACAGAATTTGCTGCCCCAGCTTCTTTTCATTGTCTGCTGGCTCCTATTCTGCCATTAAAGCTAAAAGCTCCACTCGGTTCTGAGAGGAAAAGAGGGGGTGGTACTGAAAAGAAAACATCAGTGAGAGGAAGGACACCAGGAAAGAAAAAAGCAAAATAAGCAGTAAGAGTTGAAAAGAAAAGGTTGGAGGCGAATAGTGGGAGGTTGGCATTTCAACATCTACATTTTATTTATATGACTTTCGAAACAATCAGGCTTTATATGTTTGCAATCAGTGTCATAGGGTGGTCTATTGGAGACAGTTATTGGAAAATTCACAGTCTAACTAGAGAACAAGTTTTTTACATGCTGCCTTAGATTATTTTTTCCTTGTTGCCAGCTGTGTGGTGCTGGAGCCAATTTTTAAAATATACTGCCTTAATAAATTCAGTTTTTCCCAATAGCAGCATTGTGATATGCACTGGTAAAGACTGGTGTAAAACCCACCAAATATTTTATTTGGAATGTAAACCAGTGTTTGGGTGATTCCAGGGTTGAAAAGTCAATGAACTCTCCTATTCACCACCTTGCTTCATATAAAACGTTAATCATGATCTTACTTTAAACTCGAGAAAAGGATATAAATTACAGGTATCTATATACTGCAACACATTGTTCATTAGAGAAGAAAAATAATGTTAGATAGAACCAAAGACAGATCCCTAGACTTGACTTTATATTATCCAGAAAGGTCATAATATGTAAAAAACGTGGACCATCATTCATAAAATCTGGCCAAGAGATTAATTTCTGTGACTGCTGAAGAACAGAGTAAATGCATAGACCCACACAAAATTAATCCTTAGTATTGGAGAAGATACAGTGAAAGTATTTATTCAGAAGTATCATTTATTAATGATTTATGAAACAGCTCAACAGAGACACCCAGTTAGAATACGGGTACGAGAATGCCAGATGAGCATACATTACGTCTCTGTCTCTGCCTTTTACAGCCTGCCTTTCCTGTGCTATCAGTAAGTTTGCAGAGCTTCAAACGATGCCACATCACGGTGTTACTCAGATTGGGGGTGGGCAGTACTATTTGTTTGCTTGAAGCAATGTGGTTAGTAAGTGACTGTTCTATGGCTCTGTCCATACTTCTGCTTCCGAGAGCAAAGAATTGCCCAGACAAGTGCAAAGGAAACTGGGAACAATGAGGTAATCAGCCACAAGTTACACACAAGTCAGTTAGCAAGCCACAGGTTTAACTAGGAGTAAGAGCAATTTAGGAGCAGAAGATAACAGCAAATTTGCAGCAAAAGCACTCTATTTTACTCTTCCACACTGAGGACTTTACCACCATGCTTGGAAGTTTGGAAAGGCTTTTTGGATGACCTTTCAAAGAAGTGGAAGGGAAGGCAGAGAACCAGTGGAGTCTGTCAATTCCTTCAAATAAATGTAGCCTTCCCTAGGTGTCCTCAGTCCCTCGGAGTGTACAGTTCATGTCCCCTTCTCATTCTGTCAGCAGCCATGTAGCCCCAAACCCCTGCTTTGTATGAACTGTGTACAAATTGGAAGTCTCTGAGTTCCTTTCTGTGGTTCCTTGTCCATACTGGAATTCAGTGGCTATTTGGTCAAGTGGCTTTTCTGTGATCACCTGCATTGTCATGGTTTGGGGAATTGAGGCTGGAATCAGGGGGGCATAGAACATTTTAAATATTAATTAATTCAAATACATTCAGCCTCCACAGTGCAGAATCCAGAGTCTCCAGGATATGCCAACAGTGCAGTGAGAAAACCACCTGTTTGTTACTTAAAGTTATTCAGGTGCAACACTATTTTGTCACTTGGCATTGAGTATTGATAATCCCGACAGCTTACATTGCTGTATTTATGATGTACAGAAATTATTTTCAAAGTTTTATTGCTGTATAGCTACAAAAATGTTTATAGCTATAGGTGAGCTCTACTCAAGTTCACACTCATTTCCTATGAAAGTAGTTAGTACATCATTGCTTTGGACAGTTGACCTATCTGGACAAAGAGTCAGCATGGAAATTTGATAGGGAGTAGTCAGAATCAGAACTCTGCAGGGCTAGAAATGCAGAATTTTAAGACTTCAGGATCATATATAGAAAGTTAGTGGCTGTGGCTACCTTGCAGACTGGTGATTTAAGACATTTAAGCTCTTCAATTATAAAAAAGAGTTTGCTTAGGTTACCTTTTACAAGCTGTTTTCTGCACACGCACAACATTATGAAGCCAATAACTACTTGTGATGATGAAAACAGTTACAGGCACTGCAATCCAGATGTGTGGCTTCCAGGGTAAAAATCATACTTGTTTACAACCAAACTTTGGGAGTAGCAGCAAAGCCGAATGAAATACATTTGGACCTTACCAAAAAAATGCAGCTTTCCTTTCAAGTCATATATTTTGAAGGCCAGGCCTTTGGTCTCAGTTGCTCTCAGCAGTATTGTTCTAATGGACACAATAGACATAAGAAATCCTATGTTCCTATTTCTATTATTGCCCTGCCAAGTGACTACAAGGAAGTCACGTAGGCCACCACATTTAAGTGTGCCCATCCATGCTGTGTTTTTACATGCTCAGTTTAAAATATGTAGAGTGCTGATGTGCAGACACTTTAGGAAGCAACTTCTAGAAGGTATCCAGGACCTTTTAAAATCAGGTCTTAAATGACTGAACTTTTCAACAGGAGTACCTTGCTCTGGAGGTCACCTGTGAGTATTTCCTCTTACCGCTTTTCCAGAAGTCTTCACTGGTGGAATACTTCAGTGGTGCAGCAAAGATTCCCCAAAAGATTGATCTACCTTGTTGAGAAGTTGCCTCTTCTGAGATGCCAGAAACACTCTAACAGTAACTCACATAGCTTTAGTCAGCGCTCTTCATGCACAGACGCTATCGCACTTGTGAATAAAAGATACCATATGCTACTACTCTAAGCAGTTCAGGGGATTAATTCACGTGTGTGAGGCAGGCCCATTGTGGGTTCAGGCATATATTTTTGCATTGATGCATCTCGGGTTATTTACTTAGGACAAGATTCCCCCTTGAACGACTGAGGTTTACATTAACTAGATACCTCATAAAGGCACCAATTTAGAATTTGCTGAGGATTCATCCTCAGATCAGTCCTCTTCACAAACAATAATATCTGGAAAGCTCTTACCTCTTGTAATCACCAATCTGATGGAACTGGCTTTGTGCAGACGGTGTACAGGTTTGGTCACGCATGCTCAGAAGGCTACACTGAATCAGAAAAAGGCTACCCAAATGGCTGAAGAAGAAAGAAACGATTGTATGAGAAGTGTTTGTTTTTTTCACTCTAGCAACATAGGGAGAGAGGATACATGCTTGATTTCTGCAAATATATCACAAAGAAAGAAAATGGACTGTATTTACTTGGACTTAAGATAACAGGAGCAATCAGCAGAGCAGGGATGCTGTTGCTAAAAGGCTGGACCATTTTGACTAAGTTACACAAACCTAACTATAAAGCACTCTTATCACTTGCTCCTTTTGCTCACTCTCCCCCATGCCACTGCCCTTGAATTGTAGGAGGAAACAGTTTGACCTTGAATACAAGGTGGCCTTATATTTAAACTCTTTTTTTTCCCTGAAAGAGACAAAAAGCAGGAGAAACCTAATATTCTGGCTCACACATTCTATTTGTGTATAATCTAAACTAAACGACAGCTTTGGCACAATAATGCATGTGAACAAACTAATCATTAATAACTCTAGTCTGGAAATTGAAGAAGGTTTCTAACAAACAGAGTGGGAAAAACTTACCTGGTTTCAGAATGGTGCTTAATTAATAGTTTGTGATAGAGTGTCACTGGACTTGATCCTTATAGTCCCTCTCTTATGAAAACAAGCAGCTTATTTCTTTTTTATCCATGCAGGTATTTTTTATTTATGTAGGTATTTTCTACAGAGGTGACAGTGAACCAGAACATCAGCTCCAAACTTCCTTGAACTTTGAGAAGCTTGGAATCTGGTTCACATTCTTCATCTGGAGATCAGTTGAAGACATAGGTTGTATTTATACATATGCAGGGGAAGTAAAGCAATTTTGTCAACTTGTAACAGAAGAAAGGTAACAAATTTTTTCACAGGAGTCTCACTTTAGAGCCCTACTGTCTGAGGATGGGCACTGGGTTTTGCTTGTGTAACTGTCAGACAGGAACAAAAAACCACCATATGTTTTGCTGAGTTCCATTGTCTCTTCCTCCCTTTGTAAGGAAATGAAAGCCTATTTCTCTACTAGTTCCATGAAATGTATCTGAATCCTGGTAACATGTCTCTGAGAATTTGCTCAGAGGGAATAATAGACAAGGGTACACCCTCCATTGCTATGTTACTGTTCCATGAATTCCAGACAAAAGCATTTATTGTGGTTTGGCAGCAACCATCTATTCCTAAAACCCTGGGACTGCATTGTTCTTTACTTGTCAAAAGTTGATTTAGTACCTACAGGCACAGATTTCAGGGTTCATCTTTTTAGGAAGGATCTTCAGGCTTTCTAGACTGCTGGGGTCAACTCTCACAGCCAGTAAGACCACTTGGAGGAAATCACACCAAAGTTGACTGTGAACACCAGGCCCTCAAAGAAGCAAAAGGTCTGCTCTGCGATGAATATTCTAGGATTTTTATTCTGACCTAGGTTAAATGGTAATACTCCAAAAACTGAGCAACCAACTGCCAGGCCCGTAATAATAACACTGTATCATTAAATAAAGATACATCTTAGGGAAAAATATTGCTAAGGCCCCAAGATTGTTTTGCTGTGTTTGGAATTCTAATAATGGTAGGCATGTTTGACTGGAACTCCTAATGATACAAAGATCTTGCAATCTTGCTTATCTGTAGCTAAGATAATGAGCCTGGGACCTAAACAATGCTATTAGGAGGCCCTTCTTCTGTTTAGAATGGTGTATCTTTCCTTTTAAAGCAGATCATTAAAAGCAATATCTAATGAAAAGTCCATCTGTTTTCCATTGAGCATACACTTGGCTTTTTTTAATTTTTTTTCCCCTAAGGCTGCATGAAGCTTTGCAGCACACAGTGCTGACACCTTCACAACGTAACAGGACAGGCCAACCTTTGATGCAGTTCCTTTGTCCAGGGAAGTTAAATATGGGGTATATCTGGATCTATTAACATAAAGCTGAACTTTTGGACCTTTAATTTCTTTCATATCCAGGAACTGGAGAGAGATGTGCAAATATGGTAGTGGTGTAATAAATCTGAGGTCACACAAACCTGCACAGGTCTGAGTCTGCAGACCACAGAGGTTATTTTACAAAGCATTAGCAATAAAAGCTAAAACTTGCCACTCTGTGCTCTCTTCTCTATTCAGCTAAATGGGAATTTCTGTGTCCTGTTAAGTCACAAGGCCTATGACACAAAGTTGGGCAGTTGTGATTCCTACAGACATTCCTACAGTTTTCTATAACATGAACCCACAGAAGCCAAACAGATACACATGCAGTTTCCATTACTTAATAATTCATTTGTCAGTCCCAGAAAAACCTAGTAGTAGTAGATAAACATTCTATGCTAAGTGCTGTTGAAGCCCTGTTTCCAACAGACTTGTGTCTTAAGAATTTACCCAAGTGTAGATTTTCTATCCTCTTAGAAGGGTCTTCCTCCCTTATTCTCTACACAGACAAGGCTACCTATAGTAATGAATTTCTAAGGAATTTCATACCTTTAAGACTTCTCTCATTCTATCAGATGTGGTTGAAAATGGTCAATGGCTTAAGAAGGGATAGGTGAGATAAACGAGCTGACATTTAGGTAGACAGTATATTCTTATAGCCAGGCTACCAAAATTAAGTATGAAGATGGAATAACATGGCAAAGAGATCACTAACAGCACTTGTGTGGTGAGCAGGAATGTGCATGTGCTTCTTTTCTGGTGATATGAGCATACGTTATGTGGCTGTGGATTGCTTTTTGTTACATTGTTTGTTAAAGTGTAATATTAAAAAAAAAAAAAGAAAGTCAGGACATTCATCCCCAACCATCTGCAGTTCCTGTTAGACTCTTGAGACCCCATCTGATTTCCTTTTTCTTTTACACCCAGACACCACTGGCCAATATCCATCATCCTGCCAGTTAACAAAGACTTGGAAGGCTTTGGCATAAGTTCCAGGCTGTGTCTGGCTTCCGTTTGTCAGTCCTGAAAGGGACCAGAAAACATGAAAAATCCATCCCAATCTTAATCTGCCAGGCACAGGGGAGATTCCTGGGCGATGGCTGCCTGCCACACACACCCTGGCAGACCCCTGGGATGGAGTGAGGCTCGGAGGAGGAAGGGGACCAATGTGGAAGATGGTGAGTTTAGCCAGATTCCACTCCAGTTATCTTTGGCTGCCGACATGTTTTCCTGGGGACCAGGATGAGCATTGTTCAGAAATCACTCACATCTAAAGAATCTGAAGCAGGCCTCTGCAGCCAGCCTCCAAGCATGGCTGCTTAGCACCCACATGTGGGTTACTTCATAATACAGACACTGGTTCCAGCTGACAAGGTCTCCTAAAGGAAAAGCTCCACAGCAAGAACAGCCACAGTCCCAAATTTGGGTTTAAAATTTTCATTGCCATCTTTCTTGGGACCTTTCAGAAATCCAACTCAGATTTAGGGCTTAATCTGCCATTATCAAATATAATGAAGAAATCTGGCTACTTTGCAATAGAAGATGAGTGAGCCCTGATCTCGAGCTCTTGTTGTTTCCACATGAAGGCTCCTCTTTAACCATAAACAGACGCCACCTTTTATGTTGGCACAAGTGAAGCTGAACACATCAGATTTTGTCTGATCTACTTCTTCTACCTTCTTGTCTCATCTACTTCTACCTCTTGAATTATTGTCCCCCCCATGCTTTTAATTTTTAAATTAATTTTTCATTTACATTAAGCAAACTAAAGTAACCTTGCAGAAGATTAAAAAGACAGTGAGAGAGACTTCCAGAATTGTCTTTTTTACAGGACTGTTCTCAAGATGTAAGCAGAAAATTGGATAGGTGTCATTTTTCTTTACTCTTTGTAACTTAAAATGTATCAAGGACGTTTGAAAGAGGCAACTGTGATTTTTTTAAAGCTTTCTTCTTAAATCCTGCTGATGTTTTGTAATAGCTATATAAACATTTCTTAATCTAGAGGAAGCAAAAGTTACATTTCCAATGTAAAAAGTAAGCAGGGAGTTTGAATGGCTAGTAGGGTTATTAATCAGAGAGATAATGATAAGGTTAATCAGACGTGTTATACAAGTAAAATGAATAAAATCAAGATGGACTTTTATTGTCACTGAGAAGGACGTGAAAGAAAAGTTAGCTTTGCTGAAGGTACAGAACCCTGACCCTTCACATGAAACTCAAGGAAGCTTAGTTTTCTAGGTCAGGCCCCAAGAAACCCCTGTCAAACCATGTGAAGCCTTGACTGGATGTTATCAACATTGGAAAGATCAACATGGAAGGAACAAGGAAAGACTTCAGGCCTCTTATTTAGTACAAACAAACTAACATGGCTATGATTTCCTCACTTTTTTCATGATATCCTTAATTTTCATAAGACCCCCTTAGGCTGTGCAACAGTTCATCCTCCTATAGTCACTTAATTGAGACTGCTGCCAACCTTCCTACCAACCTTCTCACTTGACCAGTTCCTCAAATTATCTATGATCCACAGAAACGTTCCCGCTGCTTAATGTGACATATCATGAAAAATGCATGAAAAATTTGCTCTAAACAGCTAAAGCATGAAGGAAATAAGTGAAGGGCTGGCTATGAAGACTAACTCCTGCCTCCTTCACTGGACTTGGCACAGCGGAGCACATGCACAGTCTCAGTTTACTTAGATGGTGTAGAAAAGAACTAAGCAACCTAAGGGACATTCCTGGAACAAGAACAAGCATGCATAAAATGACTATGGAAATTAGAAAGGTTCTTCCTATCAAAAGAATGAAATTCTGGAGCAAATGCCCAAATAAAGTAAGAAATTGGGAGGATAGGACAGATGACAAGGAGGAAAGAGCATATTTTTGAATAGCACAATCTGTTATGAAAAAGATTGGGAATTTGGCTCACTGCAGAAGCAGAAGACTGGACTCGGAAACCCAAAAGGTCCTTTTCAATTCTAGGTTTCCTTTTTTCCTTTCCAAAACAGAACTGGTGAGGTCTAATTCTAAAGGAAAAACAATCTATTCTTTCTCTGCATTTGCCTGTGCAAACATGTAAGTTAAAATGCATGTCACCTCTTTCCCATGCTCCAGGGAGGACAATAAAAAATAATGTAATCTGTGTGGCCCATAACAAGTATAAATTAACAATGTTTATGCATTCAATATGGCAAAAAAATTCCCATATTTCATAGAGCTTTACAAATAAAGCATATCTTATATGATTGATCACAAATAAAACAGAATAGAATCAAGCAGGTAATATACAAGGACAAAGTATTGAAAAATAGATTCTTTTGCTTTTGTAAGAAAATGACACTCATCTTCACATTTGTTTACATAACTGGTTCATAATTCCCACTCAAATTTGACATACTTGAGATACTTAATTCCTGTGAGTTTTGTGAAAGTAGATGGCAAAATAAAGAAGACAGATTATTCATCTCTCATTGAAGAAACAGGCTAAAATGAACTCAATCCCCATTAAACATCAGAGTGTCCATGCTGAAACATAATCCAAGACATAAATCCATAGGAAAAAAGATTTCACTGTTTGCAGAACTACTTGTATTGAATGAGATCACAGAGAGATAACAGCAGTATGACAGAATCTAATCACCACTCAACAAACATTTTGGAAACAAGTCAGCAACCACATCTGCTTCAACAGAACCAGAGCCTCATGTGACAGGAAGCTTATTAGAGACCCTGTCTCTCATTATTTTTGTTGTTGCTTATAACTTCCCAGCATGAATATTCAATATTGCAAAATAAAGCAGTTTCCTTCACAGACCATCGAGAATGGAGAAAGAAATTGGGCCAGACATTCCAGATCCTGAAGAAATTGGTGCCTGTGGAGCTATGGATTTCTACCAGCAAAACATCTGGCACAAAATAGATTAAACATGAATAAATTGCTTCTTTTTCCTCTTACCATTGGTGTGAGGCAAGAACAACTCCACTGAAGATTGCTTGATGTATCAAGCCTGAAAACAAGACAAGAGAGAAGAAAATCAGCCCTTTAAACACAGCAAGACATCTTAAAGGAATATACCTCAAAATATCTTATTTCCTCAATAGCATAAAATATTACATTAGTCATTTTTCTTAGTTACTACATGTGAAACAGTTGCTTCACAATATTCTGAATGTAACTTAGGAATTCCCATTTGATGTTCTTTTGTGGCTTTGGTCATAGCTCCAGGAGTCAGAGCCTCTGCACAGGTAAATTTGGGCGATTCACAACACCACTCATCTGAAAATCTGCCCAGGAGTGGAGCCAAGTGTGGTAAGTCCCGGGAAAGGTAATGGGAGCTCTGCGTGCTCAGCCTTTCTTAGCTGAAACACTTCCTGAAGTGAGAGGAGTTAATCTCAAACACATCTAAATTAGGTGGTCCATACGCACCAGCCCTTGATTTGCTTCTGCTGCCTCACTTATTGAAGTGAAAAACATGTGACCCTGCCCTTCCTTGCTGTGCCCAGCAGTGGTACGTGCTTTGGAAGACTGGAGCTGTGGTTCTCTTAAGTATGGACACTTCCATCTGTTGTATGGCATCAGCCATACAACATGACAACAGCTCCCATTTCCCCTTCTCACTCTTCAACTCTGCAGGAGTTTTTCTTGCACATAAAGCAGAACTGGCAGTGGGATCTGTCAGTGCTGAGCAGTGGGATACCATTCACTTCCCCTGGCAGGGAGGTCTTGCATGGATGTACCACTAGGTCCCTATGGGGGGCAGAGATGTTTTTTACAGACAAAAACTCTCCAGCAGGGTTACACTCTGCAGACACATCAGGCAATACCTTGCCTAAGTCTCTGGATGACCACTCTTTTTTCTTTCTCCATCACCTTGAGGATAGATAAAAAGCCTTTCAGGGAGATCTTAAGTCAGTGTTCCCTTTTCAACCCCACAGATGCCAAAGCGATTTTTATACTCTTTCTGCTCAACTAATTGCCAAGCCCCAGCAAAGGGACTTTAATGGGTTGCACCAGGCAATAAACCATCATCTATTGGCTCTAGAAAGAGGGAAGCAAGAGAGGGAATGTAAAGCTGGAACAAAGCGCAGACCCAGAGCAGGTCCAAATACTTGCAGAAACTGATTTATCCAAAGATTTGATACCAGATGTTCTATTCAGACAACTTTAACAGAGCTCCATAGAACATTAAATGCTTCTCATGTTTTCAGTATTCAAACCACTCCATCTGGGCACTTCTGCCACAGGGCACAAACAAAACACTGCTTAATATTAATCAAAAAAGTGAGTTCTGCTCTGCAAGTTCAATATAAAAAGAGTAAGAGCAAACACATGCTAAGTTGTTCCTGGGAAAGCTGAACACAACAGAGGAGCTGTCTTGGATTACAGCATTCCTAAATTATGCCAGCCCAAAGTCTGATTTTAGGGAGGATATATTAGCGATATGTTACTACAAACATTGTGCTAAACTGGAGCACTCTGCATCTTTGATTAATAAATATCCTGTTCGTAATATTCCAAACACTCTTGGTTCCTTGTTTACCCAGAG
The DNA here is from genome assembly GCF_000737465.1 of Haliaeetus leucocephalus. NCBI lineage: Eukaryota > Metazoa > Chordata > Aves > Accipitriformes > Accipitridae > Haliaeetus > Haliaeetus leucocephalus. The sequence goes on along the minus strand of NW_010972831.1, from coordinate 1,161,532 downwards.
TTTCCACAGATTGTTGCACAACTACTAGTCCACGGAAAAGTTGCATGCTTCTTATGGGACATCTATTTGGGTATCACTTCTTTGCAGATAATATTAGTTTTTGCCTGTGCCCATTTTTAGCCTCATGGACTCCTTGTTCTCCTACTAGTTCCCACCAAAAGCCTGTAGCCATATGTAATAAGAAGAATTACTACTTATTGCATGCTTCTGTGCAAAATCTTTTTCCAACTCATTTTCCTTCTCGAAATCCAGGACTACCTATGTTTGTCAAGCAATACAAGGCTGTTGAGACTGGGCAGTGGCAGCTGAAGTCACTTATCCCTTATTTTCTCAGCCACCAGTGCAACTTCCTAGCTTCTTTTTGCTGATTCTACTCTGCAAAGGGGAAGGATTATAGGATAAGGATCTGGCCCAATTTTCTCTCTCTGCTGTAGCTCCTTGCCTTCATGGATTTAACATGCACACTTTTCTTGACCAGCCCCATCTATAACCACCTCCGCTTCCTCCTGCTTGTGTCTTTTGCTCTCTAAATCATCAATAACTCCAACTCAGAAGACAGCTCTTCTTTAAAAGATGTGATCTTCCAGGTTGTCTCATGTTTTCCTGAAAGGTCGACAACTTTGCCAGTCTTCCCTTAGAAGTTCCTTCTATAGCTGACTGTAGCCTCTTTCTATTTAGATCATCATGCACCCCACCAGGTGTAGCTTGACTATGAGATGTGCAGAGATGCCTTTGTATCAATGCCATCGAGTTTTTGTGTATTTACTCTGATTAGACACTGGATGGTGCTCTTTGCACTGTCATGCCAGCAAAAGCACTTTCAAAGCAATCCCTCTTCTCATGAGAATTGTAAAAATTCCCCAGGGTTGGATACAGTTACATGTCTAAGCCTCTAAAGCCTGTGGGAAGAGCATGTTTTGACTACAGAGAATTTAGCTGAAGCTGCAGCAGCAGAAGCTCAGCTAGGTAAGGACAAATGCCAAATAAAATGTCACTGCCTATTACACACAAATCCAACAAGTAGTGGCTTTCACATTCCTCCCCAAATATTTTATTTGCTAATTTGTTCCCCATAGCAACAAGAGAGATGTAAGTGGCATAAAGCGGGCTGAATGACACTATGTCGGCATGTAAATGTAACTCAGATTGTGCATGGAGGAGATGATCTGAAGGAGCTTAACAACGTAATGTGAAACCTCCTGTGGTCTCAGAGGAGAAGGGAGCTTCTTAATGCTACATGAATGGTGAAAGAGTAAGGTAGGAAAGCATATCTCAGCAGCAAACATTTCTGAGAGAATTAAACTGAGATTCTGTAGAAAAATGAGTTATTTGATCTTTTTACCTGCTAAGAAATACTTGTTTTACAACAGATGTTTGTCTTCAGCTATTTTTCAAAGAAGGTCAGAAGCTTTTTGATATTTTTGAAGGTGTGATAATTAAGCAAAGGAAATATACTTTATGGCAAAAAAAGCTATAGGGAGATAAGAGATACATGTTTGGGTTTTTCCCCCCTATTGCTGACTTTTGTGTATCCCCAGGCAAATCAGGCTCACTCTCTGGGTCTTCCCAGCCTGTAAATATGAGATAATTTCTTCTCTTCTGGCTCTACTAAAAGGCTCTTTCTCCAATGAAAGGTGCCATAGAAGTACAAAATATTTCGTTTGTCTGCATCTAAGGGACATAGCTCTGGAAAAGGCACTCCAGTAAAAAAAACGCGGCAAACAGAGAGACCACTGTAACACCTAGGATAAATCAGGGAAAACAGGGAATTGAAGGATTCATAAGGATGGGATGGCATAGATGAGAAACAGTTGGACTAGCTGGGTGAGCTGACCTAAGATCCCACTGACCTAAGGTGTGGGATTTAAGCTTGTATTAACAAGTATTGGAGCTGGTCCACCTCTGGACATACAGGCATAGGCAGAGCACCAGAAAAGGCTCAGGAATCATTGAAGAGTCCCACCTGGAGTAAGGCCTTGAGCTACACTTTTGGAGCTTCCAGCAATCCTACTTGGATTAAAGTGTTCAGAAGGGTGGGCTTGTTCAGCTGAAGGATTTGCAAAGATTTCGTGATCCTCTGAAATCCTATAGCATCTCTTCAGCTGCCTGGTCTATTGTTTACACAGACTGCTCAGTCTTCTTGGGTATCATGTTCTTCTAAGTATCTCCAAAGACAGTTCTGAAAGGGACATACTGAGAGTTAACAGTGGTTGGATTAATAAAACACTCCAAAATGAGCACTGCTGTTGATGTCTTAACATGGAAATCTTTTGGCTACACCATTTAATACAACATGCATGGGACAATGAACTTTACGGTACTTGCAACACTCCCTCCTCTTGGCGAATGGGCATTGCAATCATTAGAATTTATGGGATATCTGATCTGCTTGTGCCTCAGAGGAAGAAAATGGGAGAAATGGCCCAATCCTGCAGATCTGACATGACTCATCTTACTGATGTTAATGAACGGGTCTTCTCAAGATTAGGAAGTTGAATGCACAAGATGCTACTGCTAACATGGTCTGTTGTTTTGAAAAATACTACTACATGCAATACTTACATGCAAAACAGTCTCAAAAAGCAGAACCCCCTGTTGTTATTTCAGGTTTTTTAAAGGAAAGCATAATCTCATGAACAGAGTGAAAAACAAGAGAGTTCTCTCTGGGGTCCCATTACCCTTGTTGTCCCTGCTGCTGGATCATGTTGGGCTTTGCTGGGTGATGTCTGATGAATGTGTGGTGACTGACATGGGCATTGCTGGTGCCTGCTCTCCTCTATTATAAAATCCTGCTGCACTAACAGAGCTGGCAGGAGGGACTGTGTGTGTCCACACTTCAACTACTGCAATACGAAGTCCAGCATCTCTACTTAAATCACTGATGAAGGCAGATTTGCGCTAAGGCTAAACACTGCATGGCTAAGTACAATCCTACACTCCACTGTCTCTGCTTCACTACAACAGTTCTCTCTAACACAAAGGCAGAGCAGGCTATAGGGAAGGTTTGCCAGAATATCTGCTGAACCCCTTTGCATCCTTCTCTGTGTGTCTGTAGACAGGTGCAGATAACTTCGTTAATACAGGTATAGCGAGTCTGAATGGGTTACAGCATATTTTTACATCTTCCAATGAAGGAGTGTGTAAGTACAAAGCAGTGTTGGTTTTGTGCCTCCCTGCAATGACAATTCTAATGAAGTATTGCTGAGCAAGTTACCCAAAAGACTATGCTCTTAATGTGTCCTTTGTTATGCATACAGAATGAGTTTCTGATTCCTTGGTTATTCTGCAGTACGAAAAATTGTTTAGTTTCATGGTACATCACAATATTCAATGAGTTTGCCCCTTGGGAACCCAGAGAGCTTTCAAATCTTAATACAGACATCTTTCAAATGAGATCATTAATGTGCCTATATCTAGATTTAGGGCCAATGCAAACACTCTGATTTTTCCCTGCCAAATTTTCATTTTTGGCTTCATTTGCTTCCCATATATTCAAAGAACTGTACCACATGGAATCCTTTAAACAATAGATGGGATAACATAATTTTTCAATTGCTCTTGAAAAGGTTTTTAACCACATAAACTATTCCAGGGTTCGCTAAGAAGTTACCATTGCAAATAATGTAATTGTTCCAGACTGAATTCCTTGCATTCCAGAATAACTTTGAAGTGAAGAGCATGACTGGTTTGGGATTTTTAACCAACCTCTTTATGGTAATACTTAGATGAATGTAAATTTTCTCCAAAAGCTTTGCATTAAAAAGAAAGGACCAAAGCCTACAAACACTCATATCTGCAGAACTAATACTTAATGCTAATGACCCATCAATCTCAACAAAAGGAAAATAAATGTTAAATATTAGGAAACTCTGAACACTATTTTAAACAAATAAAAAAGTGAGAAAAACAGTAGACAAACTCTGGCAAACCTAGAAATACATAAAGTGCAAGCAATAAATTCTGGTTTTCCTCTTCTCTTTTGCTAGAAGGACAAGTCCATTACTTGCCTTTTGAATGAACCCAAGGCTTGCTGTCCTGAGCAGCTGAGTCTCTCCCTAAAGATGTGTGCAACTTGTTTCCCTGGGCTTCACCTGGAGTTAAGAACACACAGTTTTTTCTGGTCATATGTTTACTTTCCACATTCAAACCATTCTTGCTGCACTCATCTAAAGACAATATTGTTTCATGATCTGTCCAATGAAGGAGACTGCTACCAAAATCTTCACCCTGTAACACCCACATGTAGAGCCATCGGGGATAGATGAGCTGCCGCTCTTGAAATTAATTCTCCTACTTGCTCAGGCAGAGGGTCCTCAGTTCTGCAATTTTCTTCCTCTGTGAGTACAGTGGAGTCTAGTCTTGGCAACTCACAAAACCGCTTCCCAAATCTACCTTGTTACTCAGCTTTCTTGGATGAATTGAATTAAACAGTGGGTGGTTTATGAGATGAACTACACTGGGGAGCAGGGCCTGTAATTCACTGCATACTCCTACCATACAGGGCACAATGGAATCAAACTTCTTTGTGGCCAGTAGGCCAGTAAAGCAACATAAATGGGAAACAGCACACTTCAGAGGGTCTTTTTGATCTCCATTTTGATTATGTGCTACAGGCCAGCTTCTCGTTTCCCACACATCAGCTTGTTTCCACTGAATTCACATCAGATGTAGACTTGGCCTTGCAAGTCCAGAACTTTAGTTTATCTTTTTAAAGACTTTAGTTTTTTGTAGAAACAGCGTAGTTGTCATGTAAAACAATAGTATCTTGTACTATTCAAAACTAAAGGAATTAGCTCTGCATTTTATTAGCCTCACTTGCTATGAATACGAAGCTTTTGTGATCATACTCTTCATCGGTCTGATCACAGCCCTGGCCCTCTGATCATCCACACCAAGGGACTTGCTGGAGTGTGCGGTGACCTCCCCCAAAGCTGTGTACTTTGTGGCAAGTGGTAGCACAATGTATGTAATGGACATAGCCAGGGTAACTCAACCAGACTCAACCAGACATATCTAGTTTCACAGATAAACACAGCAATCGTTACATTCTTCAAAGCCTAATGAAAATAGATGCTTCAGTTGAGGTTAAAGTGCCCTAATTAAAGAAAAAAAAAAGAAAAAGCAAAGCCACATAGAGAAAATCTTTCTATATGATCAAAAAAAAAAGTAGGAAAAGTTTCATTTGAACTTGTGCATTCACAAGCACTGAAGTCAATCAACCACAAGACAGATCTATTAGGAAAACCAGATTTAATTAGCTCATTTGCTACTTGTTTGTTTTACTTTCCTCAGGCAAAAAGAAAATACTTCTCTCCTAGATGTGTTACGTAAATTACTTCACTATGTTTTTTGCAACCAAACAACCACGGTCCCCCTCAGTTTACTCCTGGTCTCCAGACAACCACCGAGTGTACACACTTACTGCTTGTCACTGGATGTTCCTGTTTAAACAAAAGCTGGAAACTTATCTTTTTCAGTAAGCCTGCAGGATTAAATTTCAGGCAAAGTGCAAGGTGACAGCCACTCCTCCAGCCTTGTACTAACACAGCACACACTCTCCAGGAAGATGTATCTTCATTAACTTGTGTCCACTGCTTGTGGCACTGATGCTGAAAATGCCCATGTTAGACTTTTAGGCCAAATATATTTGATAAAAATGCATGGGATTCTAGGAGCGTTATTATTTCTGGAGAAGCTTATTCCAGACATAGTCTCTACCCACCTGCAGCTCTCTAGATCTGACCCATGCCTCACTGATTCACTAATACTGCACTTGTCCAACATTTACAGCATGGGGATTAGAATTCCGGACTTTTGGTCTCTGCTGGTCCTGCCACTGCAATAGACCTGTTTCTATGACTGCAAACTGCTGTTAAAACCTTGCTTACCTCTTTTAAAGTTTAGCTGAGTCATGTTGGGAAATTCTTTGAGATCAAGGCTGTAAGAACTACAAGTGATTAGAATTAAATGGGACATTTTGGGAGGCACAGAGGAAGTTACCCAACTGTTCCAGGTTACAAGACATTGTGACTAGATACTACATAAACCTTTGCCTCTGTCAAGTCCAATTACTGTCCAGAAAAAGAAGGAAAGATTAAGTAAAAACCATACCTATAAAGCTAGTACAGCTTTAGATTGGAGAACAAGAAGAAAAAAAAAAGTATGAGCCCCTTGAGAGTTTTTCTATTCTTCAAACTACTGTATAAAACCGATTTAATATGTAAGCTCAGGAGCTCTGATAAAGATTTTGAAATGTTGCAATTCCAATAGTCAATATTTTGTCTACAGAAGTGATGGAAGGGATATGATATTCATCCCTTAATAAGCACTTGTAGGTACAACAGATACCAAGCTTGATATTATCTTACATTCTGTTTGCAGCAGGAGTGATGCATAAGAGTTTGATCCCGGACCAATCAAATGTGTGGGAGTTTTGCCTTGACATGAACAAGATGAAAGTAGCTGCTAATAGGGGTAGTTTGGGGTACCCATATGAACACACACAAGGACGGAGTTTCAAAAGCTCAGTTCCCACAGTTAGGACTAGATTTTCAAAAGGATTTATGCGTTGAATGCTTATAATATCCAGCTACTTCTAAAAGAGCCTAAGCAGGAGCTAAGAAATTTGTAAATGTACCGCAAGTGGTAAGATACTTAGTCCTTTGATCATTTGTCACTAAGCCAGCAATTCTGTGAGCAATCAGCAGTTCTGTGTTCTCCAAACAGCCATGAAAAGAAAGCCCTACATGTCTCAAGTTGGGAACACTGAAAAGTTAAGTCTTTAGTTTAAGCCTGCTTTTTACAACAGCGAAGACTGAGAAGATTTACCTCAACTGATCAAAATGGGCAAAATGTAAAGGAATAATTTTCAGGCTCCCTATTTCAAGTTTACATTTGGTTTAACTGGGCAAAAATTCAATACGAAATGTAGAACCCCATGCCTTGCCATAGCACATATTTCAATACCAAGGCCTGAAAAACTGTGTCAACAAGTGAGATTCAGTTTAAAAATGACTGATTTTTAGGGTAGGCAAGCCATAAGAAAGGCTAGCCGTAAGAGATCCTGCCCTTGACAGGACTTGGTATCTTACTCTCCACTCCAACTCTCCTTTCTGTAATTTTACATGCGCTCAAAGGATGCAAACCTACTTTTTTTACTGGTAAAACCCTGGAATTTAGACACGATCTCCCAGTTACGTGGAAGGATTAATACGCTCCTCCATCAACACAGACCAACGCACCGTGGGTGTGGGGAAGCGATCCAGTGCCTGGATGGGCTCCTTCCGCCACCCAGCCTGGTCACACCTGCTCCCCTCCTTGCATTATACGACGGAATGGTATTTTGGTGGTGTCACTTACACCAATTCCCTGAATAATAAATACTAACGATCCTTTTAAGCTGGCCTAACCGCGAGCAGCCCCGGGGATGTTTCCCCATCCCGGGGTTGGGCCTCGCTGCGGCCCGGGAGTCCGGCCGGGCTCACCGGCGAGGCCGAGGGAACAGGCCGGGCGGAGGGGGCAGGCGGCGGC
>NW_010972831.1:1153461-1153722 GCF_000737465.1 Haliaeetus leucocephalus | reverse complement strand
CGGCCAGCGCGGCCCCGGCCCTCCCAGCCCCGGCGGCGGCAGCCGGTCCCGTGGTCTCACCGTGGGCGCCTGCGCGGCGCTCCTCCTCCTCCTCCTCCTCCTCCTCCTGCCGCCGGCGGCCGCTGTCAGGATGAGGCGGAGGAGGCGGAGGCCCAGGCCGGCAGCTCCCGTCTCTCGCCGGGGCCCCCTGGCGTAGCGGTTCCCGCTCCGACGCCGCGGCTGGAGGCGGAGGAGGCAGCGGCGGCGCCGCCCGCCCGCCGG
>NW_010972831.1:1088514-1153451 GCF_000737465.1 Haliaeetus leucocephalus | reverse complement strand
AGGCGGCCTGGCCGGGCCGCGATGGTGGGTGGTGACGGCGGCGGGGAGGTGGGATCCGCCGGGACAGGGTGCGTGGGGCAGCGGCGGGGGCAGGCGCGGAGGGGAGACCTGCGGAGAGGCCTGTGGGGCCAGGAGGGAGCCGTGCCCGGACGGTGGGAGCCGCCGTGTGAGGGGAGGGCGGGCGGTGGGCGCCCGGGGGGGGAGCTCGGCTGGGAGAGGTGGGTCGGGAAGGCCTTGCGAGGAGGAAAGGGGTCATGGCAGGTGGTTATTTGTCTGTAAATGTGCCTAATGTGGAGCAAGGGCGGCTCCCCAGCGCGCACAAGGAGGGAGGATAATGCTTCAGAGGACGCGCTGCTCGCCGCTGCCAGGAAAGGGGCTCTCAGCCTGGGCGTGCGGTGGGACGAGGAAGGCTTCCCTGCCCGGGGAAGGGGGGACCGCCGGAGGGGAGGAAAAGGGGGGCGATGCTTGCGTCCAGGTAGACATTTCTCGGCCGGGCAGGACTCCGTCATTGATTTGGCCACGGCAGGTGATGTAGGGCTGAATTCGACGTGTGCGTGCGGTGAAAAGGCACTGCCAGAGGTTGAGGTCAGGAGACGTGAAGTGGGCAGTTCGTTCCTGTGCTGGAGAAGACAAAGAAAATGACATCTCTCGAGATGGCATTTACCTGTGCAGGAGGAAGCTAAGCTTTCCCTGAAGGCTTTTGTTATGGAAAGGTTACTTGTTTCTGGTTTGGGAGGAATTACAGACAAGGAAGGGTTTTTTCCCTTGGAATGGGTTGCAGAACTGTATGCATATAGGTAATGCTTAGCTTGGAAGGTGGCGTTGGAGGGTCAATGTTTGCCATATGGGATGTATAGGAAGGGGTGAGAGAGCAAGAAATTTAAGTTGAGGCTGTTCGTAATGTAGAAATAGGAGGACTAGAGAGATGTGCAGAATCTTGAAGGACAGGTGCTTACCCAGCCATGGGGCTATGCCAGAACTCTCTTTTTTTAGAGAGCAGATGAGTTTCCCTGGGAAAGCACTCTGTTAGAAAAGGGCAATGATATATTCTTAATTATGCATATCTAGGGAATTGTGTGGGCTTTTTTTTTTTCTTTTTGGTGGAGTTACATGAGAAAGTGCTTATCCTCAGGGATTTCAGTCTACCTTTTCAATGTTTTAATGATGAAGGTGCGTAGATTGTGGGTTTTTTCCTACGTTAAGGTCAATGATTGCATGCTTGTTCTTTTAGAGCACTAAGGGGAAGGTGAATTTACTTGCTGTCATGCTTGTAAGATTGGTGTTGGTATGGGTTGCTTTTGTGTACTTTCTGGTGAATAACCATTGTTTATTGTTCTTTAGCCTTTTCTTCTGAGAGCTACAGAACAACTTCCAACAAATTTTCTTCTTGGCTCTTGCAGACTATCTGACTGCGGGTGTGCAGTGGAACTGCACTGTGCAAATGTTTGCTGCCTCTTGACCAGGAAAGGTAGTTGTGTGTTAGTAGTATATTAGAATTTCCAAGTTGGATAGATTTTATTTTTTTGTTGTTGTTATTTAAGAAGAAGGCAAAAAGGTGCAAGTAAAATTTAGTAATTTGGTAGGTTGATGAAGTCTTTCTTGTAGGAGGTATGGACTGCTGTCTTTCTCATGCTTTCTAGCTGTGGGAAGATGAGGATGCTGTAAATAAGGCACGTGGCAGGGGGGAACTGGCTGCAAGTTGGATGGATTCTGAAAGTGGTTGCTGTGTTCTTGCACTAAAGAATTAGAGCTCCTAAGATGGCTCCTCTCCCCATCCTCCTTTGGCAATAATAGGACCAGTTTGGGGTTTTTTTACCCACTTTGATTACTATACTATTGTTCTTATGTGTGTTGGTTTTATTTTTAAGTAACTTGCCAAAAGTGTGCCCTAAAACTTCTCCATTCTATTTTAATGTAGAGAAAATATATTAAAGAAAGGAATTATTTAATATTTTTAGTTGCTTGCACTGAATTTATTGCTAAAAGGAGTAGGGTAACCTCTGATTTAAGATTACATGTAACAAAATAGAACTGGATTAGTATGTTCCCCTAAGGAAAAATAATGGCTTTTTATAATTACTTGTATTGATTATAAATACTTTATGCATTCTTTATTTGTGCAAGACGCATCAGGTATGTTTGGGTTTTTTTGAAAGCAAGTATAAAAGAACTACTATTTCTAAGGTAGTAGAAATAACATACATGGAACAACATGAGAGGAATGTAATATAGAATGTATATTCTATTCTAATGCCCATACTAAAATGAGCCCAAGAAGAGGGGAAGGAATAGCACGAAGAAATAGGAAAAGAATGGACGTCAGGTCCTACCCTGTTTTTGTACTTTGGCTTCGTATAGACGTTAATAATCCTCTGTTTCTTTTGTGTGGGGTAATAGAGTTTCCATATGATAACAATCACAGAAAGGCTAAGTGCAGAGTCCTTTGGCTGCTGGTGTAGCTTTGTGCACTGTGCTGTGAACTGTTAGTTAGAATGTCAGTCTGTGTTGCAAGTAGATGTGTGCTTCCTATTGAGCCTGGTCAAGGTGCTTTTTTTTTTTTAATATATATTTTAATTAATATGTGTGTTGTCTAGATTGCATGACTGGAACAGTAATGCCCTATTTTTCAAAATATTTTTATTTTTGAAGTTGGTGTGCTCTCAGCCTCCATGGGTTTAATTCAGATCTGGATGCTTGCTGTCTCTGAAAATAAGGTTACCAAACAAAACATTTTGGCATAGTTATTCCTCATCAGAATGCTCAGGCTTTAGTATTATTCCCCTTCTCATATCTGGAAAATGCTTCAATGAAAAAACTGCAGTTACATAAAACACTAATTCTTCAAGACTAAAATTAATTACAATGATATGCACATTAAACTTAAACCATTAATACAGTCAGACTGATAAACAGCATATCTGTTGATATTATTCTGTGATAAAGGAAACTGTTAATGGCATAGTCTATCAAATATTTTGGTAAGAATTTGCCAGCAGAAAGAATTAATACGGTACTGAAGTAACTTGTTCTTAGCCCTGTGCTTAGGCCAGTAAAAATGGTGTCCCTTTTTTGTGGTCGGAGATTATGCCAGCTCTCAGCGGAGAGAACTGCTCAGCTCTATATAGAAGGTTGGAGGATGTTGCCATATTGATTTTAGTACCACTAGCAGTGCCATGAGCTGCATTGTTTCCCTGTGGCAATAATATGGGATCCTTGCAAGAGCTGAGACTTGCTGTCGCCATGCTTACCACATATCCCAGAGGCTGAGCATTGTTAGTGGAGGGGTCTGGGATGCCATATAGAAAATTAAGTAACAAAACTTAAGCCTTAGACGCTTCTACGTGTCTAGTAATTTTCCTTATAAGTATCACTTTTAAATGAAATTGAAGCATCTAAAAATGCTATTACTCATCTCGGAAGCTAGGTGTGGTTGATAGGGGACTGGTTTTGAGCGCTGAACTTCAGGTCTCTGTGGTTGATGTAACTGTCAAATGTTAAACTCTTTTCTCTTGGGGAGTAACTTCAAAATTGTTGGTACTTTCCAAGAGCCAAAAAGTTTCTTCCCTCACTTTCATTTTGCTTGATTTTTATTATTATTTAATAGTTACTAATATTATTAAACAAATATATTTTTAATTAAAACCCACAAACATTCACACTTATTTTAAGCTGTATGTTTTCCCTGTCAGTTCAGTGGACAAATCTGGGATTTGGCCTCAAAAGCAAAACAGACGCCTTGAACGTATGTGTTTCCACCTTTTAGAATTTCTAAGGAATTTTTGATCTGCTCAGCAGGTCAGTTTGCTCCAGAGTGGAAATACGCACATTCAGGGTGTCTGTTTTCCTGTTGAAGCCGAGTCCCAGATGCCTCCATTTTAAAAAACACCATGACCCTGATCTTTATAATTAGCTGTTGACTCACCTGAAGGCACAATGAATATACTTTAAGACATGGACTGACTCCCTCTAGCATTTTGGACACTGGAAAATATAAATTCTTTGCCCATTTCTGTTGCGTCTTGGTCGCCTCACCATCATCACATAGAAGATGGCCTTAGTAAATGTTTTCTTGCCTTTCTGGCCTGGTGCCTCAGGATGCTTAGTTGCTTTCCCATAGCCCTTTGTGGGTGGAGCGGATTCCCACTGTGGAACTAGTTTGTGTGTGCTCCCTTGAAAGTGATTGAAGAAGGAATTTTGTTTTAAAACTTTAAAGAAGCTAAAACAAACAATGTCTCTCAGCATGGGAGTGGACCAAATCCCATAGGCTTCAGAACGTGTGATGGCTGAATGGCAGGCTTCCTGGGTTTTCACTCCAGGCACTTTATTAAAAAATACTTCTAAGATGTGAAGCTTTCTATATTACATTTAGGTGTTTTATTACATTTGGTATTTTTCTAAAATCAAAGTATGTAGTTTAAAAAAAAAAAAACAACAAAAAAAACCGAAACAAAAAAACCCAAAAAACCATGAGGTTATGGCTTTACTCTGACTGAAGTCTTCCAAGATAAGGACTGGTAGCATTGATGTGCAGCACTTACTAAGCACACTTCTAAACAGTCTCTGACAGCGAGGTTGGAAAAAAAGACAACTAGCTATAAATGCCATTGTGTGTGTGTATTTAAGAGGAACATCTTTCACTCCAAAGGTCTAGTGCTTCTGAGCGGTTCATAGTCTTTACTTGCAGAATTGTTTCTAGTATCTGATTTAGTGGCGTCTGAGTTAATGGTACTAGCCTCTGCAAGTTATTCTATAAATAGTGTAAGCATTGTGTAATTTTAGTCATGGTATATAGTCAGTTAAGCATGATGATTAATTATCACTGGAAAAATTTAAATCATTTGATATCTTTATATAAAGTGACATAGGAAGAACAAGTGAGTAACCTAGCCTTAGTTAATATTTCTGTGTCTTTCAGAAAGAAGAGCATTGCTTTTTAGCTCTTCACTGAAATATACCTGGTGCTTGAGAAAACTTCTGGGTTGTCCTGTTGCTTCGTTAGCAGTGCCTATAGTACTTTAAGAATGCAGAACTGCAGCATGACTGCTAATATAGCGAGGTATTGCTGTGTTTATTTTATTTAATTTCTTCCATTCATGTCTGCTTCTGTCAGCCACGACTCCTGTTGGCATTCAGCTGACTTGAGCTTCTTCTCTCCTTCCTGTCACCATCCTATGCCTGTCTTCCCTGGCCTGACTCCTGCAAATACAACAAAGAGGAAAAATAAAAGCTTTTGAATCACTCTTCACATCTGTTTCCATCTTCCCTGGCAATTTCTGCTTCCACACAGTTAAGTGGCAGAAATGTGGCCTTACTTGACCTTTGGTCACAGATTTTTCCTCTCTGGTCAAAGAGCCAGTCATTTGACCTTGTCTTAGGCAACTACTGCTCTTCAGCTAGTCCTCCGGTTTCCTCAGTCCTCCTTCCCAGCCGTCACCTCATCTTTAAATATTGCTCTCCCTCTCGCAGGCCTTTTGCAACTGCCGGTCTGTGGGTGTCCTGTGCACCTTGCCCTTGTTTTGGCTGCTCCGATCTTTGCTTGCTCTGCTCTGCAGTTAGCACGCCCTCACTCTCTGTTTCCTCCATGCCTCCATCCTTCTTCTAGAGAAAATCAATGACCGTACAAACTTCCTCTGTGAAAAATGTCTTTTCCAAACAGCAGTGCTCCCTAGCTGTGTTGAATCTTAGCTTGTTTGCTGTTTTTTTAATATCTTTTTCTTTATTTAAGATCTCTCCAGTTTCTTTTAATGGGAAGGGAAGATCTTCCCGTGCTTCACTCTTGGTATAGAGCAAGTACTCATCTGCTTTTCAACCCTGCCTTATACATGTTCAGGTTCATAGTGTTTTCTCAGAATAGGTAATAGTATTTTGCAGGCAACAAACTTCAGTTAACTCACCTATTTGACATGAGGTTGGCTGACATCTAATTCTTTAATACCTTGGTATCTTTATTTGTAAACCAAAGCAGTTAAGTGCCTCACAGATTGCAAAAATTAATTACTGGAAGTTAACTTATGCCTCTTGGAAAGGTAGAAAAATATGACTTCCATCTTCTGGCTATCAGAGCAGTTCTGAAAGTTGATATCAGTAGAGAACAGGGCAGGAAACCCACACTGCTGCGATTTGCTTGTTTTGTTCGGTGTGCAGTGAAGAGCTCTGTCTTGTCTGGTGTGTCTGGCAGTGCTAAGAACTGAAAAATAGCTAAGATCTTAAAAAAATCCAGACAAACAACAAAAAAAACCCCGAGCCTGATTTAGTTGCTTAATAAACAGAGGAGCCTTGCCTTACTGTGGTGAGTCACACCGAGAGAAGAAATTTGAATTTGGGTGGGATTTTTTTATTAATATTTATCTTCTTGTTATATTTTGTGGTTTCTTAAAATGTTTCTTAGTAAAACTATGGAGCAAAAATGCAATAACATATAGAAGTTGTACACATGGCAAAATGAATCAGACTCAATAGTTGAAAGACAACAGAAGCATTAACCATGTGGTGCTCCAGAGGGAATGACCTGTAGGTGAGAGAAAAGGATTAACTGAGGGTCAAACCAAACCAGCTTTGTTGATTATAGTGGTGTTGCCCATGCCTTTAAGGAAGTGACCTGAATAGACTGTATGTTTTTTATTGCATCTTTTGTGGATACATGTTTTTAACTTACAGATAATTGCAACAAGACTTGAAATGCTATTTAAATGGCAACAAAAGAGAGAAATATGCAAAATGAAAGAAGAGCGAGCTCTATTTCAGCATTTTTGTCTAAGTGTTTCCCTGTATAACTGTTTACCCACCACACCCATGCCTTGGTAGGGTAACCTTTTTGTATTTGCATGGGTGATCACCATTAAAATACTCCCCAACAGAAGTGATTTTTGTGTTATATTTTAATCTATGCTACATCAGCGCTATGCAAAATGATTAGACTAGCACCATGGCTGGTTGCTTTAAAAAAAAAAAAAAAAAAAGATACAGTAACTTGCAAACAGTAACTTTGATACAACCACAGAGGATAACACAATCCTTAAATCAATATTTTCAGTGTCATTGGCTTAATCTACATTGGAAGAAACACAGATGAGTGCTAGAAGTTATTGCACAAGCAATAATTATGTTAACCATCCACTATAGATTTTCATGTCTGGTACCCTTTACAAAAATTGTCTTTCCTAAGGCCTGCTGAAGTTCATATTAGACTCCCATTGACTTCAGACAGAGGAATTGAAACATTCATCTTACATTAACGGTAGTCTGTGCCAAAATCACTGTGATATAATTTAGCTGTGGTGTTACTTGGTTTATTTTAGTGAAATATGAAGCATAAATTCGGCTCTGTTAGTTCAAATCATCTGACAAACTGGCATCTTTATGTCATATGCTGCATCTTTTAAATTTTCTTGTAATTCAAATAAGGTTTTCTTAATTGTCAGCTCGTAATGTCTGTTTATATCTTCTTCCTTGTGCTGTATCTAGAGATCCGTGCTAAATTAATGGGAAAGCAATTAGCCAAACTCTGGATTCTGTGCTTGACTGACGCTTCTAGCTGTGAACATATTATAGCTGTCTGTCTGGTCTTCACAGCTTCTGTTTGAGTTTTAGATGAAACTGGAGATAAAGATGCTACATCTCTAAACCGTGTAGAAACTCCTGATGTTACAAAGGTTACATTCATTTGGGGCAGTGAGGCTTACATTTAGCAGGAACGGTTGTAATAGCACGTTATAGGATTTAATCTGACTGCAGTTTTGTACTAGCATATTTACTTTCAAGAGTAAATGTGAGCCTAACCTTATTCTGGAATACAAATGTTTTCTGATATATTTTTATCTACAGCTCTAGGTTTTGTACCAGTGTAAATGGATCTATACTTCAGTTGCATTTGTTCAATACTTGTGTGTATACAAACAGTGATGGGATATCTGAGTTTTGGAATTTGCTTTCTGATACAAATTAAGTTTGTAAGCTTCCCCTAGAGAGTCTGAATGGAAATCAGGGTTTGAGGAAGGTCATTTATCACTTACAAATGATAGTCATCAAGTCTTAAAAAGTAAGTTCTGCTGCATGACTACACCAATGTCAGTTGCCACAAGGGAGAGTGCAGGACAGAAGGAAGGCCAGGCTATTTCTTTGGCAAGCAGCATGCACTTAGGTTTAAACTGATTATCAAACTGTACCCATAGGCTGTGGTTTTGTGTTACAGCTAAGCCAGTCTAGAAGGTTGCTGCTGCTGAAAGGAGTGATCCTGCTCTCTTCTTCCTGCTCCTACAATCGTGTTCCCATCATTTCCTTTGTGCCAGCTCTGTACACCCATCACTGAGCCAGTTCAGCTCAGTCACCCAGTTGAGAACTACTTACTGCTGGATTAATGAGTCTGATTTAGTGAAAGACCTGATGAGCATTAGAGCTGGCATAAAGGAAGGGGTGGAGACCACACAGTAGTAATACGAGTGTCCAAGGGTATAGTTCAGACTCTCTTTTTTCCCACAGTGTAAACCAGTCTACATCCTTGCTGTCATGTTTGTGCCAGTTCTGGTATATGCTCGGCCAAGTGATAAGCGTGATCAGGGACCTGGTTTGACTGAAAATTGGTTTGACTCGCTCCCCTCCCACCCCCAACTTTTTGCTGTATCACTTCTCTGATCCTGTCACTGTACAGCCTCAAAGGCTCTTGTAGCATGGTGAGGATAAAAGGCATGTGTGGTCAGGGTGAGGTGGGAGTACTGAGTTACCCTTTTAGATGACCACCAGTACTTAAGTTGACTTAAAATGATCATAACTGCAGGCTTAATAAAGTCTTCATGTTCTGTATTGCTTATATCCCAAGCATATTTAAAAATTTTTGAAAATTTCATGCTGGAGGAGGATTTTCTTCCATTTTAACTGTTCAGGAATTCATTTGGTTGGCAAGTGGTGGCAAAAATTATGAATATATAGAATGATGGCAGTGTTTTCTGTCAAGAAATAGATTATAGAGGCTTGTGAGAGTAGTATTCTGTTGTTCTCGGGGAAACTATTAAATTGCTGTAGAAACCTTCCTCCAGATGATAGGAACTGCATCCTGTTCCTTATCAAATAAAGATGTTAATCATCTTTTATTATTTGTCATACTGTATTTATCACCACAGTGTCTCCATAAATACATCTGGCAACAATATTCTCCAGGCCATTTATTAAGATTTATGTCCTTTAAGTGGCTACTCTAAGGCACCATGTTTTCATGCCTACAACCTGCTTTTCTGACAATTAACACTTTCAAATTACTATTCCTTGAAACTAAGTCTTCACCTTTCCCTTTCTCAGTTTATTCTGTCTACCAATTTGAGTGGCCAAATTATGTAGGAAGGGATAGAAAACCACAGACGGTAAGAAATCCGGTGTTAACTCCCTTTTGTGGTGCTTGGTCACATTCATAACTCTTGGGTTATGGATGAATTACTGCTATTTCTGAAGCTTTTCTGGTACCCGGAGAAGTACAGTAGTGCTGTCTGGTAGCTGCACATGTGGAAGTGAGTTTGCATGCTATTATTGATTGTCAGCTTTTGAAAATGTCCACAAAGATGCTGATTTGCTTTAAATGGCAGTCTCATACCTGTAGCAGTGCTAAACTAGAGAAGCCATTGCCTATATAAATTTCAGAAACAGTGACTTTTTTTTTTGTTTTCTCTGCATTAATTTTCTTGGTTATGTGCTTATCTCTCCAACTGAATATTTCATTTTTGTTACCTTCCTTTTGAGTTTTTAAGTGTATTAGGTCATCATTAATTTGTTCTTTCTGCTCAGAAATTGGGAAGCAGAGTATTTGGGGTAGTCTGTAGCCTGAATGCTCTCAAAGCTACACCTCAATTGTTGTCACTATGACAAATGGCAAGACAGCGTGAGATCTCAGACTAGTGGTATCTGGGGGAATTTTTGAATTAATGGAATGGTTTTGGTTTATATATTAAATTACTTCATCAAAGAGAACAATGCAGTAGGGTTGTTTTGGTGTGTTTTTTTCTTTCCCCTGAGAGCTGAGTCATACTTTATTCACTTTTTTCACCAAAAGAGGAAAGCCTTTAATAAATCTGTAGGTGAAGTGATAAACATATTATAAGAAGTTAAAGTTTTTTTTCCCCTCCCACTGAAAATGAGTCAGCAATTATATTATCTTGAAACAAAATCAGTACTGAGTTTGTTGTCTGGGTTTAGCAAATGTTTATATTTTAAGAAAACATTTATACTAGTGGTGTTCAGAGTGATAAATTTGTGTAAGTGGTCTCCTGTATAGTGAAGTGCATGTCACAATCTCTCCCTAAATATCTGTCAATCTGAAATATTCCTATTTGATCAGAACAGCAGATTTCTGATGGTTTATTAAAACAGACAATATCCTCAATTTAAATTTTGTTTTTCTTGCAAGGCAAGATCCACTGAAAACCTCACTGTCAAGTGTAATTGCCACATGAAGTAGTTTAATCCTGTTCTGAATTTTGTGGTTATATCATAAAAATGATGAGATGCAGTAGTGTGGAAAAGCTTGGCAGAAGCATTTCTGCATAAATTCGAAGACTCATTGATATTTTCAGGGTTGCTTCGGTAAGGAAAAATTAAGCGACTTGATATTTTGGGGGGACTTGCTTTAAACTACTGTGGAAGGTGAATAGGTGGCTCTGCTGGAGGTCTTGTTACAGGCTGAAGGAGCCCTCTCTATATCTGCTTAAAATACCTTATGTCGAATGCTTAGCTTACCAATTATTGAGGTAGGCTCAGACTGATGAAATAAAAGGAGTGGTGCATCTGTTTGACAGATGCATTGTTTAAACTTAGATGTATTAAGTGCTCGAAAAGCTTTGCCAAGGGGGATCAAGTCAGGCTGTGACTGCAGGGTATGTAGATCTACCTAGGCTAGCTTTGAGCATGATAGTGGTGTAATCGTAGCAGCAGTGACACTGAGTGCAAGCTGTGAACCCTTTTAGAGAAATCTGACCAATATGGGTACTTAATCTTCGCTGAGTTTTGTGCTGCCATCACCATGCTCTTGTTTGCTCAAGCGGTGACTAGTTTGAGTAAATGTACACAGCCTGTAGAGTAAATAAACCCTTCATAAACCCAAGAAGTCATCGAGCTTTTTTTTCTGCTTTTAAAAATTGATCCTCTTATAAAGAGCGGTTATAAAAATGAAAAATGGTTAAAGCAAGGGGAATAAGATACAAGCACTGAGAGAGCAGGGAAAATGCTGATGATTGTAATGAGATTGGTAGCTCAGTTCTCTCCATTTTGTGTCGCTATAAATGAATTCAAAGTGTCTGTGTTCACCAGACTGTAGCTTGCCGTTGACTTTTGAAATACTCTCATATGCATTCAAGCTTACCAGCACTGCATTTCTGAGAAGACTCACTGATGGTAGCATTAGGATGCAGCCAAAATGCTTTATATAGGATACCGTCTATTGTGATGTCCAGTTGACTTTTCCAACACTATGGTTTATCCACTGCTGCCCTATTTAAGTTATCACTGAATTGATGAGGGACAAAGCATGATTGATCCTCTTGAAAAAATGTGAACAAATAGTGTTTTCTTGAAATTTTATGAGGGGTTGTTCTCCCCACCAAAACATCACTGGCGGCAATGAAAACTAATGATGGCAAAACCTCTCACCAACTCATCGAGTTGAAACTTCTGTGGAGAAAATTAAGTGTGTGCACAAAACTGAAAGGTCTGATGGCAATGCTAGTTAAACAGTGAAGGAAAGAACCAACTACTATGATAAGGGATGTAGGAAAAGCCAGGCTATAGTAATGGAAGTAGGGGACTGTCCTTGGGAAGAAATGGTGCTTTTAGCAAACAAAAGGTAAATTGCTGGAAAAAAATTCAAGCCCACTTCTGTCAACGTGGACATAGTTGATTAGTATGATTAGTTGCATTCCTGTGATACTTGATGTGCATGAACACTGTTCCATTGCAGTCTAATATAAATAATGTTTAACTAAGCATAAATGTAAAACTAGACTTAAGTTACCTGGGGCCAGAATGACTAAATGTGTAGAAGAGGTGAGGAGCATTATTCATCACATGAAGTGGGCTTATCAAAACTGGGAGGAGGTCAAGTCTGATTCCCCTTTACTGAGTACAAATGGCTTTGGACCCCAGAACAGCAACTGCCTGGGTTTGTGTCCAAGAAAGAACATGGGGGAGGCAGTAACAAAGCAAGGAAGTAGTTAACATATTGTGAGTGCTGTGAAAAGGGAGAAAAAGTGGGAAGCGCAAGTAGAAAAAAAATGGGGAAGGAGAAACAGTATGTTGGCTTTTTTCTGTGTAATTATGCATGAAGATGTTTGCTGTATAAACATACTTTGGGAAGAATACAGTAAAAATGGTTGCACATCAAAGATACAGGACAATATGTTGTCTTGCTGACAAGTACTAAGTGACATTTTTGGTATTGGTGTTTGACCTGAACCTGGAAATGCTCTCTCATACATTTGCCTGCTGTACAGTTCTGCATTGATTTAAACCAGCAGCACCAGATGTAACTTTGGTGCTGATCTTGAACAATGCTTTATAGTGAATAGCAGCTACCCCAGCTACCCAGGAACAAGATCTTTAGAGATGATGCACATGTGAAATGCAAGCAACTTGTGTAAAATGCCATGAAGATGGTTATATAAACAGCTACGCGAGTTTTTACAATACCATGTCAAACATTACTTAGCTGTTATTGCTATTCAACTATGCAGGATTAATTAAGCCACTTAAAGGACCTGTGTTTTCTCTTCCATAATACAATCAAGAAGAGAACAAAAACAAAGGGAAGATAATCTTCCCATTTATTCAAACACCTCCTTTTCTTTAGATTTTAATTATTTTAACTTGGTGGTAGCTTTTTCTTTTTTTCTGAGATCCTTAATGTAGCATGTCATACAGTGTTTAACATAAAAAAGGAGAATAAAGAGTAGGAGCAGGCAATACTGAGACCGCAAGTTATAGTGGAAAGGTGTGTGTCAGTCATTCAACTTCAATGAAAAAATAATACTACTTTCAAACTTTAATAGTATATTGCAAAGTTCCACTTGTTAATATAGTATTTATAATGTGGTTAGATGTTTGTAACATGCAGTACTCAGTTGGATATTTTTGATCCTGCAGTTATTGATTTACCGCAATAAAGAAAAAGGTATTGTAACAGATATGATGCAGCAAGGCTCAATTCTTCATCGTGATAACTGCATTTGTCAGCAACACTAAGTTTTTATGTATATAGCATTAAATTTGTACTGGATTGTTTGCCTGTGAGTGTTTAGTCAATAGAGAACAAATTGTAGATGTCAAATAGCCTTCAACTGTACAATAAACTAGAAATTGTTGGATGAATGCAATGTCTCAGAAAGCCATGCTTCCCCAAATGGGGAACTGCCTAACAGTTACTTCTGCAGAACTGTGGGTGGTAATATTGGCAAGCAACAGCATGTCTTCCATTGCACAGCTGCAAGTTAGAATCTCCCCCCACCCCTTTTTTCTTCCTCTTCTGTAGCTTAGTTATCATCATGGCATTCAGTGAAGTACTCCAGAAAGGAGAGGTCTGACAATCCAAAAGGATTTGTTGCCACTCTGAAAATGAAGGTGGTGAGGGAGAAGTCTGATGTAGTTCTCTGTCCGCAAATAAACCTAAAGAAGTGTATGCTGACCATTAAGCTTTAGTCATTTGTCCAGGTAAATAAAAAGCTTGATGCTTCCAAATGCAAGTTTGGGAAAAGCAAATAATTCTTTTCTTCCTCTTTTTTTTCTTCAATTTGGTCTGCTGCTGCTGAATATCTGTGTGTAAGGGCAAATTTTGCTCCTTGGAAATAAAGCAACCTCCATTTCCTAAGTCAGGAATTATTTCTGTTCGATGTGCTTATTAAAAGAACCATAATCCGTTCCTTTACTTCAGGGTGCCTGTTACAGATCAACTGTATTGGAGTATATTTTAAGAATGTGGGGGTTTGGGGGTTTGTTTGTTGGTTTTGGTTTTTTTAAATCAAATCCTTTTTGAAGAAAATAAAGAAAAGCGTTTTGCAGTCTAAATACACGTCCTAGTGGCAGACTCTTAGATTAAAAATTTATATAGTAATGCAATTGTTCCAATGTGATGTCATGATAGATGAAAATTAGTACTCTTAGGAAATAAGCATGAAGAAAAATGGGTAGCCATATATTTTTATTTCTCCTTACTTCTGTCTCAAGCAATCATGACAGGAAAAGAAAGAGGTGGAAAATGACAGAAGTATGACAGAAGTATGACAGAAGTGGGTTTTGGTTTTTTTGTCTCCAGAAAGTTTATTGTATATATAGGGGTTTTTTTTTCTGATCTGTTTTTCATATTTCAGCTATGTAGGACTGAACTTTTGATGTCATGTTTGACACTTTAAATATCAAGTAGAAAGCTTTGTGGCATTAATTTTATAAATAGACCTAGTACTCAAAAATAGTCTTATTGATAATCAGCTTTGTCTGTCTTAGTTCTGGAATGGTCACTACATGTTTGTGTAACTGGAAACTGTCATACATAAAATTTAATCCTTTTGGGAGCTGATCTGTGGAACAGCATTTAAGTAATTAGCCAATAAGAAATGTATGTTTGTTCCTGTGTTTTCCTTTAATTGAAATTCTGCTGTGTAGTGGGTTAAGAGAAAGTTATATCTTTTTCACTAGAGTTTTTCTTTGTGTACTCCCATAATTTCATGGTTCTCCTGTAAATTGATGACTCCACTCTGAAATGAATTTTGCTGCCCTTCTTTTGAATTCTTTTACCTGGTTAAGCCACATAATAGCATGCGCTGTACTTTGCTATAATGTTAAACAGGGAGATTGTGATCCCTGCATCTGACCTGAAGTGTCTGCAAAATCTGTGTTGTTCATTAGAAACAAAGCTAGTAACTTAATTGTCATGTCTTAACTGTGTCATCAGTAGTCTATTTGCCCTAATATGCTGGGAAAAAAAGTACGATTTACAGCTAATAAATTGTTGGCCAAAGGGACTTCTTTTTTGTTTTTCAGTTTGGCATATCAATTTTAATTTAAATTCTTCTCAGTGCTATTTCAGGAGTTAACAAAATGGGTCTTCAGGGTTTTTGTTTGTTTCTTGATGAGTTAGGGCCCTAATTAGGGAATTAGCTCTTCCACACTACTGCTCTTAAGAAATACAGCATGTTCTGTGCCTGTTCTGATCTCATGTGTAACACAAGATCTGATTTCAGTCAGGCATAGCTCCAGCAGAACTGACCATCTATCGGGCTTTGTTTACTATATGTTTCATTGGTGTTGTTAAACACTGATAGCTGCATTTCTGTGCACGGAAACAGGAGCACAGGGACAGTGACTCTGGCAAATTAATGAATACTGTCACAGCAATATATATGTTTTGATTTGGGGATTTTTTTTTTTTTAAGTTGATAGCCTATGATGGCAAATGAAAAGTTTTCTTTTTCAGCTCTGTTACAGACCTGGGTGAGTTGGACCTGAATTCAGAGCAAGAAGTAAGCTATAAATGATAGAGGCCCAAATGAAAATCTATGAATGAGTCCATTTCCTGCCATTGACTTCAGTGCATGTCCAGGCGGACTTTAATCTGTGTCATGTAGCCAGTGGGTATTTGCATCAGGCAGTTCAGATTTGGGATCGCGCTTTCATTTTGGAAAGTGGAGTGTCTGTATGGCTATCATACAAATCATACCCCCAGAGAAGAAAATAATTTTTTTGTAAACTGAATTACTTACACTTAGTAGAAAGGAGGTAGCTGTCATGCTGTCTTAGAAAATAAACCTTCTTTGGTATTTATTTTTTATGCACCTGCGTTTTAGGGGGTTGATGTGTTGCATAGCTTATTGTCCTCAAGTTCATGTGCCTTGTATCACTGCAATGTGGATATGCTAAGGTCTGTCCTGAGCCATATACCTAGCACAGGTGGTAGAAACATTTTAAGCTTAGTATCTGAATAGAAAGAATGATGTTAATACACAGTTGCAGTGATGCATGACTTGCAGTTGAGATCTTAAACTGCTCATTTTTTTGAATGCCTACAGCTGGTCCTGATAGCTGCAAGAGCTCTGTTGTGGTGGGGGTTGATTATTTATTTATTTATTATTTTTTACTTATAACTGCCAGGCTGCAGAGAGGGTGAATACTGTAAAGTTGTAAATATTTAAATTGCATTTCCTGCTTGGTGACTCTGCCATCCCTCTTTCTGTTTGGGCCAGAGGACTTTAAAAGGGTGAGTCTGTTGTTTCTCCAGCTTAAAGCACTTGAACTTTCTGCTCTTGTGGCGATCTCTTGTCCTTCCATCCTCAGCAGAAGCACCTCTCATCTCTAGAAGAAATACGACTGGCTTGCTTTGCACAACAGCCTTCTGATGAGAGCAGTAGCACAGCTGCTACTGTCTCTCTGCAAAAGAAAGATGGAAAGGGAAACAAGTAAACAAGGAGTGCTTGAGTCTTGGCGGGGGGGTGTTGACTGATGCCTGCAGTTGATTTGTTAACTTTCAGAATCAGTCATTTTAGAATTAAACATTTTTTTGTATGGCTGTCAAACGGTGTTTGTAAGGTGAGCCGTGTCCAGATTCTTCCTTGTTTTGATTTGGATGTGTGCGTGTGGCTTCAGGCCTCCTGGCCCGTAACTGCAAGATGCAGAGCTGCCTGGCTGGACCTGTGGGGTTTCGCGACCTGCCCCTAACCACGGCCTACAGCTCACTTAGGCTTTAGTGCCTCTAATAGTTTCCTTTCAAGAGCTGAAACTGTGAGATCAAAACCACCTCCTTAGAGCCAAGCGTCGCTTTTCGTTCCTCAGAGGTGTGAAGCAGGCGTTGCTGCGCAGGGGCCCTGGCCAGGGCCAGCAAGCGAGCTCCTCTCTCTCCCCCCGGGCTGCGGGAAGCAGCTTCGCTGGCAGCATCACCCTCTCTCAGAAGTCAGCGGGGAGTGGAAATGTAGGCAAGCCCTTTCCCTTTGGAAGACTTCAGCAAGACATCAAAGGTGACTCTTGAGCCTTGGGAAGAGTTTCACTACCTGGGCCTGGCTTCACGTGTGCTATTTCTTTCCTGGTTTTGATCCAGCTGCTTTCCTAACTCAGTTGAAGCTTTGCACTCAGCATGTCATCTTTGCCACAGGTTCCCTTTGTTTTCTGGAGAATAGTCCTGTGCAGTTGGTTTTGCACTATCCAGGTATGGGTTGCCGGCCAGAAAAACTGGTGTGTTGATACGTAAGGTGATAAAAAAACAAAATAAGGTTTTCAATAAAAAAGCAACACAAACATTTCTTTCGTCCTGTATCTGCATATACCTTTTATCTGACATAGAGTTGAACAGATTAAGTGCTGCATTTTGTAACACCATAAGCCCTCATAACCAGCAATCAGTAAAACATACCTGTGCTTTTAAAAGGTCCTTTTGTTTGTGTCTGCTCGTACTCTAAGTCATCTGGTACTAAAAAGAAATATAACTCACCCAATCTCAATGGCATTGACCATCCAGTGTTTTACCACTGCAAGCTCTAGATCTGATTCCAGCTGTCTGTAAGGATAAATGTTTGCTGCTGAAGTCGTGTAGCCTTTGTACTGTGTTTTCACTACTTGCTTTTGGTGGGAAGTGTGTTGGGTGTGATAAGTAAGCACTTCTGATGGATCAATATTGTATGTATCTAGTCTGTGCTGTATAGAGGCTATAACTGAAAAGAAGTGATTCAGCTTTGCATGACAGTTGGAACATGTCCATAAAATGCTTTTGCAGAACAGATAGAGAATTGTGTAGAGGAACATTATTTGCCCAGTGGATTACAGCATGGAGATGGATTTTGTTCTAGCTCATCTGTCTTTTGTTTCTGTTTCATATTTGAATTCTGAGGTGTGCAATATGAAACTGTCTGGCACCTAAACCAGACCTATACTTCTTGAGGTGCAGAGAAGTTAAGATTGCACATGAAGATGAATATTACATGATCTTTATAGCATCATACAATGGTATTGTGTTTTTTCCAATAATAACCGTATAGTAACAATCTTTAGGTGCTTTGTGGACTTCCTACAGTTCCCTCTTTTGTTGCGCCACCAGATCAACTGCTACTGTGGTAAATACTGGAAAATAGTGTGATGTGTGTGCGCCCTTGAGGATTTTTACGTGCTGGAAATGAGGAGGGTCTGATCTTATGATCAGTTATTTCTCTATAGATTGTGGTCATCTTCTGGCAAACTTCTCTGTAGTCTGTTTTACCTTCTTTTGGTGAACGTGCAGAACTGAAGACGGGAAAGATAATGGCATCTAATTTTTAGCTTACGGGTTTTTCTGTGCTTTAGTTGTTAGCTGAGCAGCTGTCACTTAGTTTTCTTTGACCATAGCCTTTGAGAACTTGGAGCTTTGTTGCTCAGCCTTCAGACACTGTTCCTGTGCCTCGTGACTAAATTCCCAGTCTTTTGGAAAGAAGCACCAATAGAAATAATTCTGGTGCTGGTTTTTTTTCCATTTCTTCCTTCATTGTATATAGAAAATTTTGGTTTTCTTTGAGAAATTGATTGTTTTCTACAGAATTCCCTGCCACATGCACCTCTAGTGCTGTGAAGATGTCTAATTACAATTTGGTGCTACAGTCTAGAAAACTTAACTTATCTTCCTTTGTTGCTTAAAGGACTCTCACTAGTTGTCCTGGTATATCATGGGGCAACATCTGAGCTAATGAGTAAAGATATTTTTAAAAGAATAAGCCCCAAACCTCAAACTTACAGAATGGGATGCCTTCACTGTTAGTGACATACCTTATCTTCTGTTTTATTTTTAGTTGCTCTTCTACAGCGAGTAGCAGAATTGGAAAAGGTCAATGCAGAATTTCTGCGCACAAAGCAGCAACTTGAGCAAGAATTTAATCAAAAGAGAGCAAAATTTAAGGAGTTATACTTGGCTAAGGAAGGTAAGGTCTCAATTCTTGGAATTATTCTGAAGTTTATAAAACTTCATCTTCAGTTAATCCCCGTATGAAGAATAACCTTTGTAATGCCAACTACTATTCCCCATTTACCCTTGCACACCACATGCTTTTTTTTTTGTTAAGGATAATTAGGATTTAAGGGGGTTTTCTGCTGGGATAGTTGACTGCATATTCAGCATGGCTAGTGGGTTAAGCCGTTGTTGTCTGATTTGCCAAAAATGGAAAAATGACAGTAGTCTTTTAAACAGATATAATAACAGAAGAGACAAGCAGAGAGTAAAATTCAGTAGGTGGCTATTTAGCTTCCTAGAATGAATTTTTAGAATTAAATTTAAAGATTTGCCTGCCTGGTTAGGAGTTAGCAGAGCAACTTGATGTACACTCAGAAACACCGCCACTGAGTTTTAATTCTAACTTTCTGAAGTCATGGTGTGCTTGTTCTCTCAGCAGCTGATCTGGTAAGTGGAAAGGCATAGTCTAGATAGTATGCTGTTTGTACTTTGTGACTAGCTTTTTTTATGTAGTATTAATTTGTCTTAAATTTCGATCTGAGGTAGAATGTAAGCAGACAAACATTATAAAAGTTTTAATACCAGCCAAGGGCATCCATTTCAATAACATTCTTTATAGGAAAATTTGAACCATTTGAGCTCAAATATCTGATGAAGATTTGGAGACTAGAGATAGCTGTTGTTCTGAGAGCAAAATTGATTTATTTCTAATCCTGATGATTTTCCTGTCCTTAACATATGAAAGTAGAGCCAAAAAATAATGCATTAAGACTGCAGCTGCTTCTATAAGCTTATGAGGGCAGAAATACAACAGGCATAATGAAGATCAGATCATACAGAAGGCCTGTTTCTTTGTATTTCTAGAAGCTAGATGAAAGGAAATTTAAGATACAAGACACTACTGATGAGATCAGCAATAATTCTCCCTTTTCAGAACAGTTGAAAAATAGAAAATAAAAATAGTGATGAGGGGAAAAAAAAAATCCAGGTTTCACATGTACTGAAGTGAAAGGATACCAGAGGAGAATATACAAGCAATTACTTTTCTTTTCTCTCCCCCCTACCCCGGCCCCTGCCAAAGCTTTTTTGCCCTCCCTGTTCTCCAAGACCCTTTCCTAAGTGTACATTGGGACTGTTGCAACCCATCCTTAATACTGTCATTTGAGAACTAAGTAATATAAATGCCACAGGGTCTTGGTTTTTTTTACATGAGGATTAATGGCCTTTTGAGTACCCAATTAGTTCTGGGTTCCATATTCTCTATCAAGGGGTAAGGTGTTGGGCACCAGGATTGATTAAGCTTTTTGATATTGAGGGAAATACATGGACATAGCTTGGTGTTTGTTGTACACTGGCCAGATGTTTCTGCTAAAAGTGATTGCCACTGAAATAAGCTATATGGGCATAAAACTATATTTTGTGTTAGTGCTTTCGGAATTAATTGTATTTTTTATATATATATATCTTCCAGAGCTTTTTGCTTCAGATTAACTGAAAACTCAGGAGGATAATGTAAAATTGGTTTAATTTCTGTTTATAGTTGCAACAATTAGAGAAGTAGTGGATATTCCATTGAATGTATCCCTTTTTTTAGTAGAAGCTCAGTTTTAGCAAAGCCATGGTAAAGAGCAAATTAGGCTGCATAGTTTTCTTACATGGGCTCCATGTAGTGGTCCCGGAGTGTTTCTGTTCAAGGAAGTGTTCCATCCAAATTCGGGACCAAGTTGGTGCCAAAAATGGGGCAAGAACTGGCTTCCTGTCTGTTCTTATCTGTTCCAGATTCTTTACCAGAATGAGTTAAATAATAACGAACTAATTAAAAGCACAGTTCACTTTCATCAGGTATATCGATTCATAGGTTATATCTACAGTGTCTGCTTTGTGGCTGCATCCATGAGAAGGTACTTTTTTAATAAAAGGCAAGGGCAAGCAAAGTCAAGAAATAATATTCCCTAAAGATACCTGCTAACATTTGTTTGGTTGTTATGGGTAGATGCTTTAGCATCAGTGCTTCCTTCATCCCGTTGTTAGAGTACTGTTCTTTGCCATAGCAACAATGGATACTTTGATTGAAGTACAGATTGAATTTATTAATCAAGCTAAATGTAAATAATACTTCTTTTCAGAGGACCTGAAAAGACAAAATGCAGTGCTCCAAGCAGCCCAAGATGATCTGGGACAACTGCGGACCCAGCTGATGGAAGCCCATGCTGAAATGGAGAACATCAAAGCTATAGCTACTGTATCTGAGAATACAAAGCAGGAAGCTATCGATGAGGTGAAGAGACAGTGGCAAGAAGAAGTAGCTTCACTACAAGCTATTATGAAAGGTAACAACCCGGCAAGCTGCTACCGCTAAGATCAGGCACCTCTTTAGTATGCGTTTAGTGATTTGTGCCTGCCCTTGCACAGGATATGGATAGCTGCTTTTCATGGCTTGGCAAAACTGGGCTACAGAAGTGACGGATGAAGTGTAGTTCCTAAGTTTGTGAAAAGGAGCTTGGTGATTCTTTTCTGTTACTATGAGGATAGAATTTAGAAGGAATTGTGGAAATGGGAGCTCCCACATATATGCAAAGCATTTTTGTGATACTTCATCCTTCCATGAAGATGAGTATAATGCATGTAATTTGACAAGTCTGAAAACAGCTTTAGACTGACAGCATGATTCTCTTTTCTTCTGTGTAAACATAGTTCTGCTGTCAGACAGCTCAGTGTCCCTCCAGTGCCATCACATGGACTTTTCCCCAGGCTAGTGACTGAACATGCATCGGTTGTGGGTCTTTTTTTTTTTTTTTTCCTTCTTCTTGATAGTTCTGAGATAATATTTGTTATGTTTGCATGTCACACAGCTGTTGATGTTTCTGAGACAAACTATGTGCAAGGAACAACATGCAGGATGTAAACTGGGGACAAACTGTTGCCATAACTGGCTGTTTTCTTAAAGGTTCACAAACAGGATTCACAGTATCCTGAGCCCACAGCCTGTTGGCTGACGGGAGTTTTTCCATCAACTGATTATGCTTTTCCCCCAGAGAAGACAAATCTTCATGTATATTCAGTACACAAATTTCTGTTTATTTATGATCTACAGAGATACATGAACCTAGATGAAGGCTCAGTTGTGCCAGCTGCTGTCTGTATGTAAACAAAGACAGCCCCTTACCTGAAGGGGTAGTAGTAATAATAGGGAAATGAAAGC
Organism: Haliaeetus leucocephalus; assembly: GCF_000737465.1. Classification (NCBI taxonomy): domain Eukaryota; kingdom Metazoa; phylum Chordata; class Aves; order Accipitriformes; family Accipitridae; genus Haliaeetus; species Haliaeetus leucocephalus. Next base: position 1,131,324 of record NW_010972831.1, on the reverse strand, counting down.
TATGTGAGAAGTTCTAGTTCCTTTGCGTTTTGGAGTAGATGAGTAGGGTTTTGGAAGTTTGTATGTGCTTTGAGGTACAAAATATGCTGTCAAATAGGATGTTAGACATGTACATTATTTTGAAATTAGGAGTTAGATGGTTTTGGGGGCTTGCTTGTTTTGTTCTAGTGATGGTACAAATTGAGATGCAGTTCCTTTGGATGTTTTGCTTAATGTAGTTGGTTTTTGGGTGAAGAGTCAAAAGGGAGGAGAGAGGAAGGAAGAGTTCACTGTTGTCCTAGTTTTGATCAATTGTGATAAATTACTGACTGATTAGAGATGGAGCTCCTAAAGCTCTGTTCTTTAACTTACATGGAAAATAAGTTTTGAAAATGCTGTTTTGTAGAGACTGTTCGTGACTATGAGCTCCAGTATCATCACAGGTTGGAGCAAGAGCGAGCTCAGTGGAATCAATATCGAGAAAATGTGGAACGTGAAATAGCTGAGTTAAGGCGGCGATTGTCTGAAGGTCAAGAGGAAGAAAACCTAGAAAATGAAATGAAAAAGGTACATTGAAATCTAGTTCTTCAATTTCTGTTTCAAGATACACTTGTGTTGTTATGCATGAGTTCATTTCTACGGCCTGCTATAATTCCTCAGAAATACACATAGCCTCGTTCTGCCAACTTTCAGCTCTTTGTTCATGGAAGTCATCATGACCTAATCCTGCATTTGAATCCATAAAGGTATTGTGCCTGATTATGTGGATTCAGTAAGAGGATTGCACCTGAGAAGATGGTAAGGTTTGGCCTTCAGCTTGTAAAAGCAGGAGGCCTTGTAAAGTCTCTTGTCATAATGTCAAATGAGCTCAAGTAAAGCCCCTTTTAGATTTTTCTGGTTTGGCTGCAGATTTATAGTTTACTTTACACTTCTGCACCTTTATTCCTTTTCTCAGATCTTACAAACTTCTTTTGAGGTTTTTAATGGGCACTATATCTAAAATGTCTTTCGTCTTTCTTTAAGGTAAGCCATGTTTGTGCAACACAGTACTACTGGCTTCCTAGGAAATACAGAACCTTGCTGTCACAAAACAACAGGCTCTAGATGATGAAAGATATTTGCCCTGGAGCTTGGAAAGATTTTGTTGTTGATCAAAGATCTGTGACTTAGAAGAGTTCATAGAAGTAGATTGAGGTGCCTTGTGTTCAGTTTGAAATTTATTTTTTTTATTTTTTTTTGAGTTTGAAGATTTGGTGTATTTCTCTTTCAGGCAGGCAGGAAACTGAATCTGTTGTAACAGATGAATGTTTTAAGATCTTGTTTATCATATTGTAAAAACTTGCATTTAAGTGAATTTGTCTTCTCAGCAGGTTTACAGTAGTGTTCAAGGTATTCTAAGACAATTTTAGTGTAATAAATGATCCTATATTCAATAAAAGAATAGACTAACATCTGATAATCTGCCACATCACTGCATTTCCTTGTTTCTGCTTGCTGTCAACAGAAGAAATGCAGTATTGAATATCACAAACATTTCACATAATAAGTATTTTACCTATTTTTACTATGTTGTAACAAGCAATCAGTATTAGTGTTGCAAATTGGAATTCTTTTCCTGAGACTTATAAAGAGATTCTTGAATGTTGCTAGTTGTAGTTGCATAATTGCTGTTTGGTATTCAGTTAGACTGCTCTTCATATACTCCTGATTTATAAAGGTAGGAGTCATCGTAAAGCCTATTTGCCAATGTTCTGACTACAGAATTACTGCCACTGGAGTTTTAAGACATAAACTGTTTTTAAGAGAAGGTTTTAGCCCTATTAAGAGAAAAAAAGACTTTGGTCGAAGCTGTAAGGAAGGTTCAAAATTGAATCAGTGTGGTGAATCTTGTAGAAACAACCCAGAAGATGCAGAGTTCATAGTGTAAAACTCCCGGCAGTGCATTACCAACAAACTGTCAATAAGAATTTTCGGAAAATGATCTCTCTTGACTGAGAGAGTCTTTGCAATAACTAAAATCTCAGCGCTTTTATTTTTTTAGTCTGAACGTACTGATCATGTAACAGTTGGAGTTGCAAGTAGCTCAAATGACAGTGCAGCTCACCCACGCTTAGTGGCTTTACTATGTGCAAGTTAGCATTTAGAAGTTTAGTATAGCAGATAAATAGCATTTTCAACTATACTCCTTTAAAAGGGAAATAAATATCCCTTGTGATCCTAAAGGAAAAGGTGATTGGTTTATTAATCTCTGATTCATATGAGCTTGGACAGCTTTATAGGCCTGTAAAGCAGAGGAACATGTACTTTATGTAATAGGAGGGGGAGGGGGAAATGTAGTCTTCAGAGTGCAGCTTGAAATAATTGCTTAAACTGCTTTGCATGGGTTTTTTAATCTTCTTTGCCATCAAACCTGTGAGTTTTTTCCTCAAGGAGACTAAGAATTAGACCACAATTAGGAAAAGGATGTTCAATTTTACCTAAAAACAAATGAGCAAATCCCAAGCCCATAAAAAGCTGTGTTTGGTTAGCAAAATAATGAATATTTGTGCCTCAGCAGTCAGTGTGAAAGGAGGAGTTTTCTTGATCAGTTGGGATGTGCTGTTTGAAGACTTGTGATCAATTCCTTACGCAAAATGGCATTTCCAGCCAACAATGTTGTATTTGTCCTCCATCTTTATATGCTCCATTATAAGGATGGATTTATTTTACTTTAAGGCATAAACTTGGAAAGTTTTAAAAAAATATCTTAATCTTCTAGCCAGTTCTAAGGAATCTCCAAACATCTCAAAAGAGTGAAAAAGAAAAAAAGTACTTTGCTCTCTGGGTTGTAAGTAGATGCTGTACCAGCATATAATATATCACATTTCTTAAAACTAGCAGAAAACCATACCATTGTGTAGCATTCTCAATGAGAGGTGAGGTGAGAAGGATGGACGGAGAAGAGAAAAGATTACAAGCCATATGTTTCAGTCCAGGACGCTAACCTTCTTGGCTCTCTTGACTGGATAATATCTCAGTTCAGTTGTGTTCAATTTGGCTATAGAATCCATTTTAAACTACAAAGAAAATCAGTGAAATTTGATACTGTGTCCATGTAATTGCTAATGATTATGCTTGTTGTCTGCATACTTTTTCCTCTGAAAGAGATGAGGGGTAGATAACAAATGTTGCTCCAAATTCTGTAAATATGTCTTTGAATTTAAAGTTTATTTATTTGGTTGACTGTACAGTTTTGGTATGTGTGCTTATCAGGCTTCCAGTGTGCATGTTTTTTATCCTGGTTTGGGATCGCTTAGAGTGGGTGGGTAATGTTTTGATAAGCATATTATTTTGAGCTGTATTTACTAGACTGTGACTAGGTCGCCAGAGGTATCCAAGTCTAGCCTGCAAACCTGGCATTTGGTATTCTTGAGCATCCTCTTGTCAGAAAGAGTGTGTCTGGTGGAACACATGCACTTGTCTTCAAGCAGCTGTTTTGCTTTTCCATGTAAATATATTTCAAGTTGCAAATTGCCAAATCTCTGTAGAAAACTTGTGTGTTCTGTGATTTTTATCATAAAGCAATGATTTCTAAGAAATCTGTGCTGAAAACTTTGTGGATTTTCTATAAATCTCCCTTGCCAACTCAAAAAAGGTAAATACTTTGTTCTAATGATAAGCATGCTTACCTAGTGATTCATCTTTCAGAAAATGTATTGGTGATTTGTAAAAATCTCTTTATCTTCCTGTTCGTTGTAATACCAGATAGGTTTTGGGTTTTTTGTTATCACAGATGCTAAAAGCAGTCTAGCTATAGCAGCATGTACTTCCATGCAAGTTCTCTGCCTGGGAATGACTGGGCTCCCTCTGGACAATGACTTGGTGGGAATCAGTCCTGCCCACTGGCAAAATTTGGCTAGTCCCTTTTTATTCAGACCTCATTTTCCATTCAGGAAATGATCTGGTTTGCTGTTGGAGCTGTGATGACTATAAAGACTCCTCTTAGCACAGTTGTGTCAAACTCTGAGTAGCAGAAATCTGCAGAACAGGTTATTTTGCATATAGAGAGAGCAAGAAAGGACAAACCGCCTGTTATGAAGTGTGCTTACTAGTCAGAAGAGGGGAAATTGGAAGGGGGGAGTAATCTGATTTCTGTGACAGAGTTGGCCATAACATCTGATGCACAGTAAGCTGCTTTTGTTGGTAATGATAAAGAACAGCGGAATAGATTTAGAGGAACTTTGAATGGTTTACTCCTACTTTAAAGAGAGATTCTCAAATTGTGTCTGTGTTTTCTGCTTGTCTTGTTTTTAAGGAACAAATTCAGGTACAGTAATGCCTGAGATTTCTCTAGCCAGGTTTTTATTCTGAAAATGTTGGTTAGAGTAACAGTAAAGGACGTTCAGGCTAGCAATGCAATGTTTTGTGTAGTGGCTTGGACTCATTTTTAGCATGTTCTGTCGTGTCATCTTCACTCTGTATCTGAAGATCCCTTGCAGCGTGTTCTTCAGCTGCTGTGCTGGGGGAAGCAGGTTTTGCTGGGGCAGAAGTGGTTTGGGTGCTTTGTTTTTAATTAGCTCACGAGTAAATACAAGCTGATAAGGTGTAAAACCTTAGTCTTTGGCAGTCAAATTAGTTTGGCAAAAAGTTTGAAGGAAATAAACATTTTAAGGATCACACCTCTGGAAGAGTCTGAATAACGCCTTTTAATACAGGAAATGTGGTGCTGTGGCACCTCTTGCCACATGTGACAGTATCGTTATGTAGCATTTTTCGACAGGGTAGATATTTCATTAAAAGTTTGAGTGGGAACTTCAACCTCAACTTGGGCATCTTGGTAATTATACTTTACCTTCAAAGGCAGACCCAGTGACCAGCACTCATTTTGTTAGCAGATAAAGGCTAATTCTGAGTGTTTAGTTCAGTATCATACTGAGCTTTAATATGGATCCTAACCCCCTCTTACCTTCACCCCCCCCAGCCCTTTTTTTTAAAGGAAACATTTGCAATATGTTGCAACCATAGTGTCAAACTTCAGCTCTGTCTACCAAGCAGTAAAAGCTAGAGCAATTTTTCTGTCATGTGGGATTTGATACACTTTTGTCTTTCCAGTTGGTTGCTGTTCAACAAATATGATTTTGCTTTCAGAGAACTTTCTGTTTCTCTGAACTGGTTGGTTCCAACATGGATGCATTTGTTGCTCTGTATTCAGTGTTGAACCATGTGAAATCAGACTGGTGATGAAATATTCCTGCAGTTATCATGAATAATTAGGAAAAAACTTATTCAGCAGTCTTAAAAATGTTGGGCTCTCTTTAGTCCATATGAGCCAGCTATAGGTAGCATTAAATGAATAGAACTGATACAATAAATAAAATATAAAGCAATCTTTGAAGTTGAACTCTTGCTCCCATCTCTTCAAAAAAATGTGACTGATGAGTTGCTGGCTGCAAGTGACAGGGTATGTATGTACATGTGACACCGTCACATGTCCCTGGTATTGAATTCACTGCGTCATGTGATGTCCCTCGCTTTCCTTGCTGATTTTATTTGCACTCTTTGGACAAGCAAACTAGCAGTGGCAAAATGTAGCAGAAGTGAATGGAACATGAAGAAATTTAATTTTGTTTTGTCTATAGAGTTTTCTTTAAAGCTTTTTAGAGCCCAAGGGCCTGGTAGCAGTTGTATAATTGACAGGTATTGCAACATTATTTTATTTTGTCTATTCATTTTAAGTTTAGAAAGCTTCAATGGTTAAAAATATTGTCTATTTTTCTTCCTGAAAGTCTTGCTCAGAATACAGTTGTCAATAAGCTTACCAGAAACTGAAAGTCAAATGAGTAGCCCCTAGGACCTGCATTCTAGTCTAGATTTAAAACAAGACATGAATGTTATCTTTTAGCGGCTGTCTTTGCTGATCAGGTTAGGAAAAGTGTCATCTTTTGAAACTTCGGCTTTGGGACACTGTTCTCTGCCTTCCCTCCCCTGCTGAGTTCCTCCAGTAGAAGACAGAGAACAATTGAGCATTCTGAGCCTTCATACATAAAACAAACCAAATTAGGTTGCTTAAATTCTTCACGGCTTGAAGAATTTTACTGTGGTGAATATTTAGGCATTCTGCTTGCTGTTGTAGAGTCTATGGGAGCTGTTACTTTCACTTGGGAAGTTTTTAGTGCATCCATGAGGGAAAGCCAGAGCATTTAAGAAATGGGGAAGTTGGGGCTACTCTTTGCCATGTGCAATTCTGAATTTGAACACTGAACACTCTCATTTTAATTCTTGCTATATTTGCCTGGCTCTTTCTCTTCACTCCCCACCCCCAACGCCCCCCATATCAGTCTTCTCATTCTGTTATCCTGCTTTGGTCTTTTTCAGAACTACTTTTTGAAAAAATCATGGACGTTTGATAAATTATCTGTATATAGTTTTGAAATATTTAGTACAGTAACACCCAAACCTGATGCTACATCCGTAATAATTTAAAGTTGAAAAATGGTCTTCCAAAACAGAACAAAGCTACACTATGCATTACTGTGCAGATCCTTTTTCTGTTAAGTTCATGAGTAAATGAATGGCCAATAACTCACCATGCAGTTCTTGTGTTACACTTTTTTTTTTATGTGCTATGTGGCAGCAAGTTGCAGGACAGTTAGGCCTTTAATAACAGAAAAGTGTACGTATTTTGAAACGCCTGGTCCGTAAATTTTCTCTCAAGTATCAAGATTGATAGATTTACTAACATTCTCTTTAAAAACAGATATTCATGGCTTAATCCATACATGGATTTAAAATTTAGCTACATTTTGTGAATGGAGTAGTATCGGCCTGTTGTCGTAGAGAGGACCACTGAACTAAATAAATAGCAATAAGGCGAGTATTGAAAGTGGAAGTTTAGTCAGCTATTTTTGTTGGCGTAGACATTTTCTCCAGATGTCTCTGATAATGGAAACTGTTGTGGTGAAAACTATGATAATGTGTTATTCATAATTTATTGTGTTAACTTCAGGCCCAGGAAGATGCTGAGAAGCTGCGTTCGGTTGTGATGCCTATGGAGAAAGAGATTGCAGCACTAAAGGAGAAATTGACAGGAGCTGAAGAAAAAATAAAAGAGTTAGAAGCATCAAAGGTGAGGTGGAATTGTAACCGTACCCTAATTTATATCTTGCATTGTGCTAGTTTGATGCAGATAAGTAAAGTAAAATTTTGTAAGAGAGAAAAAGGTGTGTTGTGAAACTCTTCATGCGCAATACATCTTTCCTCCTGTAGCTCAAATAACATATTTGGCCTATATATGTTTTCCCATCTTTCTGTTTTGAGGGTTGTGTTACATATGCGCGCGCGTGTGTGTGCGTGCGTGCGTGTGATCTATGCTTAGCTTAAATTTCATGGCTTCAGGTCTACTTGTAATAAAAAAAGAAAAAGCTCTAGAAAAATAAGTGCTTTGCACCTCTCCAACAGCCTGGCCTTTAGATTGTTGTCATGCTTGCAGGCAAAGAAAGATTTGCATTTGGCAGAATTCTTTTAATCTACTTCCATCCAGCATCTGCTATATTTCATTTTCTAATCCTGGGCATAAAACTGAGGCAATATCATCAGAATTTTTATATCTTAAAATTTAAGCAGATCTCAGATTCATAGAAAGGGGTACTGGTCATTGCTGTCAAGAAATAAATGTGAGTGATTTATCTAGCAATCTTGTATTCTTCAGTTGTGTCAGAACCCCTGTTGAACTCTCTCATCAGCTGTGAAGGGTAAATAATATCTACATCACTGCAAGATAGTTGCATTTACTGTACTGTTTTATACAGAAATGAAGATGTCTTCTGTTACAAGTATTTCATCTTGGGAAGTCAAATAGGCTGAAATTGCAGAATAGGTTACCATGTGGATTTTTGTAAGACATATAAATAAATACCTTCCTTGTCTTCTGTATTCTCATTTAAATCATTTAAATAGATGTTCATCACTTGCTAGAATTCTTTCTCTCTCTTTTTTTTTTTTTTTTTTTTCCCCTTCCCCTTTTTTCCCAACTTGGAGGTCTGTTTGAGATTTAGGAGAATGGTGTAATTCATTTAACAATCTAAAAAAATTGTACTAGATTGAGAGTCCATGCTTGAGTGTTTTCCTTCTTCAGAGATTCTTTGTGCTTTATAGGTCAAATTTTTGAGATTGAAATGTTCCTAGGAATAATAGTTCTCCAGGTAGTTCTGCTTTTTCTCTTGATGCAAATAACACTTCCTTTCTATTGCCAGGATGAATTTGGGGAAGATGAGGAAACATGAACCTTCTCTTCTTGCTTGCTTCCTTGCTTTCAGAATGCTTTTTTTTTTTCTCTCCTTTTTATCTTTTCTTCTATTCTTAAGAGTAGTCTAGAACTTTTCTTAGAACTTTTCTGAATTTGGTTTTAAAAATCATAGGTTGTTCTTGTCTCCCTCTTTCCTTACAGGCAAGGCCTGAGTAAAATTGATAGGGTTTCAGGACCAGGAATTGTGTTGGTGTCTTTGTCAGTCCTCTAAAATCTGAGCATGGCATTCTATGAGATGAGTAAAACACAAGCACGCATCTCTTGGAAAAAAAGAGAATAATCACTTTATCCATGCTTCCAGTTTATTGGGGGATTGTTTTTAAAGAAGTCTCACTTTAGATGGTGATTCTTACCAAAGAAAATAACTTAGGCCCTTGATTCTTACCTCTGGTCACTTCCATTTCATTATCCCTTCTGTCTGAAGTTGCCGATAGTCCTATTTCAAGTCACCTTTTTTAGCTTAATGGGAAAGAATTGCTGTTTTCTATCTAGCAAGGAGATGTTTAAGCACAAACTTAGTAAGCTGTTAAAAGTACTTTAATCTATGGCGCTATAAAAATGTGAGGTATTATTTACATGATTTATATTACTAGACAGGTATGAGGACTGATGTGCAGAATGAGCAGTATATTTGGCTTTTCTGTTGGTCATGATGAAATCCCTCAGATCTGCTTGAGTCATGTAATTTTGTTTCTCAGTGTGGAGTATTTAGTTGGATTAGTGAAACAAATGTGTTTCTTTTCTCTCCCTCTCCCCCCCTCCATCCTTCCCGAGGGCTATTCTCTGGGAGTCAGATTTTTCTATTTCAAAGGCTAAAATCCTAGCAGATAGAAAAGTTGGTATCCTAGGGCAGGAGAAGCTGTCCCTGCCATCAATGGCAAGTTAAAGCCTAAGGGCTGTCTTGAACTCTGAGTCAGTGTCTGTGGCTCCCATACCGTGTTGAGGAAGATGAACAGCAGCTCTGTGGAGCCAGTTAGGAATTGCCCGAAGGCTTTTGTTTCCTTTAAAATAAAAACTCCTGTGATTCCTGACTCAGCAAACTATAAAACTGAATAGTGCCATAAAGAAATCATTCAACCCGTTCCTTGCTCCAAGATGGGATCCATTTCTACAAGCATTGTGTTTGACAGGTATTTATATTACCCTGTCTTAAAAGGTTCTCACTGGAGATTCTGCAGTCTCTGCAGGATGTTCGTTCCAGTTCTTCTTTAGCTTTGCTATTTAAAAAACAAAAAAGAAGAAAAAAATCCTAGTATATTTCTTCAGTCTTTTTTGATGTTATTACTTTTCATTTGACAGATTTTCCTTTCTTTTTGTAGCAGTCTTTCATGGGTTTGAATGCCTGTTTTCTTGTCTGTCCCCAAGTTTTCTATCTTCTTAGGCTTACCATCCCTGGTTTAATTCAAGCTTGCCTCATAGTCATGTTTTCTGACTACTATTATTACTCTATTTTGAACCATCTCCACATCCTGCTTAGTTGTTGGCTTATCAGCACTGATTAAAGGATTGCTTCATTGCCTGCTCTTCTTAGATATTTGCCTCTACCATCTCTGTGCTCAGTGCCGCTGCTGTTGTGATCCAGCTGTTACAACTATGATATACCAATATGTTTGACTTAGCAGAATTCTAATGAGTAATTTATTCAGAAATGAATACAAGTACTGCTTGCACACTGGTAGTTGAATATTTGTGATTTCTAGAAATAAACTTGTCCTTCAGCACCTGTACATTAGCCAAACAGGCCACACTATAATGCCTAACAAAAAGGAAATGCCTGAGAGTGTTCCCCCACTGTGATGGTAGATTTCCCTCTTTTTATTCAGGTTAAAGAACTGAACCATTATTTGGAAGCTGAGAAGTCATGTAGGACAGACTTAGAGATGTATGTGGCTGTTCTCAACACACAAAAGTCAGTCCTGCAAGAAGATGCAGAGAAGTTGCGGAAAGAACTGCATGAAGGTACCTATTTAATAACAATCCTTTTGACTATTTAACGTTAAGGATGCAAAAAAACAACATAGTTGTTCATTCTTTTCTGATTTCTTATTTGAATTGGATTTAAAGAAATTGTGGGAGGAGGAAGCAGTGCTTTTAAATGTGAGAGCCCTTAAAAAGTTTACAGAGTTGAATGTGGAGTTCTTTCATGATGGAGAAAAATAGCAGAGCCATTCATTCTCTTGAGGGATGCTATTGAATTTCTGCTAAGTTCTTATAGTATTGCAAGTTTCCTTCTTATTAAAGTGATTTTACTTGTGTCTTTTATTTGTGTACAATTATGAGTGTTATTTCCACAATGTATTGATACGTCTCCCTGAGGTATGTCAATTCTGAATGCCTGGTGGTGGAATGGATGAATAAATGTACATGCATGTCAGTACAGCACAGAATCACTGTAGAGGAATGAAAAATGGAACCTCCTGTTGAAATAAATAGGGACATAGAAGACAGTCCTTTGAAACCAGCACTAAAAAAAGAAACTATTAGAATTCATGAATGAAGTTAAGGCATTAGTCTTCTAATTAGAGTATCTTAAACTGTCAGTAATACATCCCTAATCAAAAGCCAAGTTTGGGAATTAAGGAAATGTCTTATTTCATCCTAAATAGTTGTTGAACAAAGCCTGACTGTTCTTGATTAGAGCAATGATTACTTTTATTCATGGAAAATGCTTCTCTTGGGAAAAGAGGTTAAAAAAATTCTGGTTCAGAATGACTCTTTCTATTTTTGAATAGTCTGCCATCTCTTAGAGCAAGAGCGACAACAGCACAACCAGTTGAAACACACATGGCAAAAAGCCAACGACCAGTTCTTGGAGTCTCAGCGTTTGCTGATGAGGGACATGCAACGTATGGAAATTGTTCTGACCTCTGAGCAGCTCCGACAAGTTGAAGAACTGAAAAAAAAGGATCAGGTTACTTGCTGCTTTCCATTTTCTTTTTTTTTTTTTTTCCTTTTTTTCTTTTTCTTTAAATACTGTAGATTTAATGTGATATAACAGGTATGGAAATCACATGTTGGAGACAAGTTATTTAGGTGTGTTTAATATTTCAAAAAATGATAGCTGACAGTTTTAATAGAAATTCTTCATTTGAATGACAGCCAACAGTTAAAACAGAAACTCTCCATTTGTGCAAATATTTTAATATTAATTGATATAGTAACTTTAAAAGTAATGTTTCCAATATTGTTAAATGAAAAAGTAATAATATCCAGAAGTTAATCTTGGAGGAAGAAACAGTCATCTATGATGCAAAACATCTGGGTTAAGGATGTTAAGATAGCAAGTTTCTCTTCTTTCTAGGTTTTTCCAATACAGTATCTAGCTCAGGCATAAATTAAGAGCTTCATTTTAAATTAGCTTATGCAAGTGATTGTGTACATGCTTTATGACTTAGTGTTCTATGATGTCTTTCTGTTGATTCTTTTTCCATATGTTATAGTCCATTGTTTAGAGTGATCAAGGCACTTCTTGTTTAATGTGCTGTTAGTGGGGCTGTTAGTGATGCAAATATGTTATCAGGTTCTATGCAATAGCCAGTGTAACAGCTATTTTTGTTACTTATTTGGTAATCCCTATAATAAGAATTTTATCTAGGTAATATGTCTTTGAATAAAATTATTCTACAATGTGAATTGGTCGCTAAACTTGAAAAGTAAGTTCTTATTTAAGTCAGTTTGGGTGCCTTGTGAAATGAACACTAGGTTTTTAACCAAAAGAATCCTTATGTGATAAGTAGTGGGTTTTTAACCACAAAAATCTTTTCCAGTGCCGCCTTTGTAGCTTAGTTTATCATAAAATATAACATCATGACTACTACAGCAAAATTGAATCCCATTTATATATGTTCTCTATTGACTACTGATTTCTAGGAAGAAGATGATCAGCAAAGGCTTAGCGAGAGAAAGGAGCAGAAGCAAAAAGATTCAGATGATGAAACGAAAGCTTCATGTTCTCTAGCCCATGAGGAAGCCCTTACCCAGCTCTCTAATGAAGAGGTAAAACAATTGGATAGTTCAAAGCAACTTTGAGCACTGGTGCATTCCTCAGGGTGTTCATTACAAATGCAAAATTAGTGCCCTTTAGTCTCTGTAGCACTTAATTCTTACTCAGCAATGAAAAATCTTTGGAGTTGCACTTGAATATATAAATTCTAATAAAGTTTGGAAGACAATACTTTACAATCCTGAGAGGTGCTGTTAAAAACTGTAATTTACCTTTTACTACTGGATGTTTAACTTCAGTAATATTCTCTTTGGATATGTAACCACATTCTAACATACCTAATGTTCAGAATTAAACCATTTATATCTGAACATTCAGCAAGTGTATTGTAGCTACTTTGCTAACCTACTTGTTGAATTCTGTACTAAGCTTACACTGGTTAGACAAGTCCGAGATCACTGATTGTGAAGTTAGCCAGTTGCTTAGCATGTGCAAAATAGTATGATGTGTGTGTCTGTGTGTATTAAGCTACATCGAACTGTGCGAGTTGAGATTTTTGGCCACATCTGTTCAGCAACCAAAAATAAGCTTTTTTAGTCGAGCCAGTAGCTGGGTCTCAGCACCAAGTTTTTGCGGAAGCTGCTTGAGCTATATTAGTAAACCCATTATAACAGCCAGAAAAAGTGATGACGCTGGATGTCATTAGTTAGCAAGCCATTTGGGTGTTGTAGACAGTCATACACTGGGACAAGCTGAAATTGTATTTGAAATTTGCCTAAGCTTGTGAGGAAACAAGTCCAATGAGCACATGGGTTGGAACTTGGAAACAATATCAAAATGGGCAGTTACTTATCATTTTCCACTGCATTTTGCTTGTTTATCTGATCATCTGACAGGTTCCATTTTGGTTTTGTAAGTCAAAATAGGGACAAATTAATAAAAACAAACCAAGTTTTGTGCTATAGAAGCTTATGTAAGCCTCAAGAGACTGGTTCGCACAATTCGGTGTGAACCAGTATTTTGACTGTTTTGCTTATCCTTTTTGAGGGGAAAAAGTATATACTTCTAGAGTCTGCCCTTTATTCTTATCAATGATTTATAACAGTTCAGAATACAGAAAGATGTTCAGAATCATAACATCTAAATGTAGCTGAGATCTAGTTCTACCCTTTATCCTACATTAAGGACAGTAAGAATACAACTTTCTATTTCAAATACTGCGTTGCATACCATCACTTCTGTATCCAGATATGCAAATGAGACATACTGATGGTGAACAAAAGTTTTATCTTCTGATGTGGTTTTTTTTTTAATCTCAGTTCCTAGGATACTCTGGAGCCCCTTAATCACAACATTCATTTAATTCTAGGAATTATACATAATGGAAAATTTTACATTTTGAGAAAGGGCATAGTTTCCAGAGTGGTTTTGGTTTTGTTTATGGATTTGGTTTTGTTGCTATTTATGACCTTTTTTTAACTGTACAGGATGTGTTTTACAAGTGGTAATGAATCATATTATTGGTCACATCTTACAACTTGTCATAATTTGACTTCTGAGCTCTTGTCTGTTGAGCAGTTTGCAATACAAACAAATTGTTAACTGTATCACCAAACAGTTGTTGTCTGAAGGTGCAATTTTATATGTCTATATTCTCTTGACTTTTTTGTTATGAACTTGAACTCACATGTATACATGTAAATATAAATATTATGCCTAAAAATGATTAAAACAAGGCATTTAAAACAGTAATAAAAACAGTAGTAAATAATATATAGTTATGTTTTAAACACCTATATGGAAGTATCAGCTGCCTGCTAGTGTCTGCTGGACCTATTTCGGAAAGTATTATTTTTCTCAAGAGGCTTGTTTTCAGTGTTATTTTCTTTACATGTCTAATGGCAAAGCAGAAGTGCATAATATATTGGAAGGTATCTTGACAGCAGTCATATGCTTTTTAAATAAATCATTACTGCTCTCATTTCAGTGCTACAAATAAATGAAAATAGATCAAGAGACTTAATGTGCCTTATATACGTCACAGGATATTTAGTGTGGCTTTTGGTATTGGCATTCCCCAGGATACCTTTCTGTTTAAGCCCAGCCTTTACCCTTCTCATTTTATTTTGTGTACAAATAATCTTTTCAAGAAAATATTTCTTTTTCTTACAGTATTTTGTCAGACACTCAAAGCAGAAGAAAGAAGTCACTTGTCAGTATAGACTAGATTTTAAGTGTATCATTCTTCATTTATTTTTATGTTAATATAAAGTTTTTTGTTTTACGAAAGACTTCTGAATTCACTTGTAGAGTATTTGCCTTCTATTGTGTATATTATAGTTCTAGAAGTGGTATTGCAAGTATATCTCTTTAGTGGAAGAAGCACCTGGTTTCAAATACTGGAAGATGTAAGATGACTGTGTGTTTGGAAGGAAAATGGATTCTTACAAAAGCACTCTGTTAACAGAAGACTTTTTTGCTTGTTTGTTTGTTTTGGTTTTTAATTCTAGTTGGTACATTTCGGTTCTCTATCCTTTTGTCTGCCATCCTAAGCTTAGTGATCAGATGTTCTTGCCGAAGCCAATTTAAATTTGCCTTTTCCATGCCTGATAATTAGTGTCCAGCGTTCCTCGTGTACCATGCTTCTAGAATGGAGTATATAATTTTTTCTTTCTTGTTTTTCATTTCCAGGAGCATGTCAATAGCACCCATGGCTCAGTCCATTCATTGGATGCAGACTTGCTTCTTTCTTCTGGTGAATCTTTCAATAAATCAGATAACGATATGTTTAAAGATGGACTACGGAGAGCACAGTCAACAGACAGTCTGGGGACATCTGGATCTTTACAGTCCAAAGCTTTAGGGTACAACAACAAAGCAAAATCTGCTGGGAATCTGGATGAGTCAGATTTTGGACCACTTGTTGGAGCAGATTCAGTGTCTGAGAACTTTGATACAGCTTCTCTTGGGTCTCTGCAAATGCCAAGTGGGTTCATGTTAACCAAAGATCAGGAAAAAGCAATCAAAGCAATGACGCCAGAGCAAGAAGAGACTGCTTCACTTCTTTCCAGCGTTACACAAGGCGTAGAAAGTGCTTATGTATCTCCTAGCGGTTACCGCTTGGTTAGTGAGACAGAGTGGAACCTACTGCAGAAGGAGGTGAGTACCTACTGCATGCATCTGCTGTGACCGCTGCCTGCGTGACAGGCTGCCTGCACATTGTGGGCTGTCTGCTAGGTGAAAACTCTCTCTAATTCACTTTATGCAGAGTCAGATGCGGAAGGAAATAGGTAGCATAATATGTAGCTATTCACTTTTCTCTCTTGGAATACTTCTGTAGGTGAAGCACATCTGACGTAAACTGTATTGGCTGACTCTGTGGGAAGGTCAGCTTTACTAAATACAGGATATTTTTATGCTTAGGGGAGGGTCTGGCAGAGGTAGCTGTTGACCTTGCAAATATGTGAGAGGGTGAAAAAAGATGGGAGAACTCAAAGAAAAGGAGAAAACGGGAAGCTAAGGAAAGGACGTTATAGTGCAACTGGGGTGACTAGGAAGGTGCAAAGATTAACAAAAGGAGCAGAGCTAACAGTGCTGTTTTGTACACCAAGGAGTGTTACTGAGGATTGTGCATGGAGTGCAATTTAGAAATGAGCAGCCAAGATATGCGTAACACACAAAGCTACTACAAAGGAAGCTTCAGAAAGTTGTTGGGGACTTGCATCATCAGAAGCCAATTTCTGAGAGTGACAAGCAGCAGATTAGACTTAACGCTGTGCCAGTTTCAGTATGGGTGACCAAGGAAATTGTTGCTTCTGGGTGTTCTGCCTGTCAGTTTTTCGGCAGCTTTATATGATGCCAGTTCAAAGCTTGCATTTGGTTTCTTGCTGAAAAGAGGAGTATTGTGGGGCTCCTGTGGTTACTCTTGCAGAAGAAGAGAGGCCAAGAAGTAACACTTTACAGGGAAAGAAAAGGCGGGGGGAAGATAACAATCCATAATGGGTGAAAAGGAAGACAAGATGGGGGTAAAAAAAAGTAATGTAAGAATGCAGTGAAAAAGAAGAGGCCAGGCAAAGGACAGATGACATTAAGAACTAGCAATATTTTATTTCCTCACCTTGTTGGAATTCAACTGATCTGCCAATCATTACTTAGGAGGTTTCTCCAAACCTCTTGTAAAGTTGCTTTTTTTGTGTTGCTACTAATTTGTAATATCCGGAGAAATTACGGTGTCGTGATCTTGGAGCTGAGTTAAATCCTCTACTCTTGAGTATTTCCTTGCCCTGTTGACATTTTGATGAAGCTTTACTCCAACCCTTTCTTAGAATTCAGAGAAGAAATGCGCTGCTTCCCACATGTTTCTGGAGGCAGGGTATGTGAATGCCAATCTGTGTGGGTGCGACATGGAGCAGCAAATACAAATACGATTTCAGCTCAAACCTGACTTAGAGCTGGAGCTTTGATAAAACTTTCATTTGTCCCCTTGGCCAAAACTGTTACAATGTCAAAATGGCAGCTGGTTTCCTCTTTGTTTCCCTGCTGCACACCTCAACCTTTCCCCCAACCCCCTCCCTGTTTGGTTTTGGGTTGGTTTTGTTTGGGTTTTTTTGTTTTTTTTTTTAAATCTGGCTGTCTTCTACTTTATTCTTTCCCAATTGGTCTTTTAGCTAATTATTCAGTCTCTGATCCTCAGAAATACTGGAGGAGGGTATTAAAAAGTAAATAAAGCTTGATGACTGTTATAGAAGAAAATTAGTACATGCCATTGACAAATATTCAAAGCTCAGTTACAGGAGGAAAAAGATATAAGGAAGTCCTGAGCTGATGAACTGACTTGCTTTTTAATTGCTTTGTGTTGATTTAAAGAAAAACTAAAAAAAAAAAAACCAAAAAACAAAACCCAAACCACACACACACACAGAGACCCAGAAACAAACAAACAAACAAAAAAACACAACCCCCCCGATCAAACACCATAATATTGTGTTTATAATTTGATTTGTAATACAAAATAATTGCATGAAGAAATGCTATGGCCTGTTGAAAGGTTTTCTCAGAGATGTCTGTTTCTGTACAGGTAATTAAGTAATATATTTCAAAAGGACACACTGAATGACTTGATGAACGCTTGCATGTCATGGCTTATTGCTTTTGTGCTAATAGTGGGACTCATGCCAGGAAAAGCTGATATCCTGCAGCTGATTTACATTATCTGTTACTTTTAGAAAAACTTAATCTTGCCATTACATGATTCTGCCACTGCCTTTTATCTGTAATATTTTGTGATCACACAACACACCTGAGAGTGTGTAGCACTCCTGCGTTCCCTGAAGAATATTCTGGCCTTTATGGCAGGTGATAACTCTGTGTTCTCCAGGTGCAGAATGCAGGGAACAAGCTGGGTAGACGCTGTGACATGTGCTCGAATTATGAGAAGCAGTTGCAAGGTATCCAGATTCAGGAGGCTGAGACAAGAGACCAGGTGGGATTTCTCTTCTAGCTTTAGCAAGACTTTTGTAGCTATTCAAACTACTAAGGATGCAACAATGAACCTTCTGCTGTTTTATTCATTGGTTTTAACCGAACAATGTCAGCATACTTAAAATCTGGATAACTTCTGACATATTATTGACATAACCTGATTTGTTATTGGTATGTGGTCATGAGCACCACATGTACATATTTCTTAAGGATTCACCTTGGAGAACCACTTTATCCAGTGCTGTAAGACCATGCAGTAAAGGCATTGTTCTATAAAAAGTGGTGTGCTCATGCTGAAGTCAGTATCTTTCATAATTTATGTTCTAAAATGCTTGTCATGCATTAAATTCTATTATCTTTGATACTGCAAGAATTTTTAACAGCAAAGGACAAATTAGAGGACCTCATCCTAGCAGCATAAAATGACTGTAAAGTATTGGAGGATGTTTGTTTCCTGCCGTATACTGAAGAACAATTTTCACGTGGGTATGAAAGGCATGAGTCACATTCTGCTTTGAAATAAGTGATTGAAGCCATTACATGGCGATGGTCCAGTGCGGTTTGATGTCCCGCGTTTCCTTACAGGTGTAATCTGTGATGCAGGGTGTTTCAGAACAACAACAAAGTTACTTCTTGGTTGCATAACGTTTTGATGGATTTTGTTTTGTGGTTTGGGGGTGTGGTGGGGTAGGTTGTATTTGTGTTCAGGAAATAAATGCTCCCCAAAAGAATGGAAAATTAAATTATTTGTTGTAACAACACAGGTGAAAAAGCTGCAGGTGATGCTGAGGCAGGCTAATGATCAGCTGGAAAAGACAACAAAAGATAAACAGGAATTGGAGGATTACATGAAACAAAGTGCTGAAGACTCCTCTAATCAGGTACAAGCATTTCGTAATCAAGATGGTAGGAATCACAAAATGTTATTCAAAAGTATGTTAACAAGAACTCATCTTCTGTTAGATATGAATGGACTACCTGCTGTAGAGGCAAAAAAAAAAAAAAAAAAAAAAAGAATTTTTAGGGTTAGTTGTGCTCCACCTGAGCCTGCCAGTTTCTAGATAAGTCCGACATGTCTCTGATATCATGTTATCCAATTTTGGCCCTAAAGTTTCATCTCTAATCTTGAAATCCATTACAGAGGTGATAACTGGAATTTGAGTAGTGTTTGAGTCTTGAAGTGACCTGTGTATGAAATCACCCAAATGTGCGAAAGTAGCCCTGTGTTCTTGGTCACTGTCCTTATCAGTAGAAGAGTAGTACTAATCATACTGCTTGCTCTCATCAATACTTGACACCTAGTTAATGGACTTGTGGTGAAGACATACAGTTAATGTGTAGCTAAGCAGGCAGTTAACAGTAGTTGGTCCAAAATATGCACTAGACTAATAGCCTGCTGAGAAGATTTTTCAGTTTGAGACTAATATGTAACTCTCTTGGAACAATGGAGCCAAATAGGACGTGTGGTAGTCATAGCTTTAAAAAAACAACAACAACAAAAAAACCCCAAACAAACAAACAAAAAACCCCCAAACGTCACAGTCTTTGGCCTGTTAAAGGTTACAGGATTAGGTAAATGCTGTGTACAAGATATTGAATTTACTTCACTTGTGCTGGAAGACTTTCTCTCTTCCACCCCACCCACTGTCCTTAGTAAGAAACAGTAGTCATTAGACAAAGTCTGTCTTAGATGACAGGAATATGTTTATACGTTCTCTCTTTCGGCTGTACCAGGGTGCTCTTAAGTAATGCTTATCTTACTGTTAAGCATGCGTTGTTTTAGAATAACTTAATTGTAAAGTTTTTGAAGATCTCTGCTTTTGGATAAAGGTACAAAAAATTACCTTAAAGAAAATGCTGAAAACTTAGTAGCTCTGCAGTTTCCCCTTCAGTATCTCTGAACTGGCTTACATTCAAGTTTGATTAGAATTAACTGTTTATTTGTTGTTTAGAGTTTGTTAAATAGAATACAAGTATATTATTGGTATAGAAGCACAGCATCTCTTCTTACTGACTTGAGCTGCATTACAGCTTTACTGAGTAAGGAATTAACAAAATAAACTTTAGTGGATTAGTTTGAAATTTCAAATTATTGAAATTTCAAAGTATATATTAGTAATGATAAAGAGAATTTCAATGGTTATTTCTTCTTCAAAATCTGTTTCATGCTTTATATCTTTGTCTGTGTGGGTTTTCTTTTTTTAAGATCTCTTTGCTTATGGCTAAATGTCAAAAGTCAGAGAACTTCCTCAGTGAACTGCAGCAGGCGTTTTCACAAGCAAAGAGAAGCGTCCAGGAGCAAATGGTAAGACAGCTTAAGCCCAGAGATCACTTGAACAGCACTGTTTGTCTAACCTTTGGAGCTCAATGTGTTTGTAAAAGGCTTTGTCTTGCTCCCCAGCCAAGCTTGGCTAGAGAGAGCTGTGCATCTTAACATGTAAAGATACTGATCAAGTGAGCTCTGATAGCAAGTGGTGGACCTGTAACAGTTTGTAGGGTCAGTCTGTCATACTTTCTGTGTGTATGCATATTGATTAATATGGGGATCACTCATCAACTTCTTTTCCCCCTTATTCATTATGTATATTCCATGCCCATTTAGGATCTTATTTCACCTCAGATCTGAAGACAGAATAAATTTTCTCAAGATGATTCTTTAGGATTCATTGCAAGTACCATCACTAGTGAATATTTTCTTGAGTTTGAGATGAACGCTCAATGTTTCTACAGGTCAGACTTTAAATATCAGCCCTAACACCAGGAAGAGATGTCTATGGGAACTTAATTTTTTTAAACTATTTTGAGCATCTTGTAGGAATTAAGCCAAAGAATAGAAATAGGACCTCATTTTCTAGGGCAAAACAAAGTTTAACTTCCTTAGAGCAATTCATTCCCTTCTATATTAGAATCAAGTTTCTTCTTTTTTTTCTCCCCTGCACAGCATTGTGGAGACTAAGAGCATTCATTCTCATGAATCCCAGTATTGCATTTCTGCAGTCTGGGATTGTCTGTAGGACATCAGGACATTGCTTGCAGAAATGTTCTGTTTGATGTTCTGCATGAAAGCACACCTAATGGAGATGCAGGAGATTCAGTAAATGTATTGATCTGAATATGCTTTTCGTGCTGTCCACCTATGATACAAAGGGCAGCTTCTGCCAGAGTTCAAGTCCCTGTTTCCCTATACCGAAGCAATCATTCCTCTGAGAAAAGTTCACTGGATTTTTTTTTTCTTTTGTAATGCAAGCAAAACTATGTTTTCTTTAATCCTTTTTTTTTTTCATAAGGGGTCAGCTATTTTGATGTTTTCCTCAAAAGGCAGTGGGAGGCAGACACCTACCATTGAAAGTTTCAGGATGAATGTTTTAAGATTTTTTTGAATAACCTGATCTTACAGCTGAGTTGTTAGGTGATTTTAATAAACATCACTGCCAGTTCCCAAAACCACATGTGATTTTCCTCCCCTGCCCCCCCCTCTACGAGCACACCTAGCTAATGGATAAATACAGAAGAAAACTGGGAGACTTAACAATGCTATATTTATCACTTGCTTCCTCCTATCTGCCTGTGCAGTTAAGATTGATCTTGCCTTTATTTCTGGTGCATAGACCAGGCAAGAGAGAACTGATCGTGTTGAACCACATGACCATTTTGTTTCCCTTCTTTACAAAGAGTATCAATTCACCAGGCTTTTGAAAGCAATGCTAGTAAATAGATCGTGAAGAGATCTGAGCATGACTCTAAGTGAGAATTTATGCTTTTCTTTGCATTGGAGGCTGTCCTCACACAGTCAAGGGAGCAGGTTTCAGAAGAGTTGGTGAGACTGCAAAAAGATAATGAAAGTCTTCAAGGAAAACACAGCTTGCATGTGTCTTTGCAGCAAGCCGAAGATTTCATTCTACCAGAAGCAGCAGAGGTAAAACACTTTAAAATCATTAACACAAATAATGCACATGACTAGATCTCACTGGAACAATCTTCATTATCAAAAAGCTGACTCAAATAGCACAATGAACAATAATCTGGATTTTAACCCTGTAAGCATATGATGTACAAAATTAGCAGTCTGATCCCACTGTGCCATGAGCATGCTTCAGAGTATGAATAGATAATAATAAAATCAGTTAACTGTGGCCTGACATACTGTTGTCAGTAGAGCATGGGTTTATCCCAGTTCAGCTAGTGTAAGCTGTATTTTGCAACTGGGCGCATAAGCGTTCAGTCACCGTGGCTCCAATGTAGATATTGATTAATAAATTAAGCTAAGTTAGTCACTTTAATTTCTGTCCAGGCATTAAGACCAGTAATAATCCTGAGCCTTGAATAGTGATAAGCCTTGTTATCCTTTCCATGGCCACTCCCTTATGCTCAAGCACGTCAAGATTAAAAGATTGTGGGGAGTGAAGGGCAGGGGGAGAGGCTCATAACGCTGTGGAGACACGAATCTTTACACGTTCTTCATTTACTATGGCCAAGCAAACTGTTTGTGATTTTGTTTTAATACCTTGCTGGATGCAAGATCTCGTAAGGTGGGACAAACCTCGGGGTAGCATAACTTTGGCTTGTATGCCGATAAACACAGTGCTGCGTGTATCCGAAGATCATAATACAAATCTTTGCTAATCATTGATTCAGGAGCTCCGTGAGCTGATTTTAAAATATCGTGAAGACATAATTAGTGTGCGGACAGCGGCGGATCACCTTGAGGAGAAACTTAAGGCGGAGATTTTATTCTTAAAAGAACAGATTCAAGCTGAACAATATTTGAAAGAAAATATAGAAGAAACTCTACAGCTGGAAATAGAGAATTGCAAAGAGGAAATAGGTGAGCAGGGGTAAAACAGTCTCAAAACAGGAATATTAGAAATCAGTAAGATAAGTGAAGACTTGATTTTGTGATAAGTAGATCTATCTGAATTTTAAATATTGTCCATTTTTGATAGCAGATACACCAAAGCTGTGCAGCTGAAAACAAAAGTACAATTATTTGTTTATCTTTGAGGTACCTTTGATATAGCACGTGCTTAATTCTCCTTTAAATATTAACAGAAGTAAACAGGGTATGTCCAGTTTCCTGTGTTTTTCTTGTACTTAAGCTTTAATATTCTTGTTTTTCAGCTTCCATTTCCAGTTTAAAAGCTGAACTGGAAAGAATAAAAGTGGAAAAGGAACAGGTAAGGAGCCCTTTCACTGTGGGATTTTTGTTTTAAACAAAGAGAATAGGGTGATATTTTTTTTTTTTCTGCTAGTTCTACCAGTGACACTGTGTTGCTGTCTTTGACATCAACCTCTTCACATCAGAGAAAATGAACATTTTTCCTGTCTGCCTTTGAGGTGTCAGTAACACTTAAGATATATTTTTGTGTGATGTTTAGTATGCCCAGTATTGGGAAGGAAAGAGAGCTGAACCAAGGAGAGAATTCTGAAACATGTAACATTATTGTTCCTCCATCTCAACATGCTTGTGGGATGTTGCAGGGCTGGCTTCTTTGCATAGATAACCTTTCCTTTCTGTAAGAAAGAACACCAGTCTATGCATTTGCACAAATTTTTTTACTGAAGGCACTGACACTGTACTGGACACTCTCAGTCTATTGCAACTCTTGGTATCAACTAAGAGCGTAGTTGCACCTGCATTGTAACTGCACCTGTGTAGCTTCTGTGACCATTTCAAAGGAAACACATAAGGTCATGCTTGGAACTTTGAAGGACAGAATAGCTGTATTGATGCCAGTGTAGGACTGGGACACATTCATAGTTCTATTCCTTAAAAGGTGTTTCGTCTGTTTATTAATCTGTAACCTAAATATTGGGTTAACTAATTCCTAACTAATATTAGGCTACCTAATAATAACCTAACTGTCAGGTTTGGCCATTTCTCTCCAGCTCCAAAAAGAAATAAACTGAGAGAAATAGATGTTATTTAGGCATTTTCTGTGTCCCTAGGAGAGATTATTTATGTGTATTTCTCAGTTCCAGGAAAGACACTTAGGCTATACTTACTGTGTGGAGGGACTGTGAGAAATTGAAATGCTAGGAGGTTTAGTTAATACTTTTTTTTATTATTATAATATAGTTGGAAAGTTCTTCGCAGGAAAACCTCCAGCAGCTGGAGAGTCTGAAGGAAACAAAAAACACTCTAGAAGAACAGCTGAAGAAGGAGACCGCAGCAAAGGTAGCTATGATGTCTCGGTATGAAGTATATATGCATCTTTTATGATGATCAAACTGTGGTCAGAGAATGTGTCACTATGTAAAAATGAAAAAGGAAACTTTTGAATGTTGATAAGATTCTGGCAGTGAAATAGTGTCCACTGGATGTGGTTTAAATCCTCATCCCAATCACTTTGCACTTGGATTTGTAAAGCAGTTGATCTGAATTGCTGCTAACTTGAATATTTCTTTTGGATTGTCTTCCAAAGTTAGGCTTCAATAACATTTCTGCATATGGAAAACTGCCTCACTAACCAAACCTTGGTTTGAATGCTTTGATACTTTTGCATAGATGTCATATTGTTCTTGCTGCAGGAAGGAGCCCTACTTTGGCAGGCAGATGAATGAATTGTGATCTGATTTCTCTTTCTCTCTGTTTTGTGTGATTTTTTTTTCTTTTTTTTTTTTTTCTCCCTTCCCTGCTCCCCCCCAACTCTTTTGACTAAAACTCAAGACAGCAAGATAGCTATATTTTCACCAGCAGATTACTGCCCTTCATCTATGGTCATGTTTCATTAAAACTCAAAAATCTGCGTTTTTATTTTGAGATCCTTGGGCATAGTGCTGTTAAAAGACATGGGGCTTTTTCATACTTTGACCAGTCTAATGAGGATGTTTGTCTGATGGGTATGTCTGATGGGTATGAGCCCCTGATTTTGCAATTAGGAAAACTGAGGTGTAGAAAGAGTGATTGTTTAATTTCTTGCCAGGACTTTGAGAATAACCATGCTTCTTTGCTCTAGTATAATGCTTTAATCAATTTATACAAGCTTCCCCTTTTTTATTCAGTTTAAGCATAGCATAAAGAATCTCTTTCTCTTCAGGCAAACCTTGAACAGCTGGTATTTGAAGAGAAGAATAAAGCTCAGCGGTTGCAGACTGAATTAGATGTCAGTGAGCAAGTGCAGAGAGATTTTGTAAAGCTTTCTCAGACACTTCAGGTAAGGGAAGTGCAATCAGTTTGTAAGGTGCTACTTTTGTTTCTTTACTTCTCCAGAGCTGTGTAAAATAACAAGTAGCAGTTGCAGATTTTCTTACGTTGGTGTTTATGAACTATTTTAAAAGTTATTAGTATAATAAACTGATGAAGTATTCCTAGTATAATATTAGTATTAAAGCCTATTGGGGATTTTATTCTGATTGCTTGATTCCAACCAATTCTCAGCAGCAAAGATACACAATTATTGTACTAAAAGACACTGTAGAGAGCTATAAATGATGGTATCTTTAGACCCTAGTATTTCATTGTCCATCTCCTGATGTTTTTCCAGTATGTTACTTTTCATAGCAAATCATTAGGGTACAAATATTTGAGGACAAAGTAAGGAACTGGTACTGTTTGATATGAATATATGAAATGGTTCTTCATGTTATATTTACTGCTTTCTATTTATACTATCTAAAGTCTTATCCTTGCTGTTGTCACTGTTGCTATACTTCTATTTCCTCCAAAAAGTGGAACCTGTGGTTGGCAATGAGATACCAAGAGGTGGCTGAAGGAAGGAGTTTTGGCAGGGCTGTTCATTGAGGCTAATTCCAGTTTGTCAGGCTGATCTCTCTTTCTGTTAACTGTAGAGAGCACGAAGGGACCTGCAGTGTTTGTGTTGTGGAGTGGCGAACTATGTCCTCAGGAAGCCAGGATAGACTGGTCTCGCCTTCAGTGTCTGTGTTTTTAGAATTTGCATCCCCCCTCACATTGCACCTCACTAGAAATCTTCCTCACAGAGGTACTGAATTTCAGCATTCTCTCTGAGTTTTTGGCCAGTGAAATTCAGCAGAATTTAAAAAAAAAACAGATTTTTTGAGTCAAGTGTTCAGGTTTATTTGGAAAACTAAAACAGGACTATAGGAGGTTGTTTACTAGACAGAGTTTAGCTGGATGGACAATAGGCAACTGTCCTCTTTTTTTCTGGCTGTTTCTGGAGAAGTAGGGTGGGACAAAGGAGACCATTGAATTGTCCTGGCTAGTGAAATTGCTTCTTGCTTGTCATCATCCCTCTCTCTCTTTTGTTTTTGTTGTTGTTAAGTACTGCATGTGCTGGTTTAGGCAGTTCTTAGAGCAAAAACCTATGTACCACTTTGAAGATGTGTGGCACACTCTTCCAAAACTTGCAGATAGCTTAGTAGGCCTTCAATAATGAGCTCAGTAAGAGTGTTTTTGTGTATTTTGTGTTTTTCTGCCCCTAAGCAGTTATTACACATTAGTTTCTCAGCAGTTAGCGCTTTCAGTTTAAACAATGGTTTGTGCCATCTCCACCTTACATAGTACAAGATCTGCTGTGTAACATGAGAGATTACCATCGAATAAGGATTTTGGTTTCTTGATAGCCAGACAGGGTTATTTCCTTCCTTGACCTTGTCAGTGGAGAGCCTGGGCAAGTATCACTTGTGTGAGGTGTCCACTGGCCAAAATAAGTATCAGCAAAGCAGAGGAAGGGCTAAAAATCAATTAATGACTAGTTGGGAATTTACAAGTGAAAGCCCAGATCCTAATAGAAAGAACATGAAAGTTTGAATGTAAAAAAAAAAAAAGTTACATCTGCATTGATTTCAACACAGTTCTGCTGGGCACTTTTTTAGGATATAAGAAATAGCTAAGATAGATTATCAGAAAAGCAAGAAACAGGAGCGAGCTTGGAAATGGGACATTTCCTCCTAGAGCATTTTAGCTTTGATCTTGAGAGGCTTGAAGTCATATTGTTAGGCAGGTCTGTACCTCCTTTACATTCTTTCTGTGGAAGTTTACATTGCTTTGCACATCTTCTCTGGTTTGCCTGGCCAGAATGGTGTCAGTGACTAGTTATTAGGCAAAACATAGAGTGATGATGAAGGCTTGCTTGAGCCCCCCAGAAAGTGGCTTTTTCTTGTAAAACCACAACTGCCTTATGTCTTCCTTCCTCCCATTCTTGGTTCTAAATTAAGCTTGTGCTCCTTCATGCCTTGCATTTTTCAGTGAATGATAATTTGATATCTATTCTGCTTGCACAGGTGCTAGGGATTGCTAATGTGGCCTGTTGGCTTAGTTCTGGTTATGGGTCTGTGGTCTTGCATCGGCACGTTTTACTTAGCTCAGTTGTGTCTGTTGGTTTTCTGTAGGTGCAGCTGGAGCGGATCCGGCAGGCAGATTCCCTGGAGAGAATCCGTGCAATCCTGAATGACACAAAACTGACGGACATTAATCAGCTTCCTGAAACATGACACCCTGATGAGCGGGCTCCAAGGCTGCATTTGGGGTTTTTAACTCATCTTTATAGCAACATTAATTATTATTTAACTCTAACCGAAAGAGCAGAAGACAACAGAGGGGAGCAATGACTAAGTTTTGTTTCTAGAGGGAAAAAGGTTTCGTACTGGGCAGGAAGAGAGCACAAGGGTGACTTGCAGTGTAGGAAGGAGAACTTTCTAATGGAAACACTAATGAGTGTGGTGTTTCGTGTTCCACTGAGTGGGATCAGTCCTTACATTCTGAAAAACTTCCCCTCTTTCAGCCGACTTCATAACCTAATATAGAGTTTTGGAACATTTACCCCCTGTCTTTCCCTCTTTCCTTTCCCCCCACTACTGTGATCAAAGTAGCTGCTGGAAACCATATTGTCCCTCCAAAACATTGAAGAGCAAAGTGGTTGAAGTTTTTCTGTTTGAATAGTCAGTAACAGTATTCAGCTAGCAGAGAGAATGAGGTGTAGAGTATGCTGTATGAATATTTTATATTAAAATATGACTTTATTAGCAGGACACTGGATATTGATCTTATTTCATAACTCAGTACTTTTTTTTCTTTTTTTTTTTAAAACCATTGACTTTGTGTTGAAGAATCTGAATGCTGCTGAAATGTGGTGGACGTGGGCGAGCTGTGTGTCTCCTGAACAGATAAATGCTAATCCAAAAAAATGAAAAATGTACTGAGAATTTAGCTCCTTGAAATTTTTCCGTTGAATTCTGATACTTAAAGAAAAGCACAAGAAATGCACTGTTTTGTAATCTCTTTTCACAAATGTAATTTAGAATATGGAACTACAACTGGTTCTTTCTCATCTCTAAAGCTAAGCAGTACCTGTAATCCCTTCTCTGTGTTTAAAAAAAAAAAAAAAGGCGCTAGTAAAAATCCTATGCATTGTCAGAGTATTGGCATGGGGTTTATGCAGGTCCGCTTTGCTCCAGTGGATGACACCAGATGTAAAGTTGCTAGCTTTCACTGGAAAGTGTCAAGGTAAGGTGCTGAATAAAGCAGTCAGCTTGACCCACCTCTTCTGGGTCAGCTTAATAGTATGCAAAACAGTGATTGCACTCTCAATCACAGAGCACAAATGCAAAAGAGCTGCATTGTTCTGCTGGTTCAAGTTTGAAAGGTACAGTGCATCTCTTTGAAGTATGGTATCATGGTATTGCTCAGAGTTGACTCCTACACTGTCCCATATTTCTATAACCATACAATTAATTACACTGTGTAACATGACAGCAGAGGCAAGGAATTCTTGTGATCAGTCAGGTGCTGGGTTTAGGTTTCTTGTTCTGTAAATGTATGGCAGTAATATGACCATTCCTCCTCCTTTTTCACCTTTTGTTGGAGTTTCATGCACACAGTTGGATAGTAACGGTTTCATGTATGGCTGCACGTGTTGATAATACTGGTGGTGCAAATTGAGTTCTTGAACTGGCCCCTACTTACAACTCAAGTAAAAGAAAGGAGGCTGAAGGAGCAGATCAGTACTGTCCAAAATTTGTAACTTAGACTTTCTTCCATTGCTTATTGTTTTTTCTTTACAAACTTGGCCATAGATCTGAAGGTGATGAAGAAAACCAGAAATGATGGAAAATGCTCCAGACTGTAATGCACATGACTATTTTAAGTGCTTAAATCCTATTTTGAGCAGTGTATATCCTGCTACTAACATAAAGTTAGAACCGATCATTTTGAAGAGGAATGCCTTAAAAACAGCCAAAAAGAAGCATACAAGCTCAGTTTCTTGTCACTCATTGCAAGAATTAAAGCATTTTATTCACCCTAGCAATTAATTCCTTTCATAATCCTGACACCCAAAAGCCATTTTTCCTACCTTAGTAATGACTAGACTACTAGATGGCAGAGTTGTCATCTTCTTAAGATGATGCTTAATTTCACTTAAAAGTGAAATTGAAATGTGGCTTAGGTTCGTTATTAATTGGCTATTACCAGATTTGGGGGTTTTTAACCTTTCTCACTATTTGTTGAACTGTGAGGTGACAGCAGCTGCTTCCTGATGTATAAATCCAATACCAGATGTTTTGCCTTCAGTTTTCCAATGGTTAGGGTCCTATTCTGTTGAGTAAACTTTGGAGAAAAAAATATAGGCCTTTATTAGGAGCTGCAGAAGGAAAAGCTTTTTCCTGTGTTCCCTTCCTTCCCAAAAACCAACTTGTAACTGGCTACTGATACCTAACCTGTGCAGCAGTGTTTAAGGAAGCCTATTGTTGCGTGGAAAAACTACAATAGATCCTATACATCTCTTCAGCAAGCTGAACACTTGCAAAACTGCACTTGAAGACTTACGCAGACAAAGAATTTTTGATTGAGTTTCTGCACTGTCCTCCTAGTGCGAGAGAGCAAGGAAAGCGGCTGTTAATGGCCTTTCAGCATCCCTTTCTGGTCCATGTGTCAGTGCCCATTCTCAACAGCCCTGCCTTCTGTCTGCTCTCAACACCCGCGGCTGTAGCTGACCATTTTAGATTGTTTCAAATAGTACAGGGCTGGTGTGGCTTTTCCTTAGTGTATTTTTACAAATTCTTGACATGGCTTTCTATAGGTGTTTCTGTAGGTTGTCAGATTGCAGATGATGGCTGCACAGTGTCTTTCTGCAGTCCATAGGGCAAGACAGGTGAGCGGGCAATCAGTTTGTGATCTTTCATAGACACAGTAACAAATGTTAACAGTTGCCGAATGGAGTTCTGCAGGTGTGTGTGTGCGTGTTCGTATGCATGCTTGTGTATTTTTTTTCAGTAGGCAGCGATGGCACGTTGGTCTAGTTAGAGGAGGCTGGAGGCACATGCGGTAGGGCATGAAGGGGACTGAGATGAGAACCCACCTGAAAGGGGTGGTGCTGACTACGGGCTTCCTTGCTTTTAAACCAGTTCCAGTGAAGGAACTTCCTTTCGGTTTGGAAAGGAAGGGTGTGCAGTTGCTGTATGGTTGTTTTTCCTTTCTACCACCTTATTCTGTCATGCGCCTGAACACCTTTACTCCCGTTTAAGTACTAGCTGTGACCATTTGAGAGTTGGAACATGAGTGCCCTTTTTCACCAACTGCTGGAACTTAAGATCCTACCTTTTTAACAATTTCTTATTTTGAAGTTGAAAACCTGACTGTTCACAGCAGTGGTGGGAGATGTGCTCGCTACAAACAGCTGTCCTGCTGACCCAGAGGGGCTGTCCCTCCAGGGGAAGGAAAGCACAGCTTCAGAAGCACTAACTAACTCAAGCTTCTGCTGAAATCAAACTTAAACTTAAAGGGGCCTTTAAAAACAAAATGGTGTGTGCCAAATTTGCAGAGCAAATTTTAAAAAACTGTAAATTAAGTGTAGTAAAAGCTCTTGGTGTAGATTACTCACTAGCTTGATTATGGTGTTATTGCTCATAAAACATCAGAAAACAAATGCACTTCCCTCCAGTTCTTGGTGTTCTGGAGCTTGATTTGAGTAGGGTGGTAGGTTCTCTTCGCTTACCAAGAGATTCTTAACAGGCACTACTTCTAACCTGGCAGGTCAGCTACGATACACAGGGTGAGTGGATTAGAAAACTGGATTCTGTTCATGTAGACTGTAAAAGGGACAAGATCAAGTTTTGTATGCATTCCTATACTTGTATAGTCTTAATCTGTACAAAAAAAAAAAAGTGTTCTTGCAGCATGTCTGGTAACCTTGTTACCTAATGGTTAATAACAGCCCTCCTTTCCTTACAGCTTTACTTTGGCACCTCTTACTGTGCCACTTTTGTAGCAGTGCAGTACTACTTTTCAAAACTGAGCTTGACCATGTCACCTTTTCTAAGGGGTGGGGGGAGGGGACAACCATTATTTATTGTCTGCTAAAGTTTGTCTACAGCAGATAAACAATTAGCCTTTTAATGTCAAGACGGACTCCAGAGCCATCTTTTGATAAAGGCAAACTGAGTGTTTGGAAGTTAATACTGCATTCCAGTGAACCAAGCCATTGGTGTCCTGTGCAATTGTGGGTGTAGAATTCTGCTGTCTACAGGATTCAAGTGTAACCATTTGTTAACTGTATTGAAGGTGTGTCCTTTATGAAGAAAGTGTTCCAAATTAAAAAAAGCTGCTGAAGTGTGTGCGCTTCTCTGGTCTTTCTACTCTGCCTTCTGCCACAGGCCTCCCCCGCAGTAACCATGCCACGGACCAAGGGCAGGAGAAGTCTCCCAGAATAACCCCAGGGAGCTTTCTGAAGGAAGTAGCAATTCCCACGCTACTTGAGCTAGCTGTAAGTAAGTATTACACTATCACATACCTGATATAAAATACCTGCTGCACAGTCTCCTTCCCAGGAGAAAAGCAAAAAATCACAGCATGTAAGGAGTCTTATCAAAAGTATTTTATTTTGCAGTCCATCTTTACAAAATAATAAGTAAAAGGCGTATTGTTCAACATACAAATGTTAAATATACAAGGGCAAATACCAGGGAAAATTAAAGCTCGTCCAGCCTTTCGGTGTAGGTTCCTCATCGTGGACATGTTAGAAGTTCACATGGCTTCTGATGTCATTGATCTGTTTTACCATTTCCCTTATGTGTTCTCCCCTTCAAGAAAAATAAATCCGAGTCAAAAGGCTGCAAGTCATTTTTGCTCGAAACTAATCAGGAAGGAAAAGACTTCACAGGGTAGAGGCAGAGAATGGGAGCATTGTTGCAAATCATTTTGTTAATTATAGGCTGGATACAGACTGCCACAAGATCCTTGGGCAAAAAGCAGACTTAAACTTAACTCTGCTTTAATAGTGGCAGAAGATGGCCAGTGCTGCTGTCACAAGCTGGTGCATTTTATGCTTCATACCTCTCAACAAGCTCCAGCTGGTGCATCAGTCAGCCCCTCACACAGCATAGAGGTTACATTATACCCTGGGCACTTGGATGGCATTGCTTATATAAGTGCCAGGGCTGGAATTCTACAGAAGGATCCAAGCTTTAACTTACTCTTCTTTCAGGACAGTTTGGATACACTTGCTCTGGTAGGCACTGAGGGTGATGCTGGGTTTTCGGGGGCTGGTACCCTTTTCCATCTTTTTCTGCTGGTATTCCTTTTTCATTTTAACCTAGAAGTCATGTACAAAAAGATGACCCCAGTCAGTGTTGGTACTGCCTGACAAAGTGAAAGCATGTTATAGTTACAAACTGGTGTGTCCCACTGCAATGGATTGATTCTCTTTAGGTTGAAAGGCTGCTTGCTTTTGCACTCTTCCTCCCACAAAGAGAAGAAAATGTTACTTCTAGGATGGAGGAAGGTGTGTAGGCTTGCTTTCTTAGGGTTTATACTGGGTTGCAGAGGTTCTGTCTATATTACTAACAAGGATCAGAAGTTATTTTAGTATGTTGTTGCCAATTTAACAGAAGTACAAAGTTGCTCTATTGGAAGGACTGTATGCTATCAATCAGCACTATCCTTAGGTGTGAGAGAGGTGTTCTCAACAACCTACCAGCTAGATAATTCGTTCTCTCACCTGTCTAATAGCATTGCTCAGGTGCTGCAGCTGGTCATGTATTGTCTGCAGTTCCTTCTTCATATCTTTTTCACTGTCTGATAGAACAGGAAGCTGAGAGTGGAAACTCCGAAGTACTTTCTTCATCCTTTTGATGTACCAAGCAAGAAATGTTGCTGAATTAACTTACCTATTGGACCAGTTACGCTAAGACACCAACAGTCTTGTACTTCTGTCACTCTTCCTAAGTCTCAGGGGCTCAAGACTTCACTTTCCTCTTTCAGCTAGTCTCACATGGCATTTCTAAACAGCAGGCTGACTCAGTCTGGACCTGAAGTAGTACTGAAAAATCACCACTGAGCCCCAGCAAAGAGAATTTCAGAAGCCCAGTCTTCAAACAAACCAGTGTGGCACTTTCTGCCCACTCTGTTCTACCACGCTTGCAAACTTCTATTTAACAGCAAGTGATCTGTGATGAAACAGAGCATAGTTTGCACTCACCTGTTCATAATATCTTCTTGCTTCTCTTTGGCTTCCTCATACTTGTCTGCCAAGCGCTCAGCCATTTCCCGCAAACTTTTCCTTTATGCAAGTGAGAAATGTTTATTTACTTTAGATCTACATGCAAGGCAAGTCTGTCTGTGGAAACAGGACAAGGAGCCTGAAAACCCAAGCTGGAGCAGGGAGTGAACCTACATGCTTAATTACAGCTGGAAATGCATTCACTTCTCACTTGTTTCACACAGGACCCTGTATAAAGTACCTTTCGCACAAAGGTGCGTCATTCCTCATGTTTGACGTGATAAAAGCAGACAGATTACACTCACCTTTCCTCTCGACAGTAATTAAGATCTTCCAGTTGTTTCTTTTTCTGTCCCCACAGCAGCTTCACTCTTAAAATAAACACACACATAAAATCAAACCACCCACAACAGCAATCCAGTTGAATCGGGATTTACACCACAGAGAAAATATGACAGAAGTGATTAATGCTCCTGGTGGTACAAAGAACTAAAGATACTGAAAAATGCGCAGTGGTGAGAACACTTCCATTTTGTCCTAACTTTATAATATAAATAACTATAATTTGAAGACGAGAGACTTAATGCAATTTTCCTTTGTTGGGATAATTACCGAGGTCAAAGGATGTGCTGCCATCCACAAGCACAGGCAGACTGACAACAGCAGAAGAGAAGTATTTCACACGTGTGTTTACTTTTTTTCTTTGTCCTGTAAGCCACTGTAGAGATCAAGTATTACACTCACCCCTGCTTTCCCTGGTAACTCAATTTTCAGTTCTGGTATTCCATTAGTCTTACCTGGGTACATTTTACTCATTTACAACAGTTAGTCCAGCAGAGGAGGTCGAGTGCTCAGTACTTAGTGCTGTTGTTTCACAGAGACATTGTACAGCACATATTTGTGAGGGTTTTGTATTACCTTTGCTGAATTTCCTCTTTTGCCAGATCTTGTTTCAGTATGTATTCCTCTCTGAACACTTGTGTGGCTCTGCTAAGAAGCTGAAGGCATTCTTCAGGCGGAGGAGCAGCATCTTTATCAGCAGACCTTAAGAATGAGAGAGGTTTTTGCAGTCTTACTCCAACATGTTCCTTTGAAAGGCTAAACAACTTACAGTATTTATCATAAGGGCTTTGGGGGGCTCAGTTACGGAAGTGAGGGGCTGTAATTAAATCCCTTTGCTATAAATCATTTTTCTGATATGAGGAAATCCCAAGGTATCTTAAGATACTCAAAACCAAATGGGACAAGTGCTGAGCAACCTCATCAGCTGAGGTTAGCCCTGCTTTGAGCAGGGGACTGGAGCAAGACGATTCCCCCTTGCCCCCCGACCTACCTCCCCCCCAGCCTACATCATTACTTGATTGGATGCCATCCCTGTATGGACAGAGAGGTGCAAGTCAGCTGCAGGAGCTGTGCCCCCATTATTGCTATGTCCAAGCTAATGCACTGTTCAAGCAGGAGCTGATGAACACGCACTATTCCTGAGAGTCTTCCCTCTTCAGGTCCCCTAGGAAAACATATTTACTTACTTCAGAAGGAAAGGATTGGCAGAGCTGCGCTGCAGGATGCTTCGGATGTGCTTCTCAAATGAATGCTGTGACTCAGCCAGGATACGAAGAGGGGAAACAGCAACATCTTTGTCTTCTCTGGTACACAGCAGGGGAGGGGATGCAGGGTGGACTGTACTTCTACCAAAGAACATCAAATTGGAGAACACAGTTTAAACCAGAAACATTTAAACTATGTCAGAGTTTAAATGGTAGTTAAAGTGAGGAACTCATCCACTGTGGAATTAATGTATTGCAGGAGTAAGTCAGAAGCATTCTAAGAGGAAATATTTCAATTATGTGGTAAATCCAGCTCTAGACAAGGTTGGTGGAGTGCACATCCCCACATCTTTCTTTGGCCACAGCTGAAACCAGCAAGAATCATATCCTTTTACTTAAAGAGAAGAAAGTGCCATAACAAGGCAAGCAAGTGCCTGAACAGCAGAATGACCTTCTTTTCAAAGCAGCCTCCTAGGTCAGTGTCCACCTTGAGAGGCTCAAGAAGTGGGCCCATGCAAACCTCAGGAAGTTCCACAAGGCCAAGTGCAAGGTCCTGCAAGTGGGTCAGGGCAATCCCAAGCACAAATACAGGCTGGGTGGAAAATGGATTGAGAGCAGCCCTGAGGAGAAGGACTTGGGGGTGTTGATTGATGAGAAGCTCAACATGACCAGGCAATGTGCAGCTGCAGCCCAGAAAGCCAACCCTATCCTGGGCTGCATCAAGACAAGCGTGACCAGCAGGTCGAGGGAGGCGATTCTGCCCCTCTACTCTGCTCTCATGACACCCCACCAGGAGTAATGCATCCAGCTCTGGGCCCCCAACATAAGAAGGACATGGACCTGTTGGAGCAAGTCCAGAGGAGGGCCATGAAGATGATCAGAGGGCTGGAGCACCTCTCCTATGAAGACAGGCTGAGAGAGTTGGCGTGGTTCAGCCTGGAGAAGAGAAGGCTCTGGGGAGACCTTAGAGCAGCCTTCCAGTACCTAAAGGGGGCCTATAAGAAAGCTGGAGAGGGACTTTTTCCAAGGGCAGGTAGTGACAGGACAAGGGGCGATGGCTTTAAACTGAAAGAGGGTAGATTTAGATTGGGTGTAAGGAAGAAGTTCTTTACTGTGAGGGTGGTGAGGCACTGGAACAGGTTGCCCAGAGAGGTTGTGGGTGCCCTCTCCCTGGAAGTGTTCAAGGCCAGGTTGGATGCGGCTTTGAGCAACCTGGTCTAGTGGAAGGGGGGTTGGAACGAGATGATCTTTAAGGTCCCTTCCAACCCAAACCATTCTATGATGCTACGTAATTTCAGATAATAAGGTTTAAAAGAGCTGTAAGAAAAACCTATTTATGAACACTGCAGAAATAGTTTAAAAAAAAAAAAAAGTAAGGTCTGTAAGAGAACTGACGTTAATACTAGCTCTGCTGAAGGTACCTGTCCTACATTAAACAGTGTTCTCAGCAATAAATAAACTGAAAATAGTGCCCTCCGCTCAATGTGTTCACTTAATTGTGCAAATGCAAATCTACCACACTAGGCTGTATCTTTCCCACCACCCTCAAACAAAGTAAAGTTGCTTTGGAAATGCATACTAAAATCCCACTACTTTAAAGCACTTGAAGAACCTTTTTTTTTTTTCCCCCTTTCATGCAAACATAACCTTGGTGCCCATTAAGAATCTCTGTACTACTGTCTGTAAACAAGTTTTTGATTTGCAGATTCTTCATTATAAAAATGAAGAAAAACACCCCAACAATACTGTCAAGAACCTTTTGATGCAACTCTTATCCTAATACTCATTAAAAGTGATATAGATTAATTATATCCCCTACAAACACCTTAGTAGTAAATAACTACTATAGTAATGCTTAAGTGCTCAGCCAGGGAGTGTTCAGAAGGCAAACTTCATTGTGTGTCATAAGAGGTGCAGAAGTCTGGGGTGAAAGGATCAAAGGAATGATAAAAAAAAAAAAAAAAAAAATCTTGAGATCCTTTTCATGCAACAGTCACAGATTTCAAACCAACTAAGAACCACGTACAAGAGAGGCCTTGTAATACACTCATAGGTGTTTGTGATGCAGATCATTGTGGGCCCCAGGATGTCAGAAACGATCCAAAATCCTCTAATCGGTGCAGGCTGCCTGAAAGGAAGAAAACACAAGAATTACCTGGTCAAAAGAGTTCTTTGTTCCTGCAGTTGTGCAAGTTCACTCTTTTGGAAAAGCTCTAGCTATAGCAATTGGCCTACACCAGACACCTCTCACTAAGCTAAGAACCACTCCCCAGAATGAGTCCTGCAAAATCGTTATTCTCATACCACACAATCTGACTGGCAGTCAACTGTACCAGGACAAACTCATCCAGCCAGAGAGAGGGAGCACTTGTGCAACTTCACTGTGAAACAGAAGCAAAAACCTGCTGTGACCCAGGAAACATTACCCACTTTTAGTGCAAGGCACAGACCTCCTCCTCAGGAGAGAACACAGGTGGTCCCACGTACCACCTTTTTGGTCCAAATGCCCTCTTCCCCAGGTAACTACTAACACCATTGGAGGGTCACCACCAGTGCTGACTTAGGCAGCCCTTTAGATTAATGACTTAACGCCTATTAATAAACATTTTTTCTGTATTTTCATAGTGTTTAAT
Organism: Haliaeetus leucocephalus; assembly: GCF_000737465.1. Taxonomy (NCBI): domain Eukaryota; kingdom Metazoa; phylum Chordata; class Aves; order Accipitriformes; family Accipitridae; genus Haliaeetus; species Haliaeetus leucocephalus. The sequence continues at coordinate 1,094,044 of NW_010972831.1, read as the reverse complement.
CCATAGCAGTCTATCGATATGATTAGGCCTTATAAAAGTGAGGAAAAAAAGCAGATAAAGATATATTACATGGCCCAGCAAATGATGCCCCTTAAACCTGACCAAGCTCAAAAATTCAGATGTTCTTTTGAGGCATTGTTTGATCCTTAAAAAGCGGATGAAAGGAACATGTCAGCATTCAAGACTCTTAGCCAAATCAAGCCTCAGAGTCGTCCAGGGTTAAGTAAATGGAAGTGACAAATTCTGCTGGTTTGATAGATCATTTTCAGACAGTAACACAGGAATTTAAGCTTACTTCCCTAACTGCATTAAGAATCCTGATGCGCAAATTGCTTATTTGTATTATTTGAATTCTTTTGAGCTGACTTCATTATTTTTAACAGCAAGAATACAGCAAAAGAGGGTAAGTAAGTCATAAATATTTTCCATAGCAACTCGCTGATTTGGAAGCAATAGACAGGGTTTGGTTTTTACCTGCATGGCAATGGTTTTGTACAAAGAATATGTTCAACAAAGCACTTCTGTTCTGCTCCCAACTCTTGTAAACTGTCTTTGTCTTCTTCATCTACAAAGAGATTTGTCAGAATGCATCAGATGCACTTTGCAGGGTAAGGGATTCTCGGCATTACCCACATCCACCAGCTTGTCACTAGAAAATTGTACGTGTTCAGATACTACTCTCTTCCCTCTACACCCAATAGCGTCTCGCCACTCACCTGAACCAAGGAATTTGTGCAGTTTATTGATCCATGTCAACCCCACACTATGGACACCAGCTTCATGTGTGCAGTGGTATCTAGAGGGACATTTCGGATCTGAAATTTAAACAGCAAATGTAGGAGAAGGCACTGAACTGAGCAAAACTCATCCTTCAAACCTGCATTGTTGAACATGCATATCAACTTATTGTCCAGTCAGCATTAACACCTTGTTGCAAGTTCTAACTCGTCCCCATTCAAAAATTGAGCTAGCTGCGTTAGCCACCTTATTAGAGTTCTGCATAACATAAAATTACGCTTGAAATACCTGATGAATTGTTTTGAGCTAGTCCTATCACATGACATCTGTATCAATCCACTAGATTTTAAAGGGAAGATCAGTTAAAGCCAGCAGACCAGCATTCTGACAAGCTTCTTGTTCAGAAAGACCCAAACACTTTGTCCTACCTGACCTCCTGCCCCACAATTACATTGGATAGTCTTAATAAGCAGATACGAATTCCTCCCTCAGGATTACCATCCCCACAGCACTTGCTTACATACTTAGGTCATCACAGATGCAACAACTTCTACTTTATAATCCACAGCTGAAAGAATTTAGTATTATGTGACCATATGCAATCTGCCCTTGGTTAAACACCAAAGCACATCCCAGGCTTGCTTCTTCCACAGCTTTCTTGAAGACATCAGGCAAATCCTTATTCTAATGCCACTGTTTATTTGACACCAATGATAATTTGTAAATAGCTTGATCCTAAATGCATGAAATAAAGCAAGTAAAAGCCAACAACCTGAACGACAACCCTACCTCGATGCAGTTTGATTGGGCAAGAGAAATCAGACTCCAAAGGCTCTTCTTCATCTCCTGATGCCAGTTTCAGTGCAAGTTCCAGCTCAACACATTCAAACACATACAGGGAAGGAATTAGATCAGATCTTGGGTCCCATGACTTTTCTGACTGTAAAGAGCATTGAATTCTTCTGTGAGACGTCATTTAAATAGAAATGCCAACATAAACAGCATCAAGAGAGTTACATAATACAGGCAAGAGCATTAACTGCCAGGGAAAGTAGTTCAAGTCCCTTTTTTTTTTCTTTTTACTTAAAAAAATTTATCTCAGAACAGGGTTTCTTCTTAGAAGATCCTCTTTAAAATAGTTCATAGTAAGTTTGCTCAAAAACTGATCTGCCATCAGGATACACAGAATTGACATTTAAAATAAAAGCATCAGAGAATCACAGGGACTGGCTGGAATAGGAGGAAGACCCACTACCTCATTATAAAAGAATGCAGGTTTGGCACTTGGCATTCACGTCCAGGCATCCTGCCATCTTGCAGCCAGGAACTTTGGCTAGAGTAGAAAGAAAAAAAACCACAAAACAAGAAATGGTACCTGCTCGTCATCCTCTTCTCCATCCAGTACCACGCAGTGATAAAGCATTCCCGACTCAGTGGCAATCACCAGGATGTTTGGAACACAGGGCAGGCAAAGGACAGCACAGGCATCATAGCCATAGTTATCTTCTGCAGCAGGGTGCATGGGCAGAGGGCCAAGCAGCTTGCCAAGATTTCCAGTGCTGCAATAAAGAAGATATGTTCACAACACAAGGTGTGGAAGGAGAGTTCCCCATGGTTGCCTGTGGGAGTTTGCTGCAAAATAACTATAAAATAAGGATGATCTTTAAAAAAACCCAAACAACCCAATGGTTTGGAGTTCTGTCTGATTTCCATTAGATAGCAGCAACCCAGACTTCTGCAGATTGAGAGTCTGAACTACACCTGCTCGGTGGAGATCTCAGAGAAGAAACTGGAGCTCAGTAGTAATGTTTTATGCTTTGAAAGCAATCAAGCTACATTTCAACAAATTCAAGAGGAAACATTTTCATACAAGAACACAAAGTACGCATGGAAAGCTCAAGCTAATTACCTTTATCACTTAATTGGCGTCTCGCTTAATAAAGCACTTTACAAGCAGCATTTTGTGGCATGGCATTTCTCTAGGTAGAAGGACTAAGCCCATTTCATTGCCTACAGACAGGATCTGCTCAGTGCTGCATCATTTCTCATGCAAAGGCAAACAGAGCTGTTTCTAACCCGAATACTGCATGTTTTAATATTCAGTTACACTAGATCTAACTTGTAAGTTTTCCACCATCTTCTCAGTTTTCTGAAGTAATCTTTTCTTGTATCGTGTTTATATTCTTGATTCATATTCTTGACTTCTCATTATGGAACATGCCTGCAAACCTTCTATGATCTTAAAGTATTTCTTTTCCTAAGATGCCACTAGCTCATTCAGCCTCATCCAAAGCTAAGGATGTCTGTGCTGTGAACTGAACGCCCCAAAATACACCTTAACAGCCTCAGACCCACCAATCTTTTAACAGTCCAGTGTCTTCATTTCAGATTTCTGATGGTAAATAACAGACAGTGGATTCTCAGCAGTGGAAACTGCACCCTTAATGTCTAGATGAAAAAGGATGACACACTATTCTTGGATTTCAGTCTAGTAGCACTGCCACAAAGAGATAAAACAGGCTGCAATAAAACTCAGCCCAGCATCCATTACAGAGAGTCCCAGCCAAACTGAGAGATGGTTCTCCAACCCTAACATTGTACAAACATACAAGCACCCCATGAAACCTGAGGATGAATGTGATCCTACCTCTGCAGCAGGCTGATATACGTGAGGAATGTCTCTCCGTTTTCATACAAAATGTAAAGCGGATAGGCCAACACTTCTTCACTCCCTCGCTGTCCAAGTATGTTCTTTGGGACTGGCACTAGTGGGCCAAAGTCAAACGCCACCGCGGTCTCTCCCAGCGATGCCGTATAGGCTCTCCTGGGGACGAGTCAGAAAAAGACCTGAAGTCAGCTGCGATTGTGAGAACGCAAATATTTAACCAGGTCCATCGGTACGTGCTGACAAATTACTGCTAAACACCTGTCCATCAGTTCTTTGACACATGCTGTTTTCAGCAGCAAAAGCATGCAAGTAACATCCTTCTTATGGTACCTCATTTCTGCAATACATCCACCAGCCAGCGCAGTTTCACAGGATAAAAGAGGAGGGCATACTGGTATTTCCTGTGTAGTGCAACAGTTTGTGACTTGACTATTAGAGACCCTCAAGTATTTCCTTTCCAACTAGGCCAAGAGGGAAATAAAAAGATCCTCTGTTTTCTGCATTCCTCACTCAAAAAGCCCTTCTTAACCCCATCTTGAAGACAAATGACTACTCTGACAAACTGTGACTGTACAGTTTGTTACCACTTTCTTTTAGAAGGATGGGGAAAAAAGGCGGGGGGGGGGGGAAGAAGTGCAGTTACTATGCTAGGAGGAAGTCCTAGCACTGAAGAAGTCCATGAAAAATATCACATCAGATTTTCAGGTAGATTTATCACTTATTCATTAAAAACACAACTGAAAATACAGAGCTTATTCTGTCAAAAGCATTTCAAAACACAAGAAGCCACACAAACCCTTTTTTGATTGTAAGAGTCTCCTCCTCAGTGTCTGAAAGAGCAATCACTTTGACAGGTGTCTGAGGTACCTTCAGACTGTAAAACCTAGAGGAAAGAGACAGCAGCAAAGTTCATTCAGCTGGCAGCGTTGCACATGTCCCTGCTGATGCAGGAACATCAGTTGGTATCAGTCTTAAAATTTCTCCCATCCTATTTTTTATTGGTAATTCTGCTAAGAATGGCAGGACACAAACATCTAGCAAAAAATTAGACTGACTATGACAAAAGAAATACTAGATAATCAACTACAAACGGGTTTTACCTTATAGTGTTATCTGAAGTCAAGAGCACAATGTGGGGCTCTAATGTCTCACAGGGATACCAGGCAGCATGCTTTAAAGTCAGAGATGTTGAGCTTGTGAAGAACCTTTCCGCAATGGGAATAGTGCTGAAATACAGAGCAGAAATGTGCACTGTTGTTATAAGAAACACAGAATTTACTTCTAAGGGGAAGTGGGGGCAAGAGGAGCTAGAAACCAAATTAAAAGGTTTCAAAGCCATTAGCTATATTATTCTTACAGTTGGAGGGGCAGCTTTAACTTGAAATGCTTTGTTATTTCCATCTGGACATGTGTGCTTTTAGCTACCACAGCTAAAAGACCCCAGGAAGGCTAGAGCACCTCGCTCCTCAGCTTGTGCAACAAGCTTAGAAGGTCATTTATTTGGGTCCCTTGACAATCAGCAAGTCCCTGAGCCAACAAAATAACTTCATTTGCAATTGTCCCCCTACAACCCTGATACAACCAACGCCTTCCGTATCTGTTTGGCCCCCAGAAGAGGAGAGGCTGCGGAGGAACGGCGGCAGGACAGGGATGCTGTTAACCGCCTGAGGTCTCACCCACCTACAGTTCACCGTGGATTTCCCACCTTCAAACTCCGAATTCTTCCCCCAGCGTTTAGGCAGCTCCAGCACCATGAGCCCCTTCGTACCGATGAGCGCCACATGATGCTGCGTGGGGCTTAGCAGCGTCTGATAAACCTCAAAAAGGGGTGGGTTTATGCAGAGAAGGGTCTGAAAGTACAAGTATTACAGTTAAGCACAAGCCACGGAAAGTGCTCACAGAAGCGCGGCACATCTTTATGGCGGACGGTGACTTATACAACGGCTACGAGCTGCAGAGCGGGGCGCGAACTCGCTTCCACCCACGGCCGAGCACGAAGCCGAAGGGTTCCACTGAGGTAAGGACCCACCGAGAGCGGGCTGGAGGGGGTGACCACCCGGCCCGGAGCCTTCGGGGACCGGCCCCCCTCAGCCCCGCGCCCGTCACGACGCCCCCCCCCCTCAA